>NC_051067.1:4533676-4867176 GCF_004664715.2 Peromyscus leucopus
ACTGTCATCTTTGCTTAGCACAGTGACTAGCTGGTGGGCAGATTTGGGGACTATGATATTTTAAAAGTTACACTTAGGTTTTCCATTTGATGATTAGAGCGTACATTTATTTGTGAGGTATAAAGCAAGTCAGCAAGAAGAAACTGACAAAGACCCCAGAAACAAGACTGGGCCTTTTTATTCTATGTCCTTCAATATGACGATAGTTTTCAATTTTCTTTGAATGTATACATTATTTTTATAACATTTTAATAAGAATGTTTGTAAAGGTGAAATAAAGTAAAAGAGATAAATCTCAGTCCTCTGAGAAGTTAGTGTGCCTTCCTAGAACATGTCAGGTGTGGTGCTGGGTCCTTTCCATGTTGTTCCATGATGGCTGTGCTGTCTGGGTGAAGGCTCACAACAAAGACGGCTGCCTGGCCATTCCTTCTGTCCTCTACCCTACTCCATCCCTTAGAGGACAGAGCTGCTTCCCAAACGCCTGGATCTTTCATGAAGATAGTCCTGCATCAGTTCTGAGCCTAGCATTAAAAACTCCTGGGGGGTTCTGCTTTAGCCGATGGGAAGCTAAAAGCCATGGAAGAGTTATAATCAATCTGGGCCACATGCTGTGGTGAAGTCTAAGCCAGTCACATGGAGAAGCCAAGTGTAAGATGTATCTGCTTCCTGTGACTTCTGTAATAAATTTCCACATACTTTGTGACTTCATCTGATAGAACTTAATTTTCCCCTAACTTGGAAGCCAGAAGTCTAACATCAAGATGTTGGCAGGTCTTGTTTGCTTTGAATGCCCCCTGAGGGAGGCTGGTTCTCCCTTGCTCCAGCTTCAGTCAATATTCCCTGACTTGGTCATATCATTCAAGTTCTCTGAAAGAGGAGGTGGGATGGCACATCTCTGTAGGGGCTCTGTGGGGGAGCAGTCTCAGGCTCCAGTCATCCAGGAAAAGGGAGCTGTGAGCGATGCCTCTGCACACTGTCAACATCTGTTCTCTGAGCATGGGAAGGCCTGGCCGTTACCTTGGGTCCGAGGCCCAGCAGGACAGCAGCTTACATGCACCGTCTTAGTGATCTCAAGGCATGTTATTAACTTAGCTCCGAGGCCTGGCAAAAGTCCAGTCCCTTCGAAGGCAAGAGATATTTTCAGAAAATGTCTATAATTGATGAAAAATGCACAGGAAGTGTCTGGCACAGGTTGGTGCTTTACCAGCATGAGTGAGATGAAGCAATGGTCTGACATGGGACTCTACCACGCCTTCACTGAGGTCATGAAAAGAAGCGAGAGGTCAGGAAAAGGAGGGAGCAGAAGGTCACTCATGTCAGGGTTCCTTCAGGTCTAGAGGCCCACGCACGTGTCCGTGCCAGCCGAGCACACAAGTGATGCCCAGGTTCTTTGAAATGCCTCACGTGAGGGATGTAGCTTATGTGAGGTTCATGTAGCAAAGTTCAGTCATTCCTTGGTGTCTGTGGGGGACTGAATCCAGATCTCTCATGGATACCAACATCCCAAGATGCTTGATTCCATTTTGTAAACAGCATATTCTCTTGCAAACCTTAAGCCATTCCTAGATAATTTATAATACTTCATACCAATTCCATCTGAATAGGTTCTTTACTATATTGCTTAAGGCAAGATAACAAGGAAAGATGTTGTGATTAAATTGTGATGTACCCCCTCACTGAACTGTCAGTACTGTATGAAATCTTTTCCCTTTTTTGAGGACCGCCCCCCAATGCTGGCAGCTGGCTTCAGCTTTTTCCTTCTCCCAGCATGAGATTCGTGGGGAGATTTCAGTCACTGGGGGTGCATTGTCTCAGTAGTCTGACAGCCAGAGGCGGGCACAGTGTCTCTTCAGAATATCTTCATTCCTGGCTGGATGTGACATCACCTGATTAGCCAGGTCCTTACCACAGAGAGATGTCAGGAACAGCCACGCCATGTCATTAAACAGGGAGGAAAGCAGCGCCAGGTTTTAAATACTTTTACAGCAGGGACAAGGGTCAAGTCTAGACCAGGTCAGCTGGAGGTGCCAGGCTGCTGAGTGATGCCGGCCTTCTTCGGGCTTTGACTCCATTGTTCGCTTCCCTCACAGGGGTCCACAGTGCCTCGGACCCCGGACACCACTGTCTGTAGAATCCAGAGATTCCCACATCCAGTGTGGGGGAAGAGCGGTGACAGTTCCATGTCTGAATTATACACATTTCTGCAGGGCCCAAGCTCCTGCATTTGATGGCACAGTACACACGGTGCCCTACCCCCAGCCCGGTGCTGTGGGTTTTGGAAGTTTCCATGCTGATGTTTCTTGATGAGTCAAATTGCCTTAGGGTAATTTGGAGCGAGACACTGAGGTTATTTTTGAATTTATGCTATTATAAGTAATGACAGAAGGAATAACTGTGTGCACAGGTCATCGTGCACGTGTGACTAACTTAAATTACGATATTAATTTGTGAAATCTCCTCTCTATTGGATATGGGGGGGCCTCAAATTGAATCATCATGTGTGCTGTCAAATGTATACCATGTAATTTTGACAAAGAAAATGAGAACCATCCTGTTATTTTAAGTGATCCAATTGTTTTACGTCTGCCCTTAAACTTAGCTTTTTAGTGATTTGAAGTGGAAACTAATGGGAGAAACAATCTGTGTAGGTCCAGCCCCCTACAGAGCAACCCAGCAAAACCTGCATTCCTCTGGGTTTTGGCTCTTTAAGATGCCAACAGCTGCATGACTTACATATAACCGAGATCTCGTTCTTATACTTGTGAAGGCTTGAAGCCCACAGCCAAGTTAACAGATCTAGTGTCTCTCCAGGAACCATTTCCTGTTGCCTGCTTTCTAGATGGTTATCTTTGGCTAGACATGCATATGGTAGAAAGAGACAAAGATTGTTTTCTCTTCCACTTTCTTTAGAAATATATTTATTTGTTTATCTTTTATTGAGGCATGTGTGGGTGTTCATGTGGATGTCTTGCATGTACATTTTTGTGAATGTGGAGGCCAGAGGACAACTTCAGGTTTCATTCTCAGGAACATTATCCACTTCCTTTGAGACAGAGACTCTTGTTGGCCTAGAACACACCAAGTAGGCTAGACTCACTAACCATCAAGCGCCAAGGACCTTTTGATCTCCTCTTCTCTGGTGTGGGCTCTGGGGCTCAGACTCAGGTCTACATATTTGCACGAAGCACTTTACTGACCAGGCTATCCCCTGGCCATTGGTTCTTTCTCATACGAACTAATCTCACATGTGAGTGTTCTGTCTCCATGACCTACTTATCACTCACAGGCTCCAACTACTAATGCTTAATACACATTGGTGGTTAAGACATTTGGGTCTGTGGGGCAAGGAGCACACAACGTTCAGACCCCAGCAGTCCTCTGAGGTATTGTGTCCTTTTTATAGGTATAGTTGATAGCTATTTTTAGGTAAAGACATTTAGCCATTATTTTAACTCTCAGTAAGTGGTTATAATGGGCTTGGGACCATGAATTCAACAATTATTTAATGAGTATGATGGCAGAGACTAGAAGAGAAGCCAGTGCACTTGCCCTCAGCCCTGGGCCTATAATATGTGTATGAATAGTTCCTCAGCCTCCCTTGCCATTGGATATTGACATGTACCTGTGCTCTGACCAATGAATGTGGGTAGAAGTATATGGGAATATTTCACACCTGGTCCATTGAAAATTTCCTACCACATCCTCTGTTGAGTCCCTGGAAAACCACCATGGCTGGTAGACAGCCAAACTTGCCAAGAAATAACTTCTGTTATGTTATCTTATCAGTCTCCCAAGTTTTTCTTATGTAAACAGCGCACACGATTTTGACAAGAACCAGGTCTTCTGGCTCTAAAGGCAATGGACAGACTACCCTTGGGGCTATAGGAGAGCTTGTGGGAGAGTCCTAAACACTGGCCTGCAATTTGCTGAATGGGAAATTTCAGGCTGTTAGAAATAAATTTCATGATCTGAGTTCTACACCCACTCTCTACTTAAAGCTCACCTGAGTTATTCTGAATACTAAGGGGAACTTGACAGATTTAAATTACAGCCACATCTTGACTTAGGGAATGAACATAATCCTGAAAGAAAGGCTGCTCTCCAGTGGATTGTCTATCAAGCCCTCAACTGACTGCCAGTCTGCCTATCTGACTGCCTAACTGGCTAAGCGATAGTAAACCTTCACAGTTGGCTTGAGTGGATTGAAACTTGGGAGATTAAACTCATTCCTGGGTGTCTCTGGGAAGGCATTTCCAGACAATTATCAGGGAAAGACCCACACTGAACATGGACAGCACCTCAATGGGCTGGAGACCAGATGGGTTAAAAAGTACAGAGAAGGAAGCCCACGGGCAGGGCATGCCTGCTCCCTATCTAGCGTGAAATAGTGTCCTCCTTCCCATGTGTCTCCACTGGGATGTTTTGCCTCATCCAGGCCCAAAGTATTGGGACCCCTGACCATGGACCAGATGCCAGCAAACAGCCAGAACAAGCCCCTCCTCTTGTCTTGGGCATTTTGTCACAGGCTGAAAGGACATATGTATTATAGAGGAAGTGAGGTTGCCTATGGGACCTGGACTCCACCTCTGATTATCCAAGCTACTGGCTTATTAATATTAGGAGATAGGAAGAAACCATCCAGCCTCGTGAAAAAGAAATGGACACTCTCAAAGGAAAATAGTTCATAAATCATTGCTACCAGATGCACAGTATTTGTAGAGGCATTCAAACAAAAACTAAAGCCAAACCAAAAATAAATAAATCCAAAAATTTTCCCAAACCAAATTCAAGTTCAGCCCCTGTTGCCAGCCCCAGTTGTAAGCAGAGCTGCCTGAGGACAAAATGACACAGAGGCAGGTTTGCTCCCACAGGCTCTCCCTGGCACCCATCCTTTCTCTTGGCTCCCTTGCCTGGGGACTATGCACTCGTCTCCCCTTTGAATGTTCTCAAGGGAGGTCATACCTGATAACTCACGGCTGACATTTGTTGACTGATTGATTGTATTTTGGTGGAGACTTGTATTTTTCAAGGCCCTATCATAAACAGATGTGATATCTTGGTTTTGCTGCTGTGACATTGGGGGGAAAGTGTACCCTCAAGTTCAAAGAGTCTAGGCCTCAGCAAACAGAAAGTGTAGGGGAGGGGTGGGTGGGAGGAGTGGGTAGGGCCCACGTGACCTCGTGGAGGACAGCTTTTCCCACAGCCTCCTCCAGTCTACTGTGGACAACAACATGGCAGCCTCAGGAGATATCTCAATGTTTATTTAGATCAGAATAGTAAGAAGATTCTTTTAGAACATTCTAGATCTTGCTCTGACCTTTCCTGCTTGACCATAGGCAAACCGTGTTTCTTACCCCCAAACCAAATCCTTGAGTCCAGCCCATATGTCCAAGTCGCTCCCAACTTACACATTCTGAGAAAACGGTAGCTTAGCTGCTCTTTTTTAATAAGTTTAAATATGTTTATAATAGAAATAGAAGCACTTCACTGTCTCTCCACCATTCTCGTCCTCTAGCTCCTTCCAGCTCGTCTCTCTCGAGCCTCCCATGTCCACACCACTCTCAAGTTGATAGCCTCCTTTACTTTTCATTATTTTTTATTGAAAGTGGATTATATTATATATATAGTTCTTATAAAATCTATCCTGATTATAGTTTTCCCTTCCTCTACTCCTCCCAGTTCCTCCTCATCTCCTCTCCCATCCCACCCAGATCTACTGCCTCTCTGTTTCTCATTAGAGAACAGGCTTCTAAGAGATAACAACCAAACAAGACAAAATAAAATATAATAAAATGAAGAAAAAACCACCATATTGAAATTGGACAAGGCAATTCAACATCAGGAAAAGATTCCTAAGATCAGGCCCAAGAATCAAAGATCCATTTATTCTCACACTCAGAGTCCCATAAGAACACTAAGCTAAAAGCTGTACCATATAGGAGCAGAGGAGACCCATGCAGGCCCTGGGCATGCTGTCTCAGTCTCTGAGCTCATGTGTACCTTGCTTAGTTGGTTCAGAGGGCCTTGTTCTCCTGGTGTCCTCCATCCCCTCTGGCTCTTTCCGTCTCCCTGAGCTCTGAGGGGAGGGCTTTGATGGAGAAATACCATTTAGTTTTACTGTCCACATAATGTCTGGTTGTGGGTCTCTGCATCTGTTCCCATCTGCTGTTGGAGGAAGCTTCTCTGATGATGATCAAGTAAGATAGCCTCCTTTTCTTGATTATTTTTGTTACATACACATGTACATGTATGTGCAAATATATATAATACTGCCACTTTTATTTGTTGTGTATATATGGTATTAGAGTGGTGACCACTTTGTGCTGGATGACCAGTAAGGCAGCTTGTCCTTGGGAGAGGCTAATTCTCTTCTTCCAGTAGTCATTGATCATCTGTAGTTCTTTGACTTGGGGTAGGACCCTGAGAAATTTACCCATTCCATATTAACATGTCCACTGACATGTTAGCTTAGTAATTCTTTGTGGTTTTTAATCTCTACTATATTTTCCCATCTGTGAGTCTCTGAAAACATTTGGTCAATATGCCTCTACTACATACTAAAAAGCTTATAGAACTGAGAAAGTAATTTCTATGAAGATTATTAATTAATTTGAGTTGGAGGGCATCATCAAGAAGGAAGCTCAAAATGAGAATTTTCCTGGTCAGTGTAACTCTGGGATCTGCCTGTCTGAAGGAAAGGCTCTATCTGGAGTTACTCTGACCAAGGAAGGCCATGCCTCACTGGACTTAGGAGGGTCATCCTCAGCTGTGTCTATAACTTGGCAACCACATTTACTTTATAAGTTGTAGCAAAGCTCTGAGTCCAGTCCCACATGATCACCGAGCCATGATCTTTCCAGGAAGCACCCCACAAGAAAAGTGGGTTTTCATCAGTGGGGCTCCAAATCTTTAGCTGTAAGCTAAAATGTAAATGGACTTAATGGGACATCTTCACAGGGAACAGCATGATGCTTTGGCACATTCACAAGTTGAGTATTGATCAACTCAAAACAAGTTGCCCTCCATTCCAAGTGTTTATCGTTTCCATGTGATGCGCACATTCAACACCCTCTTTTCTAGCAATTTTGGGTCACTGGATACATCCTTGTTGACTGTAATCACCCCCTCCAGATGTGGAACAGAACACCAGTGTGGAATCTTCCATGCTGGCTGTGCCTGGGCTCACACTGAACACTCGTTCTTTTTCTTAGCCTCTAGGCCCCACTGTTTTCTCACTAGCTAGCTGGATCAGCTAAATATTTTTAGTTTTCATTTGAGCATGAGGTCATGTGATATTTGCTCTTCTGTGCATGACTCATTTTCGTCAGCATTAGGGTAACCAGTTCCATCTGGCTGCTTCAGTCGACAGGATTGTTCCCTTTTAAATGACTGAATAGTATTCTGCTGTCTGGGAAGTCTTGGTTGATTCCATTTCTCAGGTCTCGTGAACAATGCTGTATTAACCAGGTGGGTACAGATGTCTCTTTGAAACACCAATTTCTTTTGGATAAATAACCAGCAAGGAGAGTGTTGAGTCATGTGGTACCTTTATTTTCAGTTTCTTCAAGATCTTCTACAGTGTTCTCTGTAGAGGGAGCATTAATCTCCATTCCTGCCAAGAGTGTAATTTCCTTTCTCCTTATCTTCCCCAACATCTGTCAATTTTCCTTTCCACTGGAGACATTCTGACTAGGGTAAGATGGAATCTCATCGAACTTCTCTGATGTTGACTGGTGTGAACATTACCTCATACACATGTCAGGCATTGTATATCTGGTTTGGGGAGATGTCTTTTGGGTCACTTTCCATTTAAAACTAGCAGATTTTTTTAAACTCATTATTTTTCCTATTTCATTATTGTCTTCCAAACTGTCACATTCCTACATTTTCTAAGGGAAGGAGTGTCACCATTTTTCTTTTCTAATTACAATGGTCCTTATTCCTGCTGAAGCTGGCTAAAATAAATGCAAAATAGTGTTATAGTACTTTTAAAGCAGTAATTATTCATGGAAAGCAAATAAGAGGTCTTTATGAGCTAAAAAGCATGTATTTCTGGTTTCTTACTTGGTGGACAAATGTCTTGGGAAGTGGGTTAAAAGTTTACCAAAACACACTTGGCTTATCTGCTCAATTTTAGGTCCAGGATGGATGAGTCAGTCCCTCAGCGTTTTCAGAGGCTCGGAGAGGTTCTCACCGTCTTCATATAGCGATGAAGACAGAAGCCAGACCCCAGGAGAGGTCAGACTGAGCAATCAAATTAACATCTGCTAGGAATGATTCAGTCTTTAAGGTCAGCCTATTCACAGATGTCAACCTGTCAGAATGGAGAGATGATAACCACTGACCCGGAGCCTCTGAAGCTGAGCAGGCAGCTGGGGGAGACAAGCAGTTTGCCGAGATAGCAAATTCACGTTGGAATGTACACTTCCTTACTTAAAAACAGAAAAGGACATAATACCATACCCAAGTCGAGGTTAACTTGGTCCTATTGACTGTTGATAAGAAGACTCTCCATTCTCAAAACCATCGTCCTCGGGGCCTGACAGAGTTCTTTCTTTCGCTGATTAATATTGAAGACAAATGAGAATGGAGTGGGCAGCCAGTGAAGAAGAGCAATCTTGTGTGCTGGTCATCAGAGAGCCACCTGGATATTAAATCAACAGCTTTAAATATTGTGCACTCTGGCTAGGTGTTTTCCTAATAATAATAATAGTAATAATAATAATGATAATAATAATAATAATAATAATAATGCCTGTGTACTAAACACTTTCCCAATTTCAAATCAGAAACAGATTTTTTTTTTGAGACAGGGTTTCTCTATGTAGCCCTGGCTGGCTCAGAACTTACTGGTAGACCAGGCTAGCCTCAAACTCAGAGATCCACTTGCCTCTGCCCCTCACGTTGTGGGATTAAAGGCATGAGCCACCATTCCTGGCTAAGTGGTGTGTAGATCTAGACTTGGATTTATTACTTCTTTAAAGCAAACCCCCAGAGCTTAGAACTAAGAATTGTATCAATTGCAGCCTGCAGTCTTGGAGCAGCAGTAATAAATGCCAACAGCATCAACCTGAGAGTAAGGAAGGAAATCGTATCTATTTTGTCCCGCAGTGTATCATGGTACTCAATATGGCACTAATGCCAACACCACCAGCAGTACCAGAGTGCTGCCATGTTCTCTCATAAAGAGTAGCAGACTGGACTGCAGTTGCTTCCCTTGAGAGTGAGCCTTCTGTGACACGAGATGAGCTGACTCAGGGTTTGAGTCTCCATGGTGTGCCTGTGGCCAATTTTTTAGGGAGAAGGGCAGAATTTTGGGGATCTAGTTCTTTCTTCTTTGTGAGAATCACCTAGCACAGACCTCACTTGTGAGATGCAGATGACAAGAAAGTCTATTCACAAGGAGATTTTGTGTTAGTTGAGACTGACTTGGCTTTAAACTGGGATGTATAACCACAAAGATCCTGTTCTCACTGGTCCCCAAACTATAAAATCTGCAGCATGCGCTTAGGATGACACAGGTTAGCTACAGGGTTGGCATCAGGAAAGGGGGGGGGTCACTACTGTTTAAAGATGAACATGACCAACAGCAAAGGACACAGGAAGAATTATTCTTAGCAATTAGTGAAATTCATGAGCCTTGGCCAGTGTGCAGTTGTCCTTCCAGGAGGGCATTGGTGGGAGAGGAAGATCGCTGGTGTTGGGGTACTCTGTTTCTTACCAGCTGGGTGCCTTGGGAAATTCAATCCTTTAATTACCCATTATTCATCTTCACAACATGTTACTGGGATCTAGGGCATTATTCTAAAGGGAGATGCTGCCATGCAAAAGTAGACCTTCAGGAAAAGGTACACATCCCTGGACTTTTAGCCTGCAATTGGTCTGTAAAGTGGATTTCCCACCACACCTGGAGATTCTTCTCCACCTCCCCCTCCCTTGCTTCTTTTTTTCCTCCCCTTTCTCCTTCCCTCTCTCTTTCTTTCTTTCATGCTACTGGGGATCAAAAATAGTTTGCACATGCTAGGCCAGAACTGTGCCTCTGAGCTATGGTCCTAGCTAACTTTTTATTTTGAGAGCAGGCTTTACTAATCTGCCTAGGCTGGCCTTGAACTTGTGGTCCTCCTGCCTAAGCCTTGCAAATAACTGGGGTTACAGATCTTCACCAGGAGCCTGGCTACCTTTCAGCTCTTAACTGGACTGTTCTTTTATAGTGACGCTTCCAAGCTTCCATTCCATGCTAAACAGCCAGCATGTCAATAGTTCACAGAATTCTCATGGTGTTATTCTTAATAGAGCATAAAGCACACCTTCCAAGATGTGTGGGAAGACATTCTCCCAGGCCTGTATTATCCCAAAGTTAAACATTCCTGGCCCCCACTAAAGGCTTCTTCTGCCAGGCCTCTGTAAGAATGGAGACAATGGGAACAGTGTTAACAATGACATGTGACTAGAATGGCCTGGCCTTTGACCACTGCAGCCTTAGAGACTTTGTTTTATGGGCAGCACTGGCTTCCTTTAGCCCCATTTTAAAAGATAACATGAGAGGCATTAGCTGCTGTATTACTGAGATGGGTTTCTGTGCCACAGCAGGGCTGGGAACTAAGCTAAGCTTGGATACAGGGGTCGTGCTGTTTGTGGTTCTGCTTACAAAGACAGGCCTCTCAAACTTAAAGAAAAACATGGTGATTCTCGAATGAATGATTCCTCTCTTGTTCCTTAAAAATCAAGACTTTCCTTCAATTTTCAGAATGAAAAGGGAGGTAGATTAAAAAAAATCAGATTGATCTCCGGCTGAAAGGTAGTGCTGGCCACCAGTGTCCCCTGCACTCCACGCCCCTGTGTGACAGGCACTCAGAGACAGGGAGCCTGCTAATGCAGGCATCCCTCTGCAGTAGCCATCACGTTGTGCAGAGTGAAGAAGCCAACCTTTTGAATGTTTTCTCACCTGTAACACATGAGGACATGCTTTAGCCTGTGTATTCTGAGCCATTGGGAGCATTGATTAAGAAAATATGCATGAATCTAGTTGATGGTTTTTAGCGGCACTCTTACCCGGCGAGGAGAAGTCACGAAACACGACAGAACCCACTAGCAAGAGTTTTATCGAGGAAGGGAGAAGGGATAGATGTGTTCAGGCCTGCTGAAGGTCACATGAGGGGAGGGGGCAGGGGACATGGGGCCTACCTTTTAAGGTCCACCCCACTCATGCACACACAGGCCCACGTGGCTACTCCACACATGTGCATAGATCACATGGTCACACCATGTGTGATTTACACTACCATGCAGTGCATGGGTTACGTGGGACGTATGACCTGGAAATGACTGGGCAGAAATGACTAAGTGTCCCGCTGGGGCATGCTGGATCTTGGGGGCATGGCTGGAATTCCTATCACCAATAAGTTAAGTTTGTCTTTAGCCCCACCCCCTCCCCCGTCCACACCATTGCCCTGAATCATCCCTAGTATGTGAAGTTGGCCTCAGATAGCTTCCTCTATTGCTCTCCACCATACTGTTTGAGCAGGGTTTGAGCAGGGTTTCTCACTGAACCCAGATCTTGCCATTTAGTTTAGACTGGCACCTTGAGGCTACAGGCCTGTGCTGTTACACTTAGCATTTATGAGTGTTGGGAGATTTGAACTCAGGTCTTCCTGTTTGTTAGGCAAACACTTTAACCATTGAGTCATCTCCTTGGTACCAGAAAATGATTCTTACAGATTGGTGATGCTTACATTCATGACATGAATTGTCGTGAGATTTATGTTTGGGATGGAAGCTGTAAGAAATGGTCCTTAGCGGCTTCAGGAGTGAAGCACCTGGCAGGAGCAGATCTTTTTGCTGGAGTGGGGCAGCTTCTCTCCCCGTACACCACGCCATTTTCACTTCTGGGGGAGGGTGCAGTTCAGGAGCCTTAGAGCCGAGGGTGTGCTTTAAAGATCTTTGCAGCTTGTCCATGAGAGGGCGCTGGTGTTCCAGATTGCCGGTTTGTTCCGAAGAGATACTGAATCCCACATCTTCCAGAGCGGTTAGCCACTCACCCCACACGCATGGACATATGCCATCAAAGATGTCTGTGTGTGCGTGCATGTGTGTGTGTGTGTGTGTGTGTGTGTGTGCGTGTCTGTGTGTGTGTGTGTGTGTCCTTCCTTCGGGACTCTGTCCTTTTGCTTAGTCTTCTGACTCTAGTTGCAAGCTGTCAACCTGCCCATGTGTGAAAGGGCTGAGCACTGGTGCAGAGCAAACTTAGGAAGTTAATGCCGTGGGTTAGTAATAAAGCATGTCTTTGAAAGAGGAAGCAGGAACCTCTGCAGGCCCCTAAGAGAAGGAAAAATAATTTGCCTTGGAAGGAAGGAAGAAAGCTGCAGAAAGATAGGCAATTGTCAGTGAAATGGACACTGTCCTTCACTTTAGCTTGAGGCAAGGGGTCAAAGATAAAAATGGCTAAGGGTTCCCACAGGTGCTCATTTCCAGGGGAGGGAATACATGTCACGTTTCAGAACTGATGACCCTGAAATGCCCCAGTCCTCAGTGGCCCCTCCTTCTTATCATCTTGTTTTATGTCACTCTTGACATTTCCCAATATTTGAAAGACTCTTCATCGTTCAGTGTCTTTTATTGCACGTCACCCTTGTTGGAATGTAACTGCTACCATACATGGACATGGCCTCTGCCCCTGAAAACACTGCCTGACACAGAAGTCCCTAAGTGACAGTGCCTGAAGGTGTCAAACTTTCACAAAGAGGGCCACAGCCAGAGAGGCTAGTGATGGGCTGTGACCTCGAGAGGCTGAAAAGCTGCTCACTCACTCACAATGCCGAGTGCCCAGGAAGGATCTGAATATGGAAAATTGACCAAGGTTGTCATGTGGTCATCTCAGTGGCCACATGCTGTGTGCACACAAGTACTCTATATACACACATATGTATGTACGTGTGTGTTTATTAACTTCTTAATCTGTAGTTATTGACAAAGTGCTTATGTATGTGCTGAACTGCACTGAAGTTTGGAGAGTTGTATATCATCCTACTGGACAATGTCCTGAGACATAATCAACCTGTAAAATCTTTGGCAATTTATACATCTCAGTGTCATGCCCATGGTAAAAAGTGTCCACATGGCCAGAATTCAACAGGAGATCCTCATGTATCTCTCTTTGGGATTTCCAAAAACTTGACCACTAGGTATAAACTATTGAGTTACTTTGAAAGAAAAATATGATCTTAGTTCTTTGGTTTTTTCAGGTTTTTTTTAACCCACAGGTTGTGAAAACCAGGGCTCTGAGACTCTAAACGAGTGTTGTACCACCGAGCCCTATCTCTCCAGTAAATGTCTAATTTTTTGTTCTAATCCATCTCAGTTTGCACAGTGAGTTCTTGGTGATGGGCTACTGCTGTGGGTGTGACCATTTGTGGAGGGATGTTGAAAATTCAAAATCATTGCCTGGCGCATTAGCCAGGGTTCTCTATGGAACAGAACTGAAAGGATGAACTAATATATATGCAGGCAGGGAAAAGAACTTCAAATAGGTGAGAATGAGAAGTCAAACTTCTAAAGAGTCTGACGCCAGGTGGTTTTTAAACACAATAGAATTTTGGGGAAAGTTTCCAGGTAACAGTCTTTACAGTTCCAGGTACATGATAAAGCTAAGGTGTACGACACAGGAACTCCTTTACAAGGCACATGTGACCATGCTGAAAGGCCTAGAATCTAGTGTGGTCTCTGACTGAGATAGCATAGAGGTCAGCAGGCCATAAAGTACATGTGAGGATGGGTTCTGTTGACTGGCAGCTAAAGACAAAGGTCTAGGGAGGGAGTGTCTGGGATAAACATTCTGGGTATATTTGGGTGACGTCTGCCTCTACAGATAGCAAAAGGTCACCAGGTCTTTAACAATATCCACTTCCGGGTGGAAACAGGTATGTCTTCCTTTTTTTTTTAATTTTATTTTATTTTACAATACAATTCAGTTCTACATATCAGCCACGGATTCCCTTGTTCTCCCCTCTCCCGCCCCCTTCCCCTTCCCCTCAGCCTACCCCCCATTCCCACCTCTTCCAGGGCAAAGCCTCCCCCAGGACTGAGATCAACCTGGTAGACTCAGTCCAGGCAGGTCCAGTCCCCTCCTCCCAGGCCGAGCCAAACAACCCTGCATAAGCCCCAGGTTTCAAACGCACAGGACCCGGTCCCACTGCCTGGATGCCTCCCAAACAGATCAAGCTGATCAACAGTCTCATCAGGCCCTCTGAATGGGTGAGGTATGTCTTCCTTTGAGGAGACATTCCTGCATGATTAACATTCCTGGTTTTCCTAGTGATCTGTGGAAAAAGACTTTGTGTCCTCAGTGACACAAAAGTGTCCAATATACAACTTTCAAAGTGTGCTGGGCAATATGGCTCCTGTAGATGCTTCCAGTGTTGGGTGAGAGGACTCTGTAGCAGCTCCAGGTGCTATGTATGCCCTTGATGGATCCCTAAGATAATACTTGATAAATGCTTTTACCACATGGCATGGGACAAGTGCCATTGCAGTGTGGCTTGTGAATGTGAGTTTTACATCCTGAATTGGGAAGTGAAGGGCCTAAGAAATATATCACTCTACCAGCAAGTTCCCGTACGGGACAGAAATGGCTCCCTCAGGACAGTGGTCCTGGTCTGGGTGGCAGACATCAAACCTTTTGAGTGCTATCATTTGTAAAATAAGACCTCATATCCTCAGCTAATTTATTTTTATGCTGCCTTTTTGATTGAGCTGCCACATGAGAAAACACCGATAAAAGCATTCATTAATAAGCAGGGCTTCTCTGGTTGCAAATGGTGGTTTTTGTCTTGTGAATTGGCACCAGGAAAACATACGTGGTTTGTGAGTGGGATATAAACTCTCTTTACATTTCCCCTGAAGTTCAGCAACAGCATGTGCCAACACTGACGTGAGGTCTAGGTCCAGGTTCATCTGAAGGCTGGGAAATTTGGCTTTTATTGAATTCTTAAATACATCAAAACTGTTTCTGTATAAATTTAAAGAAAGATAACAAAAAGCATAGGATATGTATATATTCCTGTGGGCTGGAAGGACGGACTAGACTCTGAGATAAGGTACAGTGGAAGTGGTGTGTGTGTGTGTGTGTGTGTGTGTGTGTGTGTGTGTGTGTATGTGTGTGTGCGCTCGCGCGTGCGTGCGCACACTAAATCTTGCTCTTTAATTTTACATCTGATGACATACTGGGCTGTTTCTTGCTGTGATTTTTTTCTTTAGATTTTTGGAGAAAAATATGAACCTTTTTCTTAATTACTTTTAATCTAATAAATCTTTCTCTCCTTTTGTCTGGCATATGTGGAAGCTTTATGGTATTTCATGTACAGTTACTACATTATAAGTCATAGCTAAAAGTCCAAGACTAAATGCAAGCTGAGTTGTATAAATTAGAATTTTTTTTTTTTTAAACTCACGAGGATGCTTAACAAAAAAATCTGTTCCATCTGCAAAAACTTGCTGAGAATATTTCCAGGTCAAACTGCTAGAATACAAACTAACTAATATGTGCCTAAACTTAAAGACATTTGTGTTTGAAGTATTAACCAGTGGTGTGTGTGTGTGTGTGTGTGTGTGTGTGTATAAATATACAATGTGTAAATGCTATGCATAAATATCACATTACAGATTTATACACATGTATGCATATACATGAACTTCTACTTAGGAGAAAATTAAGTCCATTATCACTTCTTGGAAGCCCTGCTGGTTTTAATGAAAGTGGAGGATTTCAATTAGATAATTGACACACAAAATAATTTGTCACACAAAAAGGAGAATGTTCAAAATGAATGACTTTTAAACATTGAAACAGCTAAGGAAAAACAAATAGATGATAAAGATATTTTGATTTTTAATGGGTTAGGATTCTCCCATAATCACATTTTGATTGTTGTTGATTTAGAGCATATCACACAGGTGAACTTCCTGTCTCCAGATATTTCTACTTCGGTGAGGTTAAGTGGGAGTCTGTTCAGGGAATCGAAGAAGGAGGCCTGAAATAGGAGTCTTCAACTGAGTCCTCTTCAACTGAGTGGAGATGGCATGGTCCTAATGACCCTTGAGTTCTGTTGGCCTATGAGACACAAACCAAAGGGCTACTGAGCATCAGAGGAAAGAGTCATGTGGTTTGCATTCTGCCAATTACAAGCCCTTTCGCCTTGGGTGACCTGTTCAACATCTCATAGTTGAGTTTCTTCAGCAGTGCGACGGTGTTACTAGCTTTTGAATGTTAGGCATTTTAGTTCACTGCTTTATTTCTTTGTTTTCTCCCTGTAAAATGCTGAAGAAATAGACCTAGCATATAGGGCTGGGGCAGGACAGTACAAGTGAGCTTGGCACAGTGTGCATGGAAGTCACTTGGAGGGCTGGTGTGTAATTTTGTTCTCTAGTTTAGGAAAGTTGAATGAGTCTGGGCATCAGAGGCTCAAACAGATGGACGACACAGTGAGAGGAGCCGAACAGGACCGGAGCCTCCTCAGCATATCCCAAGGCAACCTAGGCTCGCCCTGGGAGGCCCGCTTTGCTATTTACAGCAGGCATCCGAGTACCCTACAGGGATACTGGCAATGCTGTCTACACAACTTAAGAAGCACTTAGAGGAATGCAATTCCATTAGGCTAGCCATAATGGGCCCACTCAGGGCAGGCTTTGTAAACACACAGCTAATGTCGTTCTGACGTGTTTACAGGCCAGGACATGCTTTACCTAGGTCAGGACCTTCAGATGGCTCTGCTGGCTCTCAGGACACAGCCTTACCTCCCACAGCCAATACTCCATTCTTATTACTGGAACATGAAAGAATGGGACATGTCAGTAAACAAATTACTGCTCTGAAAGACTGTGAGATGGCCTTGAAGGTACATAGGTCAGACCAGCAGGAGACAATTGCCGGGGGTTGAGAAAAACCATCATCCTACTGGGCAGCTGGTTACCTTCGGGCCGTTTTCATCATCTTCAGTTCAGAGGAAATCAGAACTGCAGTCACATTTTTACAAAAGAAGTTCCTGAAATAACAGGGTTGGGGCTAACTGATCATAGGCCTTCTTGCCTTTGGTTGCATTGGGCAGTTGTACTCATGGCCCTGAAATGTGCCTGCTGGAGTGTAAATCGAGATTCAAAGCCCTCCTCTCCAGGTTACTTGTAGATGGCCCTGCAGGAGGATCTTACCAACTTGCTTTGTCTGATACCCTTTACCCCTTTGCAAGGTCACTGACAGTGCTAATGGCAGAATATCATGGATCTTACTGGGAGTTGAATGCCTAGGAAGCATTTTTTAGTGTTTTCTCCCTTTAACTCTATGAATGATTGTGTGTGTGTGTGTGTGTGTGTGTGTGAGAGAGAGAGAGAGAGAGAGAGAGAGAGAGAGAGAGAGAGAGAGAGAGAGAGAGAGATCAGACCCCTAGGGCAGAACAATTTTGATTCTATGCCTAGTTCTGTTTTATTTTTTTTAGCTTCTATTTTATGTGAATGAGTGTTATGTTGGTTTGAATAAGAATGACCCCCATTGGCTCATCATATCTCTGAATGCTTAGTCACCAGGGAGTGGCCCTATTTTGTTGGAGGCAGTGTGCCCCCGGGGCTTTGCTTCGAGGTTTCATAAGCTCACACCAGGCCCAGTCTCTCTCTCACCCAGCAGATCAGGATCTAACTCTCAGATACTTCTTCTCTAGAGCTATGCATGCTGCCATGTTGCCCATAAAGATGATGATCAGCTAAACCTCTGAAACTGTAAGGAAGTCCCGAATTAAATGCTTCCTTTTATAAGAGTTGTCTTGGTCATGGAGCTTCTTCACAGTGACTAAGACAAGTGTCCTATATGTATCACACGTGTGTCTGGTGCCTGAACAAGCCAGAAGATGGAATCAGATCCCTCAGTCACAGATAGCTGTGAGCTGCCATGTGGATGCTAGGAACGTAACTTGGGTCCTCTGTAAGAGCAGCAAGTGTTCTTATCCTCTGAGCCATCTCTCCAGCTCAAATGTCTAACATTTTAAAGCCAGTAGATGCCTGCAAATGATTCATAACCTACAACTCTAGGATTGTAGGGGTAGGGCAAATTTTACCAATGTAATGGCTGGGATTTCTTGCTATTGTTATATGTCAATGGAATAGAACCAGGCTCATGAGGAGAAGGTTAGAATGGATGGGACCCAAGAAGGAGCAAGGGGCATCTTTGGATACTCAATCTGTAGTCTTGACTTTGATCCTATGACCTTATCACTCCAATGTAGACATTGGTTCTGGACCTAGAGTCACAGAATTATTTTCCAACAAGGATATGGCAGCCTTCCCCAGGTTGGTAGAGACTGGCATAGATAATGCTGGTTACAGAGTTTGTGGCAAGACCAAGATGGAGCTATAGGGACATCCACTTTCATATTTTAGTCTCTTTGCCCATGTGGCCTCTCTGAATGTGGTGGGCTCGGGTGATTACACTTCCCTTCCTCATCAGCACCAAGCCCCATGGGTTTAACTGTGTGCTAGGCTACAGACTAGGATGGCATCAGCCTTCCTTCCTCTTTTACTCACTGCACACTATTCAACTCATCCACACCACACATCACATGCTCATAATTGCTCACACTACTCTTTATTGCCATCTAGAATCTGAGCCCTAAGAGTTAGAATCCAGTTTTATTCACTGACTTACTCCCAAGGCCTTAAAAATGCCAAACAATTTATAAGAACCAGACAAACCAGATTTGAATGGGGTATGAAGAACTCCAAATACTCCTTTCTGACTCTTGTTCCACCTCCCTCCCTCCCTCCCTCCCGGCCTCCCCACCTGCCCTCTCCACCTTCCACTCCTCCACTCCAGCTCTATGCTCAGCCTCAGGTCCCCACATCAAGTTTGTGGCACTAGATATTCTCCAAGAGACAAAGCAGGAGCTTGGGTTTCCCATCTGGAATGCTCCATCAATACTAACTAAATCACACCATAGTAGTTCAGATTGCTCTCTATGGTCCAAGTCAGGGTTCTGGGCAAAGTCAGGGTCTCTATGAATGAAAAACTGTTCTGGATAAAAAAAAAAATTGTTGGGGCTAGCAGCTAACAAGGATCAAGAAACCCTAGATGGAATACTGCTTCTCACATGACCAGAGAGACTTTCTGCTTCAATGGGGAGCACATGACATCATCTCCTGCCTTGTCTCCCAGCAGCTTTGCCTTTGCAGAGTACGAGGCCCCACTGGCCACACTTTGGGAAATTAAAAAAAAAAAAGAATTAGTTTCTAAAAGTGTGTGTGTGTGTGTGTGTGTGTGTGTGTGTGTGTGTGTGTGTGTGTTGTCCACAGAGGCCAGAAGAGCATGTTGGATCCCTGGAACTCAAGTGACAGGAGGTTATGAGCTACCTAGCATGGACAGTGGGAACCGAATTCTGGTCCTCTTCAAGAACAGCAAGTTCTCTGAACTGCCAAGCCATCTTTCTAGCCCCAGGAATGGTTATCTTCATTGTTGAGTTAGAAAATCCTTATTGAAAGGTAGTGGGACTGCATATAATTACAGATAAGTGTAGCTAAGCCATGTGAGCCAAGGTATATGGTAGTCTCAGCACTGAAAGAGCCTTCATTACATCTCAGAACTGTAGCTTCTAAACATGATCACCACTCTGACTTTCATTAACACAGATTTCTCTTGCCTTTTAAAAACTACACAAATGTCATGATATAAGATTTATGGATACAGCTTGTCTATGATAAAAATACATTATTTGTCTTAACCTCCATCAAATAAAAGCCATCATTTTATTTGTTCCATTTATCTGTACAATTGGGTGGTTGGTTCTCAGTTTTATAGTATTCTAATCTATGTACCGTAAGTTTTTGTTCATTATATTGGTGCCAGAGAAATGGGTTGTTACCAGATTTTGGCTGCTGAAAATGATGCTGTTCTGAACATTTGTAAGCAAGTGATCTGGGGACTGTGCATATGTGTGCTTTTCTGTTACGTATACGTGGATGAGGGAACTACTAGCTCATGGAGGAGGAATATGTTCAACTTCATTAGACACCACTAAGTGGTTTTTCAAAGTCCCTGTGTAAATTTAGATTTCCAGAGCAGTGTGTGAGAAATCCTGCTGCTTTGAATCAAGGCCAACATTTTACATGCTCATTTTAAACCTATTTTAGTGATTCTGATGGGTATTTATCATGTTTTGTTTTGACTTAAATTTGCATTTCACAATAGATTTGTGTATGATGACTAGTATTTGCATGCATGTCTTGTGTGGTATAGTTAATTGTATGGTATTTTTGTATATTTTGTATATTTGTATATTGTATATAGTATGTTTACTATATTTGATTATTAATTGCAATAGTTCATCTGTGGATGTTAGGGGTAATGTTCACACACAATCCTCTTATCTGAAAATAATAACACATCTGTTTCTTCCTTTCAATGCCTTTAATTTTTTTCTTGTGGGAACTCTCACATTCTTGTTTGCTCCATTCCTGATTATAGAAAGAAAAGCATCAATATCACCCCTCAATATGATGCATGCTGTGGACATTGCATAGATGCCTGTGCTGAGATTAAAAAACTTCCGTTTTCTCCCTACCTTCCAGCTGTTAGCTCTAAATCACCTCAAGTAAAAGTGCTACCAAAAAGGCTTCCTATGTCAGCAGGTTTTTGGCCCCTCTTTCCTTTCTGTTGATCTGAAAATTGCATTGGGTAATTTTCAAATGTTAACTATTCTTGGGGTGAAACATATCTAACCATGTTTTAATTTTTTATGCATAAATGAGTATCTTATTTTTTTGCTAGTATTTTTGCATTTTTATCTGTAGGAGAAATGATCACAACCATCTTTCCTTGTACTATATTGCAGTTGGTCTTGGTGTGAAGTTCACACTGATTTCTGGTTGAATTTGTTCTCTTCCTTCCCTTGCCAGCTGTTTGAGCTTATGGTCCTTTGAAGTTAGTGGTTATTGTGGACAGTTTGGCCTGCACCTTGGCTTATTATCATGGTCTCTTGTTATTAGCAATGCTAAAATTTAAGATGTGTCAACTTTATCTCCTCTCCTTTTTATCATCATTGCCATACTGTCATCAGTTTTTCACACATTCTAACTCTGCAAGGCTAGATTAATATTGTATTTACTATTAATGTCCATTTTTATTTTCTAAAGTCATACCTTTTTAGTTTAATTTATTCCTTCCTGCATTCTTTTTTCTTGCTTCTACCCAGGAACATTTTCTTTCCAATTACCAGTGGGTGACCGGTAGATCAAAACTCTTTTTTTTTTTTTAGATTTATTTATTATGTATACAGAAGAGGGCCCCAGATCTCATTACAGATGGTTGTGAGCCACCATGTAGTTGCTGGGAATTGAACTCAGGACCTCTGGAAGAGCAGTCAGTACTCTTAACCACTGAACCATCTCTCCAGCCCCCCAAAACTCTTTTTGTTTATCTGAAAATTCTGTTTTAAAATATTTTAAAGATTTATTAGTTTTACTTTATAAGTGTGAGTACCTGTATGTATGTATGGACATCACGTATATGCCATGCCGATGGAGCCCAGAAGGGGAAGGCATCAGGTCCCCTAGAACTGGAGTAACAGGCAGTTGTGAGCTGATCTTGGGTCCCTTTCAAGAAGAGCCAGTACCCTTAACTGCTGAGCCATCTCTCCAGCCTCCTGAAACATCTGTTTCATCTTCATTGTTGAACTATTGTCCTGTGTATGTCAGTTATTTTCTGTTCGTGTCTTAACAATGCTATTCTGCTGTTTTCTGGGTTCCTTATTTTTCTACTGAAAATTTAGCTGTCAGGCTATTGTCAGTTCTTTGAAGGTAGCATGTCTTTACATTTTTATTTATTGTTCACAGTTCTAATTGACATATTTGCACATATAGAGGAGTACAGTGTGATAATTAATACATAGAGATAATATAAAGTGATTAATCCAGGTAGCTAGTATTCCTATCGCCTTGAATTATTTGTGTTATTGTGGTACAAAGCTTTAAGCTCTTTTCTCTGGCTCTTTGTAAGAGCCCCAGGGAATTACTGCCACCCTGTTGTGCTGCAGAAGACAGGAACTTACTCTTCCTTTTCTGCCCTGGCTCCTTTTCTCTTCTTGTCTTTGCTGTGCTGACCCAACTTTGATTCCATGATGATAGCATGCAGATCTTGAGACAATGGACTGTGTCCTCTGCTACAGAAGTCCTGGTCATTCTCTGCTGAAATGCTTTTCTGCCTCAGTGTGACTCAACCACTGATGAGCCACACCTCATGCCTCATGTTCCACTAATGCTTTTCTGTCCCTTCCTCCCATTTTGCTGTCTGTGACTCAGTTTACACATTTTATACTCATTGTCTTCCAGATTTTGCTTTTACTATATCTGATCTTCTATGACACCTATTGAATCCTTAATTTCAATCGTCATAATCTGTAGCTCTAGAATTTCTATATAATGTTTTGAAAATGGGCTATTACAGATCTCTGGTAGAATAATCATATTCTCCTATATAAAATAACTAATCACAATAATTTTAAAATCTATATCCCATGATTTAAAAAACTAGACCATTTGTGAATTTGCCTTTTTTCCCTGTCATTTTCTCTCTTGTTTCTCAGTTTCACTATGTCTGAGTTCTTAATGAAATGCTGGACATTAGGTAAAAAGCTGTGGAGACTCACAACAGTATTAGCTGTCTTTAGAGAGGGACGAGCACACCTGGGACAGGTAGATAATCTGATCAGATTGGGAGCCCGAGTGAGGTGGGTTCTGTAAGCTTGCTCCCCTTTCATTCACCACTCTCCTAGGGTAAGTACAGCTTCCTGACAACCTAACCTGAAAGCAGAGGGTACTTATGAGTGCTCTCAAATTTTTGTTGTTCCTAAATTAGCCCATCAGGCCAATGAGAACTCTGTCACCGCCTCTGCGGTTCTCAGGCAAACCCTTGAGCTATTGCTCCCAGCTGTCTTCTGCTCTGCTCCTGCTCCCTTCATGCTGGCCCGCAGCCTTCCTCTGCCAGGCAGTTCTGCTGAAGAGCGAGTGTTGGTGTTCCCCCAAGATTCACGCTGATCTTGAGTCCCCATGCAACAGCCTCAGAAGGCAAATGGGCCATGAAGGTTCTACTACTAGGAATTGGATTAATCTCTTGAAACAGAGTTTACAGGAGTGAGCTATCCTGTCCTGCCACACTGGAGACACAGTGTTTGTTCCTTGTTCCCTTCTGTCCCCTCTGCCATGGGAAGAAACCTAGAGACAGGCTCATCACTGAGAGAAGGGAGTTCTTGAGTCACCAGATCTTCTGGTGCCTTGATCATGAACATGCCCAAACTCTGGGAAATATAAATGCACTTATTTATAAACTACTCCGTCCTGGGAGTAATTTGTGTTAGACCCAGAAGCACAAATGGACTTCAGAAGTTTAGGAACATGTGAAGGCCAGCTCTGAAACCTGTGTCTCCCATTTCTATGAAG
The DNA here is from genome assembly GCF_004664715.2 of Peromyscus leucopus. Taxonomy (NCBI): domain Eukaryota; kingdom Metazoa; phylum Chordata; class Mammalia; order Rodentia; family Cricetidae; genus Peromyscus; species Peromyscus leucopus. The sequence goes on from NC_051067.1 coordinate 4,557,140, forward strand.
TCCCCCCAAGTCCCAGTGGCTCCTTTGTCTCTTGGCCACAGCTCTGTATCAGTCTTTCAACTCTAACCCATCATAAAGGCAAGCATCAGCAAGTGTCTCAGTTGGAAGCAGCACACAGGCCGGCTCCCCACGGCCCTTCACTGCACATTGGCATTCTTGTGTCCTGCTTCTCTTGGCTGCTCTCCAGGTCCTTCGAGTAAATGCTTCAGTGTTTTATCTGATTTCCTAGTTAGTTCTGGAACAGTGCCATCACCAGATAAAGCATATGTCAGGAGATTTATTTCTTAAAAGCCTGGTAACTAGCATATGGATCACACTTAACTGTGGACATTAAGATATCTTTTGGTAAAGGAAGACCGTTCTTCTGGAGTTGATTTATAATGTCCTAGTTAATCCAACATTAAGGAAAACTAGAGACTTTCGTCTTAAGTGGACAAACAATGGTCTTCTATCTTTGACCATAGACTCCGTAACCACACTTAGAGAATACAGGTGAGGAGCAAGGAAGTTTAGAATATACTCACATATACAGAGATAAGTGCAGGGAATTAGATCATGAACCTCGGACTATTCTCAAGAGAGAGAAGTCACAGGAAGCGATGTTGTGTCTAATCTTGCACATGGTTCTTGCTTTCTTTTGACATGTTGCACTACCAGCATTAATGATGCTTCTCTTTGGAGCTAAGTGATTTCAGCAAAACCATGGTTCAAGAGACTCAGACTGTTTCCAGTTTAGGATGCAGGACACTCCCCCGGGAAAGACTCCCTCCTGTTGTTTTGGAAAGTCCTGGATGTTATTTACATTGTGTCATAGGCTGAGAAGCTATGAGATGCCCACGCTGCTCTCCTGCCTTCCCCACAGTATTAGAGATCTGTCCTTTGCAGAGACTCAGCAGCATGGTTATACAATCGGCTCGCAGAGTAATCAACTGATCACAGTAGGCACCCTGGACAGTGAGCTGACATTGCCATCAACTGAAAATGATATCCTGAAGACAACAAAATGAGCTCTCTCATAAGAAAGTGTCTGAAGGCCATCAGTCAAACTCAGAGGTGTCAGACTGGACAATAGCATAGGACCCCTGTGCCAGGATGGCCCGGGCCATTCCTGGTGAGAGGTGGAAGAGGTGCATGGGGAGACAGTGTGTCATTCTTTTTGATGACAGAGGTGAAAATGAGAGAAGGGTTAAGTGTCCTTGGGCTCATATCTAACTGGGTAATCAGTATTAGCAAGTGTCTCCAGCCATTTACAAAGCTAAAGGCCTCTGGGTTTATAAAGCTCTCTTCCTGCATTAAAAGAAGATGAGAACCATGCTGGAAAGCGAATTTCTGTCTTGTATCTCTGTTCTCCGTGAACTACTCTTCCATTACTCACACTCCTTTCCTAACTCCATTCTTTTACTACCTGATTCCAAATGGCTTCCAAACCAACCTTCTTCAGGAAGCACTGGAAAGTCCAGAGGCCCAGAGCTGTGACCATTAGCTTTGGGCATTGGAGGATGTTTTAGTTAGGGTTTCTATTACTGTGATGAGACACCATGACCATGACAATTCTTATAAAGGAAAATATTTAAGTGAGGCTGGCTTACAGTCCAGAGGTTTAGTTCATCATCACTGTGGTAGGTGGCACACAGGCAGACATGGTGCTGGAGAAGGAGCTGAGAGTTCTACATCTTTTTTTTTTTTTCCCCGAGACAGGGTTTCTCTGTATAGTTTTGATGCCTGTTCTGGATCTTGCGCTATAGACCAGGCTGGCCTCGAACTCACAGACATCTGCCTGGCTCTGCCTCCCAAGTGCTGGCGGGTGCCACCACCACCTGGCTGTGTTCTACATCTTGATCCTCAGGCAACAGGAAGTGAACTGAGTGCCACATTATACTTAGCTTGAACATAGGAGATGTCAAAGTCTGCAACACAGTGACACACTTTCTCCAACAAGGCCACACCTACTTCAACAAAGCCACACCTCCTAATAGTGCCACTTCCTATGGGGACCATTTTCTTTCAACCCCTCACAGATGCTATTTGGGTTTTTTTTTTTTTTTTTTTTTTGCATATTAGAGATGACAATGGGAAAAGGCACAAGGTTTTTCAAAGAAGTAAAGCGACACCAGTGTGCGCAGTTGTCAGGTCTCTGTCACTGCTGTTGTATCATTTGAGACTTTCCCTCTAGTCTTATGAGTCCTTTGGTTCTGGGAACTAGATGCTTTCAGGATGATCATTACTCTGCTCTGTCTCCATCTCCCTTTCTCACTAGTCGTCTCTGAGAACACTCACGACCCATGGAGGCTGTATTCTTGAGCTGGGCCTTGTCTACTGAATTGCCTTTCTGTCTTGTATGGAAAACAAATGCGACCCTTGATGTTTAAATGGCACTGTGGTTGGAGAATGTCAAACAATTAAAGTTGAGTATTTTTCCAGGGAGCCTAATTAAGAGGCAATGTGACTATGAACATTCGGGTGCAGAGCTTGGCCAAAAAAGAGGGTCTCGGTGCAGGAAGGGAGAGTTCCTTCTCCCATCAACGCAGAGAAAACGTTTCTCCAGTGCCACCGTCCACCAGGACTGAATATGATTGCGATCAGCTTTCTCAACAAGAGAAAGTGCAGTCTCCATATTCTTCAGTTCTGGAGTCATGCTTCCCGCTGTGGCCTCATTCCATCAAAAAGACTCTTCCTTATTCATAGAGATGTGCAGGGTACAATGGGGACATTGGATCCCTGGATGTAAAGATCATTGTTGTGATGGTCCACCTAGAAGTTCTCAGCGTTCATATATATTAAGCTTAACAAGAATAACAGTTCTGGAATGGCAGTTTTAGGATGAAATAACAGAAACAACCATGCTTACCTTCCATTGTCTGTTGTTGTGACTAGAACCTATGAGGTCATACATGTGCTTGCACACATGCACACACATATACATACCATATACATATATCTATACATACACTTACATACCACACACATACATATACATGCATATCACATACTTACACACATGCACAAACACACTACAGAACACTAAGTGTTGAACACCAACCTTCCGAGCTCGGGCTTCACAAGACTCAACATACGTGCTCTGTTTTTTAGTGTGGTCAGTAATTTATGTACCTGCAGCGTGAAAATAATTCTGCAGCATAAATTCCCCACTTGGAAATATGTAACACTCTGGATTTAAAAAAAAAAAAACACAGACTAGCTCACTGAATATGCATGCTTCAGTGTTCTATTGTGCATCTTTCCATCATTTAGTGTGTCAGATAAAAATTACTCAAAACATTTATTTTCAAAAAATCACTTTGTGTTATTCTTTGTAACTCCAACATTAAATCTAGAAATTTATTCTGCTATAAATTGGGTTATTAATAATATTGCCTATAGCCTTTAATCTACTTTAGAACGTCTTAGAAATCAGTACTGATATTGTTAGTAATACATATTCATTTGTGCTGGTTAAAAGGTTTGAAAAATTAGCTGCAGATGGCTTCATGTTTATGGATGTCCACACATATTTTGCAATAGTTAGTGAGCATTAGTTTGGAGGGGGCTTTAATATGACAGGTAGATGAGATGCAGAAGAGGTGTGGAAATCTATGCCTCGGTTCCCAGGTGTTCCCCCTCCTCCGTTTCCTTATTGATCACTCAATCAACAGCAGCACTCGCTAACTCTGCATTGAATACTGTGGGAGACTTTGCTTTAAGACCAGTCCATAACATGGTTCCTACCCTTGGGGACTGCAGCAGGGCTGGACAGTGAGATTAAGTCATGAGGCCATAAGGTGGGTCATATGGGGAACATGATTAGTGTTGGAGAAACACGACACTTAAGGAGACCATGGCCACCTAAGGAGGTTGGGAAAGGTGCCATGGGCTTAGAGAGCAGGTAGGATCTGTAGAGGAGGGAAAGCAAGAAGGAATGTCAGACACTTAACCAGAAGAACAGATGGAAGAGAGTTCTGAGAGTGAAGGATGGATGATGGAACCGTGATGGGACATGTCCTGCTTGGAAGACAGCGTGTAGAGTGTGATAAGGGATAAACTCACTTGCACACAGTAGGACCATGATATAGAAACTACCTAACACATTTGCCCAACATAAAACAGGATGGGTACTGTGCTGGCTAGTCTTATGTCAACTTGACACAAGCTAAAGACATCTGAGAGAAGGGAACCTCAATTAAGAAAATGCCTCCACAAGATCAGGCTGTAAGTAGGCCTGTAGGGCATTTTCTTAAGTAGTGATTGATGGGGGAAGGCCCAGCCCATTGTGGGTGGTGCCATCCCTGGGCTGCTGCTCCTGGGTTCTTTGTGAAAGCAGGCTGAACAAGCCATGGGGAATAAGGCAGAAAGCAGTACCCCTCCATGGCCTCTGCATCAGCTCCTGCCTCCAGGTCGCTGCCCTGTTTGAGTTCCTGTCCTGACTTCCTTCAGTGACGAACAGTGATGTGGAAGCGTAGGCCAAATGAACCCCTTTTCCCCTGAGCTGCTTTTGGTCCTAGTGTTTCATCACAGCAATGGTCACCCTGAGTGGGCCAGCTACAAATACAGAAGGCTTCCTTTTCGGGGCTCATCTTTGGGGAAGTGATTTGGGAGTGAGGGAGAAACTTCATAAAACAAACATCTAAAAGGTGATTCCTGGCGGCTTCAGGCACAGGATTATGGCTCACTTGTGTTGGATTTTCCCACAGAGCTTCTGGTGTCTGCTCATATTGTTTGCATTTATTTATGTATTTGTTTATTTTTGTTGTGCTTGGGGGTAGAACTCAAGGCGACTGCTCTACCTCTGTGCTACATCCTTGGGCCTTCCATTCTTATTAAAATAACACACACACACACACACACACACACACACACACACACACACAAACAAAACAACAACAAAACCCCAGTCTTTCTGTATGCACATAATTGTAATGAGCAGGGCAACAGAATTTTGCATCCTTCTCTTTACACACAAAAATACTGAGCTTTAGCTGGGTGGTGAAGGCACATGCCTTTAATCCCAGCTCTTGGGAGGCAGGTAGATCTCTGTGAATTTGAGGCTACCCTAGTCTACAGAGCAAGTTTCAGGACAACCAAGGCTATACAGAGAAACCCTATCTTAAAAAAAACACAAACAAAAAACAGACAACAACAACAGCAAAACAATAACTCGGGTTTTCCTAACTCCCACAGTGTTTATAAGCAGAACTCTTATTGGATACAAAGTCATTTTAAAGTGGCTGCTAACCCACTGAGTTTTATGAACATGTACATTATAGACGATGCCACATAAGACATGATATATGTGTGACTTTCTTTTAGCTTCTATTGACTTACTTGCTGAGCACACGCACTCTGGAGTGTGGTGATGGCACCAGAGTGGAAACCTGTGATACTTTGTACGGGATCACAGACTGTTCTCTATGGCTGTGCCATTAAATAAATATCCTTTTAACTACGTGGAGTGGCCAAAATAATTTCACCAATATCTGGTGCCCAACGTGGGGCAAATTCCAAAGGCCTGGGCAGCTCCCGCTCTTGGGTCTCCAGGCACCTCCCCTGGCCCCGCCTCATAGGCGTGACAGTTGCCAGAGTCTCAATAGGGTTTGGAACTTCCAAATCCAAGCTGGAATGGCTACCCACTACAGAAAGGCCTCTTGAGGTCTTTGATTCCTCCACACTGTTAGCTGAACTCTCCCAAGGGCCAGGAGTTCCTGGGAGGGCCAGATCTTACAGTTCCTCTCCCCTCCTCTGGCGACCAGCTGACGGCTTGTTTCTCTCGAAGGCTTGTTCCTTAAGAACTCTAAATGTTCTCCGTTCTGTCTGTGGGTGGAGTCAAAGACCTTCCTCCTGAGCCAGAGGGCACTGAGGTGGGGTAAAGGCTTGCTGCATTCCCCAGGCTCCCCTTCTTGCCTCTTCACTCTCAGCCCTTCCTTGTGCTGGTGTTAGGAGGAGGCCTTGACATTGGAGAGGGGTCCCTTATACCCGGTCATTGTAAATGTCCACAGATCACAGCTGTGGAGAGAGCACACAGATACAGTGTTGTTATTTTTCACATTGCAGTGAAGTTGCGAAGTCTAAGATTACACAGGAGCCCTCGTCTCCATTGATTGGGAAAAGTTCAGCCACAGAACATGCCCAGGTGATGAGTACTGCCCCAATGTTTCACATTTTTCTAGTCTTGGGTGTACTCGTCACTGTTTAATTAACACAAGTGTAAGTCATCACGAAATGTTTGAGGGACCAAAGAAATATGGGTTATAAGAAATATATCTATCTGTCTGTCTGTCTGTCTGTCTGTCTCTATCTATCTACCTATCTACCTACCTACCTACCTACCTACCTACCTACCTACCTACCTATGCATTCCCCTCTCCCAGAATGAGTTTGGAGGTCCGAGCAGCAGAGACTTGGCCTCTTCTCCTTGGCGATCTCATGCGCTTGCTGCCATGACTTGTGTTCTCCCTGTTTTCACTGCAACACTGTCAGCTCAGGGAAACCTCGTCCAGATGCCCAGGCTCCTCTGTCCTCTCCACCATACTTGACGCTCTTGTTAACTTTATTTTTCTTTACTGTAATTGTCATTACCAGTGTTATTTCCTTCCCCAATCTCTTGCCCTCAGGGCTCTGGAACTGCTCTCACCATTGTTACCGGTGCCCACAGCAGAGGCTGGCATGGGTTGGCACAGTTGACCCCCAATATCGTGGATTGTGTACCTGTGGCTTCAGCCAATGTTCTATCAAAACTATTCAGGAAGAAATGACATCTGTAGCTTTTCTTTGTAATTATTCACGGGGCAATACAGTATAATAAGTATTGCTGCATCATTCCAATTGTGTCAGGCGTGATAAGTAATCCAGGGTTGATTTAGCATCCTAGGGGATTACATATGTAGATTATATGCAAATTCCATGCTTTTAATGTAAGGAATCTGTGCATCTGCAGATATTGATGTCAGTGGGGTCCCTGAAGCCATCTCTCCTGCCTATGGAGGGACACTGTGCTCAAGAAGAATTTGTGGAACTAATGAATTAAAATCATTGATCTTTTGACTCAAAACAGAAAAATAACTTCAAGAGCAATCATGCTTAAAGTGGTATTCAGCATCTAGGAGTAATGTCTCAGTCAAAACAGAGACAGAGTATTGAATGAAGGTCATGTGAACCGCACTTTAGCCTAGAGATTCTAATGTGTACCCAGCCAAACATCTCCCTTTCCTACAAGTAGTTATCCATCATCCCCGTGTGCCTGGCTAAGAGGGCTTGCGTGGGAGACTGAAGCCACAGAGGTGGAAGCTCCAGCTTCTGAGAGTGGGTAAGTGGGGCAGCTGGTGGTGGCTGAGGTGTCATTCACACTGAGCCGAGGATGGGTTGAAACGAGTTGGAGTGTAGGGAGAGCTTTGTTCCTGCTTCTTCTCTCTCCTTTCAGACCACAGCCACATCATCTCATATCAGCTTGGTCTTTCCCTTGAAATTATATGAGCTAGAAGATGGAAACTGATAGGCAATGGTCTTCCTCCTTCACAAAGTATGGTGATCCTGGCTATCCACAGGAGCTTGATTAAGTACAATGCACAGGTCTGGTGAAGACACCTTACATACACCGGCGTTGTTGGAAACATGAACAATGGTCAGTGGCTCCTTCTTCTTTCTCACTGCGGTTTCACATATGCAGCTATTCTGTACACAGGAAAAGAAGGTGCAGGTTATAGATTCCGTTCACAATTTTTTCCAAAAGTAACTTGACATTGAGTCTCATCCTTGGGTCTTTAGAATATGGGGATCCCCTGAAGGAAAGTTCATTCATTCCTGGGATGAGATATGAAGCCAGATTTTTTTGGTGGTGGTGGTGGGGATCTACATGCTCTGACAATCCTAGGTGCACACACTGCTTGCAACAATGGACAGTTTCTCCATCTGCCTTGTGTGTGTATTCAGGGTGTCCTTGGTGCTCTGTTTACCATGGGTATGATGGGCTGTACTTCCTACTGCCGAGTACAGTGAGGGATTAGTGGACCCTCTCCAGGCCCAGGGCTCGGGGGCTCCCAGGAGGAAGAAGTGTCCCTGCATTGCTATGTGGCAGGTGGGAGAGAGCAGCTCTATCAAGAAGAGTGTAGATGTAACCAACCGTCTTATTCAATAAGAAACACAGACCCAGTGTAAAGAAGAAAGCCAAGAGGTCAGAGCTCAAAGCTAAAACCTTACCCTTCCTCTTGCGGTGGTCCTACCTCTCCGAAAGAGACCTACTTCCTGTGTGTTTTTCTTTGGATAGTCTTTCTGTTCTGTCTTCTCATTGGTTGTAAACCCAAACATGTGACTGCCTGGTCACTGCCTGTAAGTACAGCCCCCCAGGTCTTAAAGGCGTATGTCTCCAATGCTGGCTGTATCCCTGAACACACAGAGATCTACCTAGCTCTGTCTACCAAGTGCTGGGATTAAAGGCGTGCACCACCACCGCCACGCTCTTGCTATGGCTCTAATAGCTCTGACCCCTAGGCAACTTTATTTATTAACATACAATTAAAATCGCATTTCAGTACAAATAGAATACCACCATAGTGTGGCTCCTTGGCATCACTGGGAATTCTGAAAGATTCCCGTTTACCTTTTTGTTTATCACTTTGGGTCCTGATGTTGAGGGCTTGGTGGCTTTTGCTCAGAGCACTTTGCTGTGTGTGTGAAGTGTTCTTAATTAATTACACAGATGACAAGCATCCACTCAGTGGCCCCCTTCTGCTTTTCTCTTTCTGGAAGCTTTGTGCTTATCTGATTTCCTCTGTGGTTTGATTTGGAAATGTTTTGGAAACACGTCATGGGAAGACTCTCATTTGTAATATTTTAAAGTTAGATTCCAGTTCGTTGACAATATTAGTGTTTTCTCAGCTGGGTGAGTTGTTGCATATTTGCTTCTATGTATTTGCTTTGGTTCTTAGTCAGAAAATTTAACCCAGCTGAGTAGGTTTACTTGAACTCTAAGGTGCAAAGGGATAGGGCAAAGTGGACATCAGGCTTGTGATTCCAGGCTGGGCTACAAATGGCTCCCACTCCAGCCCCCCTTCCACCCCAGTCCCCCCATGCACACTCCAGCAGGAGGGAGGACAGGGGCCCTCTGACTTACAGTGCAGTTGGGTCTCCATAAATCCACCCTAAGTAGAAAATAAAGAAGTCACTTGCCTCCCAAGCGTCACAGCTTAGCTGCAGTGTCCAGATCCAACCGTCTTTTACCCCATGATCATGTGGCTGACTGGGAGCTGAGACTCTGCCTCTGCTCAGTATCACAGAAGAGTACAGCACTGTTACACATCACAGGTTCAGGGAAAGAACGAGAGTCAAGATTCCAAGGACACGTTCTACTGACTGCCAATCAGAGTCATGTCATGGTCTAGTTATGGAGAGTCAATGTTCCAGACCCAGATGCAGCTGAGCTCCTATCATCCCTCTGTGTTTGACCTAACATCCTTGTGACTAGTAGATAACTACTCACAACAGTACATTTTTGGAATGTACAAACAGACCCCAAATCTAAGGATGTCATGAGATAACACTTGAAGATGATAGCAGAGACTTTCCCCCTTTGCCATCACCTGCCTACCTGCCTAGCCACTTAGTATTTTCACTTATATATATATATTTAAATGTCTTTATTTATAGTTTTATTTGTTCTGTTACTATAAAACTTCAATACAATTGTTATCACACAGGAACATGGCATTTGGGCACTGAAACTCTCTGTTCCAGGGCCATGGTCACTCATATTTGGCTCCAGGACAAACCAGTTCTTCTTCCCTTTGAGGCGAGAGCTGTGTTTTGTGTTGTTCTGTCTGTGTGCACAGTGGGAAATTGTAACAATACATCAAGGTTTGGTGCTTAATGGCTACTTACATTTCTTTTCATTGACGGTGGCTTTAGTACATTAAAGACACAGCTACTCTAACGTGGCTCCCAGTGACTAGGTCCTGTTGCTCTCTATCCAGTCCTTTTCTGTCAGTACAGTTTTGATTAAGGCAGACGTGCAAGCCAGAGCGACAGAGCATTCCCGATAGGTAAGTCACTTACTGGGGACTCACTGGGGACTTGTATGCTCATACACCGTGTGGCACTTCCTCTGCCCTGATATGTTTTAGTTCAATGACAATATCTGCCTCATTCTCAGAGGATTTCATTCATTGCTCACCAGTGGGTGGCTGCTGCTTACACAGGATGCTGCCCAGCGCCTCTGAGTAACCTTTTGATAGCCATTGAATATTGCTCACTGTGTGTGGAAAGATACAGAATTTTAGATGGTTTTTAAAATCAGTAGAATTAACTTTTTACTTTGGGACTGAAAAGAACCACTGGGCAACACTTTCATCTAGAGCAAGAGTCTTTTAATGGCCAGGAAGGAATTCTTGAATGGAAAGACTGGAACTAAGCCTTCAAGAATAGAAGGGATCTGTTGGATTCTAATTGCTTATATCCCAAACAGAATTTATTACATGCTTCTGCCTGACCTTCAGCTGGGTACAAATTGAAATGTCAGAATTGATCTCCTCCTTAATTTATGACATTATGACAAGGAACAACAAACCTTTGTTCCCCTGCCTGTCAGAGAAACTGTCCCTGGATTCTCCGCTGAGAGGCATGTTCATATTCTGGGAAAAGTCTCTTGAACATGAGCTTTTTCGGAAGTCATGATAGTGTCTCTAGAGGGAAATGTGATGTTTGATTGTTTGCAGGAGCAAAAGCACACCTTGTGATTGACAGTGGTCATGGGCGGGGCTCTGAGCTTCAGGGAGAAAAGCAAATAGACTTCTTTAGTTTGGGCTTCGAAGTCCTTCCCCATGACTAGTAAAAACAGCAAAACTGTTATGTAGAAAATGCCAAAGCTGAAGGCAATTCTAAAGTGGCCTCATTCTAAAACAACAGCCTGTTGAAGTCTAACCCAAAAGTGTTGTTACTTCTATGTTAGTTGTTCTACACAGAGGGACGAGCTGAGGAGTGGTTGATTTACTGAAAGTATCTGGATCAAGAAACATGTTTGGAGGTCATGTGATATGGGGGAGGGGCATCATTTTTATCACTGGATAATGTAGGCATAGTTGGTCATTGCAACATGTGTAGAGGTCTAGAAGGTTCTCTCAGAGAGGTGCTGCCTCCAGAGATGGCTTGACACCTTTTCAGTCCCCAAAAGACTCTGCTTTTCCCACTGGTTTAGGGTCCAGTCAGACCTGGGATGTATTTTGTCTAGAAAGTTTCTAGGATCTAGGCTTTCAGCTTCATTATCTCATGTAATATATGCACTTAGCCACATTAATCAGTTATTCCCATTAAGTAAATGAGAAATTAAATAAATCCAAATAACATTTGCATTGCTTTCTTTGACCTCCCTCCCCTGCACCAAATCAAATTATATTTTAGGCTTTGTGGTGCTGGGGAAGGGAAGTCAGTCAATGCAGAGAGAAGAAAGAGAGAGGGGCTTTTGTCCTGGTGATTCGTATCTGCAGAATGGGTTTTCAAAGATAATTCAGGCCAAAGTTAATCTTCAGCATCAATACTCTACATGAAATTCACATGTGGAGAATTCTGCTCATAGTGAAAAGGGATCGGGTGTGAATGTGTAAGCTCACACAGCCCTTCTCATTGGAGGCAGCTCCACCTGCAGCCTGGCCTTCCAAATCAGTCTCAGGGAAATGTGTTCCACTTCTTTTTTGCCAGGGTAAATTCGAAGAAGGGGAGGCAAGCCTGAGGTGTCCACTCCAGTTCATCCCTAACTGTCTGGCCTTCATTTTCTTTGTGTGGTAGATTCTGTGTTGTTGCAGTGTTGAATGAGACATGCATCTTTAGAGACGAACTTACACTAACGGAGCTTCCCTTTTGTACAGTAAAACCTTAGAGACAGATTGAGCTTCCTCGGAGGAGCTTCTATCTGCCATCCTTAGGAGGCAAGCTGAATATGCATTGGTGCTTCCGTCCACCGTGTGACCTCTTGAACCTGGGCTGCATGCCCTTGATCTGAGATTGTCTCCCAAAGAGTCTGCCACCCTTCCTTCTTGAACTGAGTATGCTCAGGAATGTTATTCCTTACCAACATCTGCTTCAGAAGGTGCTCACTCCTGAAGTCCCTTCCTACATGGCTAAATTTGGGTTCCCTGAATAAGTTCCCATTTTTCTTTTGTTTGTGGAGTGCCCATTTGTGCCGAGTGATTAATTTCTGAGGACTGAGAACTTCATCCCTTACTCAGGAGGAGCCTTCCTTTCATGTTCTGGTAGGTTTCTATTTGTTCTGTCTCTATTTTAGCGACTCAATTACAATAGAAATATGTGTATGTATTGCTACAGAGTAGGTATGCTCTGTTTAATTGCCCTGGTAGACAGAATAGTGATCCTCAAAGGTGTCTGATCCCATCACGGTAACATATTGATTTAAATGGCCATGGAGGATAAATGAAGATTTCTACTCAGCTAACCTTGAACTAACGCATTATCCTGGCTTGTTTGAGTTGGCCAGCACAATTTCTAGGGTGCTTTGGTAGTTAGAATGAGAAATGTCCCCTAGAGGCTCATGGAAAAAACTTTTAACATAGGACCATGTTAAAAACTTGGTCCCAGTCAGTGGTAATTTTCAGGAGAGTTTATGGAAACTTTTAGCAGGGAGCCTTGCTAGAGGAAGTAAGTGGCTGAGTGTGGTGCTTTGAATGTAATTGGCCACTATAGGCTCCTAGGGTGTGTCACCATTAGGAGGTGTGGCCTTGTTGGAGTAGATGTGGCATTGTTGAAGGAAGTGTGTCACAGTTCATTTCCTGTTGCCTTCAGATCAAGATGTAGAAGTCTCAGCTCCTTCTCCAGCATCAGGTTTGTCTGCACACCACTACGTTTCCCACCATGAGGATAATGGACTAAACTTCTGAAATTGTAAGCCAGCCCTAATTAACTGTTTCCCTTTATAAGAGTTGCTGTGGTCCTGGTGTCTCTTCCCAGCAATGAGACCCTAACTGAGACATGTGGGCTTACACATTCACCCCCGATCACACCTGGGGGTGGGCTTTGAGCGTTAATAGCCTCGTCCCACATTCAGTGCTGTTGTTTTGTTTCTTGTGTGTGGTTGAGATGTGTGTCTTGGCTGCCTGCTACCAAGCCTCCCTGCCATGGAACCATAGCCACGAGAAAATCTTCTTCTATTGGTTGCTTTTGGCCTTGGTGTTTTATAACAGCCACAGAAAAGCAACTAATACAGACCCTTTAAAGGAGAGGGCAAGGCAAGAGAGGGTCAGAGTTCTGCTACGAGAAGATCCACCCTCTGCTGATGGAGACAGATGAAGAGAGCTGAGCTGTGAACAAAACTATCTGGTCAACCTTTAGGAGATGGAAAAAGCCAGAAATGGATGTTACTCCACAGTCTGCAAAGAAGAATGCAGCAGACACCCGGGTTTCATTCAGTGAGACCCTCATTGAACCACTGGCCTCTGAACTGTAAGAGAGTAGGTTTGTTCCAAAATGTAAGGCAGTAGCAGGGTAATTTTTAAATAAATGAATGGGGTTGTTTTATTTCAAATTCCATGTGGATTTCCTTGGCTTTGGATGACTGGTTCTATAGTTTTGTGAACTGTGATGACTCCAACTGTTGAGTTCTTATCAGGGCTCAAGGTGTCCCACAGAGGGCAGGTTATGGGCTATACATTGAGACGGTGACATCAGGACCATCAGCATCTTTGTGATGCAGAAGGAAAAGAGACTCACATGTGCCCTTGGTGGGATGTGACCAAGATGCACATATTTCAAAGGCAGGTTCACTGCATCTCTGTTATATTGCTCTCCATTTTGTCATGTGGCTGTACCTCTTTTGTCTATGAGAAAGTTTAGGACCCAAGTCTATGGATAAGTTGTGGTAAAGAGCAGATATTCATCCTCTGGGGTCAGTCAGGCTTCTTAGCAAATCCTGTGCTTGCTGAGAAACACCAGTGCTTCCCAGTCAGGATGGTTAGCTGTCCAGCTGCACGTTATTGAAGGGCTGAAGCTGGGAACATGGTGGGATGGAGCAAGAGGGACATGGGATGTTGAGACACAAGTCCTGGGAACCCAGGAGTGATCAGACCCATTGTCTCTTGTACTATGACCTATTTTAACTTATTAATTAGATACTGAAGATTGAACCCAGGACCTTGTGATGCTAGGCAAGTGCTCCACCACCAGCCTGCATCCCCGGCCCCATGACCTGTTTAGTTAAGTGCTCTGTCTTTGTTTCCTGGTGCCAGATGAGAATATTGCCCAACATCTATGCAGTTTGTTGCAATAAAAACAGAAAGACAGCATGAAAACTTAGTTCCCACAACTGAGACTCTCCCTCTTCTCAGGACCATGGACAATTCACAGAGCATGGGAACCCTTGAAGCCATCTGCTTTCACTTGATCACCTAATTAAAAGAAAAAAGAAAAGAAAAATCAAATCACTGCATTGAAATTAGCCAAACAGACAGCCGTTCTTGATGCGAAGCCAGTGGTATTTTCTCTTGGTTTTTCTTTAAGGCTCTAAATCAAAAGGTTTCAGTCATGCTCCCCATGCTCAATATATAACCATTGTCCAGAGTCAGAAAAAAAATCACTGATCTTTTTAGTTCTTCCTCTACCTTCTGCCCCACTGTAAGAATCGTGTTTGGGACATCCTGGCTCTTCTGCTTTGTGAGATGAACATGTGGGAGGAGGGAAATGTTGCTTCATGGTCCCGGGTCATTTAATGTTTATTTTTCAGCAAGTTGTGGCTACATGAGTCTCTGCCGGCTACTACAACAAAATGCTTCCAGAAAACATGCCTTCATTTTCTGATAGGCTTGAGTCTGGAAGTCCAAAATCAGGTTCCAGGTGGTTGGGTCTAATTGCAAGCTATTGTCTTAGCCTGCACAAATATATAAAAACCTATATTTCCCTTCTAGTCATCCCAAGCTTTGATACCATCCAAACAAATTAAAATTCATCTCAATTACTTAGATTAATGTATCCTCTTTAGTGGAGACTGGTCTATGCTGCATAAAAGATGAGACCATTAGAAGGCTTCTCTGGTAGCTGAATATAAAAACAGAAGTGTGCACTGTAAGAGTGATATAAATAATACATTGTTTATGGGCCTTCTATCCCAGAGGGTTTCAAAAAGTTTTACCAACTTTATGATAATGTTTGTGCATAAGTAATACCTGTATGCATTAACCTTGCTGATAGCTCCCCCCACCTGGGATCGTGTTGTTACTGGCATCCTCCATACTTTAGGTCTTACATTGTCTCCTATCGTTAAGCACAGGGGGTCCCCAGATGTTTTGGCCTGTACATTCCCAGCAACAGGATGGCTGAACTATGTATCTCATGTATAAGTATGTGTACATATGTGAATGTGTACTACAAAATACCAAAAAGAATAGAAGCAGAAAAAATAAAGTTGATGATTGAAAAACATGAAACACTGGGAACTTTTAGATGATTTCAGACTTTCACTAACTAACATCTCAAGACACAGCAAACATCTATAGGAAAATATAATATATATGATGGTAATTCTGTTTTTCAAACACTGTTCTAGATAATCTCATCATCCTTTTTCCCAGCACTAATTTTTCCTAAAAACTTTGAATTGTGGACAATTATAAATATACATAAAAGAATAATATTGTGGCAGAACTCTGTTCATCATACACTTTTAATGATTCTCAATGTTTTATATCTGATTAGATTATCATTTTTATGTCATAATATGACCAATGAAGGGTCCTTTTCAAGGATTCTTAACATTTTATATCTTACAGATCTTTATTTTCCATGATATTATGGACAGTGAAGGGTTCACAGTGCAAGAGAATTTTAAATTCTGAGATTTTCTTTTTGTTTATTGTGCTTAAATTCTGATATTATGCTTAACACATGATTTCATAGGCAATATCTTATTTTTAGGGTCCTATGTATTTGAGGCAAATGCTATAAATTGAGCTGTAGCCCTGGACCCAAGATGTTGTGTGTATTAACCCCTTTGGCTTACATAACAAAATGCTCCACAGTAGGGAGCACCACATGGCTCCAATGTCAGGAAATAAGTGACTATAAGTACAGCTGAGTTTTTGAGAGACAGGCATGGGACACCGGAGACTCTGGCATGTCCTTCCGTGACTTTCCTGGTGCCACTCTTCCATGTCACCACATTTCAATACATTCATGGAAAACAGCATCTGGTTGGCTGTTGAGTCTTTCAGATAGTGTCTGCTTTGAGCAGGGAAAATGATCCAATCATAAAAGCAGTTGGTTTTATCCAACTTGTTGAAAATACAACATTCATCTTACTTGAAAGTTAAAGATCACGGTATTTGGCTTTCTGTCAAATCAAAGAAGTGTAGTCAGGGGCTCTGAACATAACAGCTCCAGTATGGGCTGAACACTCACCAAGCATGCATTTGTTCCATAAATACTCTTTGAAAAGGGTCTGTGTGCTCTGCATTTTTCTTGTTGCTTAGGGAATAGCAGAAAAGTGAATGTGGAGAATACATTCCAGCATAGGGAGAAATAAAGACCTGGGTAGAGTGGTATTCAGTCTCAAGAGAGGCTGAGAGAAAGAGAGAGAGAGAGAGAGAGAGAGAGAGAGAGAGAGAGAGAGAGAAAGAGAGAGAGAGAGAGAGAGAGAGAGAGAGAGAGAGAGAGAGAGAGAGAGAGAGAACAAGAAGCCAGAATAAGGCCAGAGTGTTTCTGGAATTCTATAGCTTTTGGTGGTCTGAGTGGGGTGGGAATCCTGTGGCAGGAGTTTGAGGAGAGCCGGGGCTCTATGAGCCCAGTTAAGGACAGGTCTGTGAAACTTAAAGATCACAGAAATGTGCGTGAGAACACCAGACAGGAAGCCAGATGAGACAGGGTGAGGACCTGCTCCTAAGTATGGGTCCTACGATAGTACTAGACATGATCACATCTGGGGTAGATGTTCAGAGTAGTGAAAATTTTACGCTTTGATGGATTCAACAAGAAAAATCAGTAAAAAGACCACGATTTTTGGCTAATTCCTTGGGAGAGTGGTATTTACACCAGTTGAGATCCACAGGCTGCCAGTGAAACAGGCTTGGTGGGGAGGGTCCAGGGTTCAGGTTTGGACAGACTGCATCTGAGACATCCATCCGGAGGCCAGCATCCTACTGGGGAGGCTGGGTCTGAAGTTCTGTAAAGGGCTGAACTGGAAATAGAAGTTTGGGAATCGTTGGTGGAAAGCCTACCTGTTATGAACCAGGAGCCTTGCTAGGTAGGGGTTGGGGTGGGGAATGCACTGAGGAGAGGCACTCGGGGGCCTTGTGTGCGCTTCCTGAGCTCATCTTCTTACCCTGGTTCTGTGTGCATAAATCATCAGCCTGTGAAAAAAAGTCCACTTAAACTCAGGCCATGCTGAGCCTCACTTCTAGACTTAATGAATATTACCATCTTACAGTAGGGAAACGAGTTTAAGTGTATTTAACTCAGATTTCCTCTACATTTTCTATTTCAATTTTAATTTTTATCTACTTTTTTTTGAGACAAGGTCTCACTGTGTAGTCCTGGCTGGTCTGAAACTCACTGTGTAGACCAGAATGGCTTGGAACTCAGAGATCTACCTAGCCCTGCCTCCTGAATGCTGGAATTAAAAGTGTGTGCTGCCATACTTGGCTCCTACAAATTTGTTCTTAATTATTTGTGATACATGTCTAAAGGTACACAGAGTAAGCAACTACAGTTCTCTGTTTCCTGAGGGAAAATGTAGTGTAACCAGCTGTCTCACCTCAGGCTGCTACACTGTGCCTTTCCTGCCCTGATGGACTGTACCTTCAGACAATGAATCAACTCCTGCCTTCCATATGTACACACACACACACACACACACACACACACACATACACACACACACACACACACACAGAGACAGAGAGACACAGAGACAGACAGAGAGAGAGAGAGAGGACTAGACCTATACATTACATTTTTAAGTGAACTGTATAGGTATAATACCTCAAACAAGAATAGAAACATATATACAGTATAACAAAAATAATTTTACATTTGCATCAATATAAAAAAATCTATGCCAACGTAAAATATTTGACATTAATAGTTGATTTTTTAGTTTAAAAGTAGATTCACCAATCTACCCTTTTACCCTATCATCCCTATATCCTCCCTTTTTTAATTTTTAGAAAAAGATCTCTGAATCTAACATCCTTTGGTTTCCTCCCTGACCATGACCAGTAACAACTTGCAGCCAACCCCTTAAACAATGATAAATATCCATAAGCCATCAAATGACCCAAAGCCACCTACCCTACCTCTTGGGAATGTGGGTTTCATGTTTTTAAAATTACTCCCTGTTGTCTAGGGGCAACAGCATCTTTAGGGGACCCTGAGAAAATTAAGGTAATAGTTAAGTCCTGGGAGAGCTAACTGTATTATTTTTTGTTCAGCCTCTGTGTAATGGGAAAGTGCGGGGCTTACCTGAAGTCCTGGCTGGAGCAGTCTGTGAGGCTAGCCCATCTCAGCCAGCAGCTTTGAAGTTGTCCTGGATGTAGATTTTTGAGGTAACTGCAACAGAGGCATTTTGAGAGACTAGATCAACTTGGCTACTTGTCTTTATTGGTATCTGGTCTTTTTGTTCTGAAAGCATACAAACTTTTAAAGGTAACATACATATATCTTCATTAACACAAGTAGGGAATATGTGGTATGTGCAAATCAGCTCAAGATAGTCTTTTGTTCTATGTTTGAGCAGGTAAAAGACATCTATCAACTTTATAAGTCCATTTGGACTGCATAACCAAACTGTAATATAAATCTCCATCTATGGCAAATGAAACGATGGCATGTAGTAATAAGTCATGAGGACAAGATTTATAAACAAGAATTATCATGTCTCATCCAGTCCCAGAGCTGTTCCCACAGTAGAGGGACCAGCATGTATGTTATCTGTCTTGTAGTTTTTCTTGGTTTCTTCCTTCATGTCTGTAGCCATGATTTTCAGGAGGTCTCTCCTGATCAAATATGGTCTTTATAAATTTCGAAGGAATCCATAGCTTTTTGTTTTCCATGGAAACAAAGGCAAAATTGCTCCCCCAACACAACACATTTCCTGACTTCCATTCTGAAGTTAAGATATTCTTAGAATATATAGGCTGGTTTAATTTAGCACTTTTTCTACATTTCAGTATCTCTCAGCAGCGTTTGCTCTTCACTTATCAGCATTCAAAAATTCAAAGTCAACAAAATACCATATAGAATCTAGATGCCCTGTGTATTTCCAACCTTATGTGGCTTATTCTTTTTGTTACTTTTTCCTTAAAGATTTTATTTTAATTTTAAACTTATTTTTCTATGACTGTCTATACCCATTTTCTTTTCTTTCTTTAGCATCTAAGCACATTTTCAAGCATACTGTATCTATTTAGAGGTTTTCTTGGCCTGGACCTGGCCTTTTTTTTTTTTTTTTTTTTTTTTTTTTTTTTTGCATTTCTGCAATGTTTCTTTGACCATGTGAGCCAAACCTTAAATGTGTAGGCTATCACCACATGGCTCCACTTAGCACATGGCACTGGCAGGTGGCTCCGCAGCCTCTCAGGTCTGAAGGCATCAGTGAGAGCCACACCTAACTGTCCCAGCTGTGCCTGGCCATCTCAACTCTGGGAAATTGTGTCTGTGCTGTGGCAGGCATTTTTAGCACACCAGCTATTCAAGTGCCCAACTAGCTAGGTGGGTAGAACATGAGACTCTTAATCTCAGGGTCATGGTTGAGCCCCATGTTGGGCACCAACTGTAGTCAGACTTTCTTGTCAGACTGGCAGGCAGCCCCCAAATAATGACAGGGAAACTTATTATTAATTATGAAAGCTTGGCCTTTAATTTAGGCTTGCTCCCAACTAGCTCTTATAACTTACATTAATGTGTTTCTACTAATCTATGTTCTGTCATGTGGTTTTATACATTTCCTTCATTCTATATGTCCAGATACCTCCATGTCTCATTGGCATCTCTTGTGAGTCTAGATTCATCTCCAGTTCCTCTCTCTCCACGGAAGTCCCACCTATTCTCTCCTGCCCAGGTATTGGCCATTCAGCTCTTTATTAAACCAATCAGAACACACCTTTCACACGGTGTGATCAAATATCCCACAACAACTTTTGGTCATGGTTTTGTCATGGGGACAAAAAGAGTAACGAGGGAAAGAAAGTCCCCTTTCTATTTTTATGGTGACAAACACTTCTGCCAGTGGCCTGCCTGTGTGCTAAGCATGGTAGGCACTTTCAGGGGGGGGGGGACTCCCCTATTAACTCAGCTTGGCAGCATCCTTTCTTTGACTTCAGTCATGGATACTTTTGGAGAATACTGATTGTATGCAGAGGTGTTACTGTCATTTCAACCACATGCATCGTGACCTAAAGCTAAGCTTGCCCCAAAGGTGTCCCACATCTTTCCTTCTTGAACTATGACCTTGAAGTACACATGCTTAGGAGTGTATTGCTTAGCTGAGCTCCAAAATTCTGTGACAGCCCTGAAAACACTCGTAGGTGTGGATGTGTACAGCTGCCCGCAATGTTGGTTGCCACCATGAATCTTCATGCTCCTCTGTCAGGGAGGCGTGGCTTTGGGAATTACTCTCAAGCTCTCCTTCCTGCTGCAGTAAGGAATCGTTTGAGGCCCCTTTCTCAGCAGCATTTCCATTTTCACTCACTGGGATGCAGAGGTTACATTTAGTCAGAGACTGTCCTCTTCCGTAGTCCTCCTGGCTCCCTGACCCACAGCTTTCTTTCAGTCTTTCACACCTGCTCTCCTGGTCCTTGGCACATGCTCCCACTTCTCCTTCACGCTCCCCTCTCACCTTTGCTAGAACACCACGGACATCCCAGATCAACTTCCACTTCCTCAGTAGAGCTTCCTTGACCCTGGCTCGACTGTATTGTTCCCCTTCTCCATCCTTTGTCATGCCCTGACCCTCCTCATGGTGCTTCATTTCCAGCAATGATACTGTGTATACATCCTTGCCCCTCTAGAGGAGAAGAACCATGAACTGGAAGAAAAATCCCATGCTGTTGTGATGGGCGTACGTGGGCCACCATGGTGAGCGGCCAAAGCAGACTGGTTGCAAGTAAAGACTGAAGCTTCCTCAGGATGACTTGAGTAGCCAGACCAGTGTTCCTGTGATGTCTCAGATGAAATGGAAGGCAAGGTATTGGACATTAGGATAAAGGCTGTATTTGCTACAGATTAGCAAGCAGTTTAGCTGAATTGTGACCATGTCTACGGGCCCTGTGCAAGGCAGAATTCAAGAGTGTTGAGTTAAGACATCCAAGAGGAGAACTTTCTAAGCCAAAGATATTGAAGAAGTTTCTTGGATACTTTTAACCACATATGGTTACAGACAGAGATAAATGGTTTCAGAATAGAATCTATCATTTTAAAAGGAGCAAAGCAGAAAGTTCTGAAAACTTGGCAGCCTAGCCAAGACTGAAAAGACATTAAAAAGAACAAGACAGGGGCACAGCCCAAAGACCTTTCAGAATGGAGTTAGTGTGGGTAGGGGGAGTCTAGGTTGCTGGTCATGGGAGAAAGGCCCTGGAGGCCTATGGAGATCTCTGAGGCTCTCCTTGTCATAGACCAAGCTCCAGAAGGGCAGTGAGATTTCAGATGCTTCTGTGTATTCTCCGCAGGCTCACTGCCAAGGGTCACTCTGGGGCTCTGCCCCATGCATTCCAGAACAGTATTTCTTGGCAACTCACCATGACTCCAGAGGTCCCAGGCCAGAAGGTTCTGGCCATTGCTTTTGCCATTTTTCTGGAAGGTTCCAGCTATAAGTGTCAGCAGTGCCCATTTAGAGCTAATTCTGCAGGCATGCAGAGTATGGTTTGTGGGGCCATGGTGACCTCTGTTTAGATTCAGAGGATTTACTGTATAGCTTGGGGCCCAGGCAGAAACATATTCCAGGAGTCACCAGAAAGTCCCCTCTAAGACAATGTATAGTGGAGCAATAGGAGTGAGGTTACCACTTAACACACATTTCTGCCCTCACCTCTGAACTGTGAAGCCGAAGTGCATGATGGGAGCCTGGGAAAGTTCCAGGCCCTAGACTCCTGTCTATCAGAACTGATGCATGCACTGAGCCATAGCAACAGAGTGGTCTGAGGCCTTGGGGTCTGATTCTGTCACTCCAGTGCTGTCACAACAGAGGACATAGAGTCAGAAGAGACGATTGTCTGGCTTTAAGACTTAATATTGTGTTGGGTTTGAGATTTACCTAGGACCAGCGATCCCTTTCCTGTCTGTTCTTTCACTTTGGAGTGGGAATGTGGATTCTTTGCCTGCCCCACCACCATATATTGAATGGTTGCTAAAGTACTATTTCATAGTCTCACAGCTAGAGGGGCTCATGATTGCCGCTTCATCCTGCCTGGACTCTGACCTATACTTGACCTAGAGGAGACTGTTCATGTTGAACTTTGGAGCTGGTGCAGGAAGAAGCTAAGGCTTTGGGGCTGGTGAAATGGTGTACATGAATTTTGCATGTGGGAAGAGTGGTATTTTGTTGTACTCTAATAAAACTTGCCTGAGGTTCAGAGGACAGAGCCAGCCACAGAGTTAAACATAGAGGTCAGGCAGTGGTGGCACATACCTTTAATCCTAGCACTCTGGATGCAGAGGTCTGTCTGGATCTCTGTGAGTTCAAGGTCACACTAGGCTACATGAGATTGATCCATCTAAAAGAGAAACAGAGCCAGGCAGTGATGGCACACACCTTTAACTCCAGTATTTGGGAAGCACACATGCCATTAATCCCAGCACTCGGAAGGTTGAGACAGGAAGTGAAATGGGGGAGAAAGGCATATAAGGCATGAGGAGACAGGAACTAGAGCCTTTTGGCTGAGGACTCAGACATTCAGTCAGAGGATTCGTGGAGTTGGCGAGGTGAGAAGTGGCTGTGGCTTGTTCCTTTGTCTCTCTGATCTTTCAGCATTTACCCCGATATCTGGCTCTGGGTTTTTATTATGACCACTTAGGATCCGTGCAGCAGGAAAGGGCATGGCTTTTGAGGTCTTGTGACAGAATGCTATATCTTTGAAGTTTGTATTTTGGAAACCTACTCTCCAACACCGTAAGATTGGGCAGTTGGGCCTGTGAGAGTCCAACCTCGTGAACTGCTTACTGCCATCGTGGAGGTCCTTCTTGTTGAGGGAGTGAGTGGCTTTCCTTTTGGAGGATGACAAGCCGCCGGGGTCTTTTCTCTCTTGCCATCTACTATGGAGTGATGGAGCAAGGGCTTCCCAGCCTCCAGATCTGAGGAAATAGATTCTATTCATCAACAATTATCCAGCCTCTTATTGTGTTGTAGCCACACAAAATTTTGTGTGTGTGTGTGTGACTTATTAACTACACCTTGATCATTGTCACAAGGCAGGTGTCATAAGAATAAGCCCCGAGACTCTCCTAGCCTTGCAGGCAGCATGAGACCACTAAGATGATGCAACAAAATGCACTAAACTGCAAACACTGAGGAGAATGAAACCTCTGACACAGACTCACAGGCCCAGGATGAGAGACAAGTCCTCTTTTTATCTCTACAAGGGTAGCCCGCAGAAATTAAAAAGCTGTACTCATTCCGATATAGAAGGAACATGGGTTAAAATTTATTAATTTATCACTAAGGGGATCAGGAATATGTTAAAAACAGCATAAACCTTTTGGAGAACTGGGGTTCACACAGTGCATGGGGTGCCTTGAAATGTGTGTCTCTGTGTGTCCAAATAAGGTTATAACTTGGAGATGAATCTGGTTATGGGCCTACAAGGCCCAACTACTGCAACCTTCTGGAAGCATCTATTAAATGGGACATAAATAATTTGCATTTCTGCCAGACAAATGTCGACAAGCTAACAGTTAATTTCACAGAGTCTGGATGCTAATCAATAGTGGACTGAAATGTCAGCAGAGGCAGCGTCCTAGGGAGTTAAAGGGCCCTGCTGGGCTGACTGAACCAGCCTTAGTGAGGTAGAGAAGGATGCTGCACTCATCTCTTTGACTGAGTCCATGCCCTTTCCTTAACACAGTGAATGCTTAGCTCTGACTCCCCCAGGCAGACCCACCTCAGCGCTGTGTCCCCTTGCACACAGCTCAGGACAGGGTTGCATCAGCAGCGTGGCTGACTGCAGCATGGCCAGCAGTCTGTCTACAGCGGGCAATATGCACGCTAAGAACGGTTAGATTCAGCCCTCATCACACAGGTGAGGAAACACACGCATGAGAAGCAACACAGTTGCCCGACGTGCCCCTGCCTGCCTTGTCTTTTGGGGTCCAGCAACATGTTAATTGTTTTAGTAACTGTTGATACCTCATACTCAACCACTGGTAGACGATGCAGCTTCCCTCAGCACTTTGATTCCATGATGTTTTATTTGTATCTTTGGTACAGTGTGTACTATGGTATTTTACCCCATGAGTTAGTGACCCGGTTTGCCTTTGGGTTTATTCAGGGTAGGAATAGTATAATATCACAGTTTGTGTGTTACTGATTTCCATGCCTGATATATTCTAGGTGCTGAATAAACACTTATTGGCTTGAATAAAAGTTACCAACAAGTTAGTGTCAGAAGTGAGTTCACCTCTCCTATCTCTTGGACTCTTCCTAGTGTGTCCCAGAGTCTCCCCAAAATGCATTCTGCTGCATCCCCAAATGACAGGCTACTGTAGTGGGTGACTACAGCCAAAGATGGACACAGTAGAGAAAGGAAAGCCAGAAGGGTGTATACATGAATATACATGTCACTTATTAATGGGTGCTGTGGGAAACAGACTCACAGCGTCAGGACAAGGGAGGTCCACTTGCAGCATTCCTCCATTTTGCCTGGGGATGAATGGAACCAGCAGTCTTGTCTCTGACTACCACAAGAAAGAGCGAACATGCACCTTCTCCTCAATTTTAAGCAGTCCTGTATCCAGAGAAAACCATGCCTCTATCAGGCCAGATACCCCAAGGTATGGTGGAACAAAATCCCACAACACAGGCGTTTTAAACAGGTGGAGTCACCATTCACATTTTCCATCTGCCTTAATCTCATGCAGGAAGCACAGGGATGATATTGGCCTGTCCTCTGCTTCCCGAGCTCCAGAAAAGACATTCACTTGTCTAGCAGGTTTCACTGCTTTGAAGGCCTAAGCCAACACCCATCTTTGGCTACAGGGTCAGAAGTCTTCAAAAACTGTATTCTGGGTCTGGTGTGAGTCACAGCCTCTCAGGGGGAAAGTCAGACACGTTCCTTCTTCTGAAATTTCTTATTTTATATGATTATCTGGAAAGGGTATAGAGAATTCTTATTGGGAGAATGTAAAATGTGTTAGAAAAGAGGCCATTTTAAAAATTAAATTTCATCTTTCAAATATAACTAATGGTAACTCTTTGGCACACAAAATTCTATTCACTTTTCTACACATATGTATCTAAATAGCCAAACATAAATAACTATGATCACCATATTCTCTAGAGCCTGCATGGTGAGTTAAAATATACTGTGAAGTTGTGCCCTGTCAACACATGCCATTTCAAGCATAATTGAACATAGTTGCATAGGATTCCAGTGCCTAGATTATCATAATTTACTGAAGCATTTAAAAAATTAGTTGGAGCCAGGCAGTGGTGGCGCACGCCTTTAATCCCAGCACTTGGGAGGCAGAGCCAGGAGGATCTCTGTGAGTTAGAGGCCAGCCTGGTCACAGAGTGAGATCCAGGACAAGCTCCAAAGCTACACCAAAGCTACAGAAACCCTGTCTCAAAAAAAAAAAAAACAAAAACAAAAACAAAAAATTAGTTGGATACTTGCTTGTTTCTAATACATAATTATAAACACTCCGAAGACAGTGGTGAAGGTAAATTTTGGCATATCTATTTAAAGCATCATTTATCATGTGGGTTGTTTAGTTTGTTATTTTACCACACTCCCCTTCTTTCTTGCTCACTTCAGTTCTTCCTGAAGCTCTTGAGCAGTTGAAACAGAATTCACGCGCCTTTCTGATGGTAAGTTTTCTTTATCTGAGAAGAAACAGCATCAAAGCTACTGGGGAGCTGGGGTCTCTGGTCCCCATGGTTCCTTCCTCATCTACTTCTTTCTACAGTTTAACTCAAGAGTGCATGTCCATCAGTATGAAACCATGAACAGGGACAGGCCACAGCAATGTCACTGAAGCTCTTTAGGACATTCTGTTTTCACTGTGGTCATCTGTATTTCCCGGGTGGGGTGGTGGTGGTGGTGGTGGTGGTGGTGGTGGTAAGGAATGACAAGGCTGAAGAATCCAGAACTGCCTGAGAAAGGACCACATGCTTTCAACTGTTAATGAATCACTGGAAAGCTGGATGTCAACAGTCTTCACAGGAGTGAAATGCTTTCCATGTGTGTGGCTGTGAGAGACTGCCTAGTAGCTCCCGCCATCTGGAATGGTTGTTTGGTATCTCCAATGATATGACTTTCCCCACTTCTTCTAACATCTCCAGGAACCGAGTGAGGACTGGATGCCTGTTTTCTCTGAATTTCGATTAGCAGTGAGACAGCTGAGGACATGGTTGTTTGGAGAGGCAGTCTGATGAGAACAGTGTGAAGCCCGACCATGAAGCTGTCCTGCTTCCCCCTCTTCCCCTTGGCCTGCCTCATTTTCCACCTTGCTCCAGGCTTTCCTCTCTTCCAGAGGCACCACTTTCACATCATATGTAGGTCTGGCAACATGAAGCTCATGCAGCTGGGAAGGATTAGAGCTGGGAGACCGGGCTGGGAGTACCACACATGGTTGATAGTTTCCTCATAAGAATTTCAGTGAAATACAAGACAACGATATTCACAGATTCCCTTCCTGCTTGCTTCCTGGGAAAATAGAGAATGATGTCGTTGAGAGCGTGTGTTTCCCAGTACAGGGATTAAAGAAGTGTGCCACCACTGCCTGATCTCTATGTCTAATCTGGTGGCTGGCTCTGTCCTCTGATCCCCAGGTACACCTTATTAGGGTACACAGTCTATCACCACAGCACTTGGTGCTGTGTGCGGCCCCCACACTGAGCCACCAGCTCACACATTTCCACCGTGACATACATTTCCACTGATACTCAGGAGGAGTGCCCAGGCCAGTGATCACCTTCTCGAGGTGAGACAGGGATTGCAGCTAACCCTTTCAGGGCCGTCTGTCTACCTCGTACACAGAATACTGTCTCTTCAACTGAATGCAAAATTGGGTTGACTCCAGGTCAATTTTTCCCCCTGAGATAGGAATTACCTTTTCTAAGTCCCAAACTTCTCTAACCGGTTCTCGCCTGTGGCTGGCATGGAGCCACGCTTCTCTCCGGAGACATGAAAACAGTCTCTGCATTCACTGTCTTCCACGGGCTGAATGCAGGATGGTGTTGCCATGGCAACTGTGGCAGAATTTAGGACACAGGCTATTTGGGGCTTGCTGCATCTTTGACCAAAAGTTGCCGTGTGACAGTAGCGGTGCCACAACTGACCGTGTGTCTCTCCGTAACTGGTGGTGGCATCTGGGCTTGTCACCCCCCCTTTGCAGACATGTGCCCTTCACCCTTGGCACTGGGTTCCACAAACAAGTCTCTAGTGAGGAAATAGTTCCCTCCCATCAACCTCCTCTCCCTTTCTCTCCCTCCGCCCCTCCCTCCCTTCTTTTCTTTCTTTCTTTCTTTTAACCTTTTTTTCCTTTTTTATTTTTTGAGAATTCCATACATGTATACACTGTATTTTGATCATATCCAACTCCCACTCCACCCCATAATACATCTCCCCTTCTACTTCATGTCCTTTCTCTCTCTCTCTCTCTCTCTCTCTCTCTTCCCATTTATAACCCACTAACGCCAGTTAGTGCCGCCTGGATGTGCGTTGGTGTATGGCTATTCACTGAAGCACGGGCAGACTACAGGGGTCACTGATGTCTCCCCCAAAGCCCCACACTCACACCAGCCCCCTCACACCCCACACCAACAGCCTACATTGCACCTTCCAGCACTGTGAGAGCTGGCCCCCAGAGAGGGCGTTTCCTGCTCAGTTTGAGATTGACTTTGCTGTGGCACGCACATTAGTGTGTAGTCGAGCAGTGTCTTATCAATAGGTCTCACCATCCCATTACGGTTGGCAAACAGGAGAAATGTCAAAAGCCTGTGGTTTTGGGGGTGCTCTGGGGCCCCCTGACTCATGAGGAGCAATCCCTCCCCTTCTTTCTTCTTCCCTTCTCCTCCTCTCCCCGCCCCTCCCCAGTCCCTCTCCTCTCTCCCTTTTTCTTCTTTTGACAGGTCTTGCTGTGGGCCTCAGCGTCCCAAGAGCTGGGATTCCATCAGGGACAGACGGACAAGGCTTTTTGAGATGTCCAGTCGCAAGGCCAGCAGCAGAGGAAATCACGCCTGTGTTCTGCCGCACTGATTTCCCTCTGCCTGACCTGCTGTCTGACAAGTCCCAGGACCTGGTGAGCTGGAGGACTTGGCGGGCCCACAGTGACAGCAGGGGCCATCTCTGATGGAGTTTTTAGAAAATCATTTTTGCCCCACATTCATTTTATGTTTTGAGACAATGGGTAGGAAGTGGAAAACAGATTGAACATTTGCTGAAAATCCATTGGCCTGAAAGGTGGTGATTGTTAACAGACATAGTATGAGACATGTTGAACTGTGGAGTATTGATCTGTGCTGGAGGACAGGTGATATGCCATGGCAAAGCAGACCCAATGGCATTTGTGGAGATTTGTTGTCTCATAATGCTTTGTTTGGGCATCTGTCTATCTATCTATCTATCTATCTATCTATCTATCTATCTATCATCTATCTATCTTTACCTTACTTGTCTTTTGCTTGTATGTTATGGCAATTTTGTGTTTTTATGGTTTTTTCCCCCTTTGGTGTGTGTGTGTGTGTGTGTGTGTGTGTGTGTGTGTGTGTTGGTTTTTCTTTTTCTTTTGTTTTATTCTTGTTTGTTTTTATTTTTTTCCTGTTTGTTTTCTAAAGAGGGAGAGAAAGAAGGTGTGGAGTGGATGTCTGGGAGGTGGGGAAGATCTGGGAAGAAGTGAGGGAGGGAAAGCTGTGATCAGAATATATTGTATGAAAAAATACTTTCAGTAAAAAAGAGTGTATGGTGTACATGCTTTCTTAGTTTTGCTTTGATGTTTTACAATCTACACTTACTGCTTTTTCAATAATTAAAAATATCCAAGTGTGAGTAAATTCTAAAAATCCTGAAATGAGATCCTGAGAGGATGATAATGGGCGAAGAGGAGGGCGGATTAGGAACAAGGACTGTAGCAGGAATCTTACAAAGTTCTTATTAATAAGATCAAACCCGGACCAGGTATTGGGGTGAATTCTGGAAGATCAGAGAGACAGAACAAGCCACAGCTAACCTCACCTGGCCAACTTCTCAGCTGATCTTGTTTCCTCAGACTGGAAGCTTCTGTGTCCTCATCCCAATGGCTTTCAGCTGAACTACTGCTCGAAAGCCTGAAGCTTAACCAGGCCAAATGCTTCTAGTTTCTGGTCCTCAGGCCTTATATACCTTTCTGCTGTCTACCACCACTCCCTGGGATTAAAGGCTCACTTTCTGGGATTAAAGGCATGACGAGTCACCATGCCTGTCTGTATCCTTGAACATATGGATTTCTGCCTCTGGAATGCTAGAATTAAAGGCGTGTGCTACCACTGCCTAAGTATCTAGTGGCTTTTCTGTTCTCTGACCCCAGATAAGTTTATTTGGGTACACAATATTTTGGGGAACACAATACTACCACAAAGGACACATGAGACATTGGTGAGGAGAAGAATCTGGTAGAGAGAAGATGAGCAGGGAACAAGGGTGTGACGGGTTGGGGGAGAAGAGGGCAAAGGAGAGTCATAAAACAGGTTTTGTTGAAAATGACGTAATGGTATCTAACATGTATGCCGACTTAAGTATTTTAAATGTTAAAATAGACGTCAATGTCTTCTTTCAATGCTGTTAAGATTTCAGGCCAGTTGCCGGGCGGTGGTGGCACATGCCTTTAATCCCAGCACTCGGGAGGCAGAGCCAGGCGGATCTCTGTGAGTTCGAGGCCAGCCTGGACTACCAAGTGAGTTCCAGGAAAGGCACAAAGCTACACAGAAAAACCCTGTCTCAAAAAACAAACAAACAAACAAAAACAAAAACAAGATTTCAGGCCAGCTAGAGCTAGTGGCAGCAGCACACGAAGCTCCAGGAGTTCTGGTCTGTAGCCATTCACAGCCATGCTGGAGGAAGAGACAATAGAAGCCCCCCCCCACACACACATTGTTACCATTGCTTTGTCCAGGGGCTGGAGATGTACTCAGTTCACACTGTGCAATTCACACTGATCCAGTTCTTCCCTGAGAGGCCACCTCTTCCCTCAGTCTGCCTGGGTATAAACTGAGAGGGCAAGATAAATCTGGACCCAAGTGTCCCAGTCTGTGAACTAAAATCAACTGTTTTTCTTTGTAAGCTGATTTCCTCAGATATGTGTTACAGTAACAGAAAGCATATGAATGCATCCACCCAGACTTCTGCTTTTACACATGGTGATTGTGACATGGACCCTTTGGTCTTTCAGCCCTACAAAAATTACATATGGGAGTTGAAAGAGAAATGTTTCACATTGCTTTATTTAGAGTTTAAGGCCACACAGAAGGTGCCCTTCTGTTTCTAAGATTTGTTTATTTCATGTGGTTTTGAACTGGTCATCTTCTACAAACAGATTGATGCCTAGCCCAAATGTCATCAGGGAGGCTTCATCCAGCAACTGATGGAAACAGATGCAGAGACCCAGAGACAAACACTAGGCAGAGCCAGGGGAACCCTGCAGAAGAGGGGAGGAAGGAACCAGAGGGGCCAAGGACACCACAAGAACACGAGCCACAGAATAAACTAAGTAGGGCTCATAGAGGCTCACAGAGACTGGAGCCTGGGTGAGTCTGAGCTAGGTCCTCTGCATATATGTTATGGTTGTGTGGCTTGGTGTTCTTATAGGACTCTTAACAGTGGGAGTCGAGATGTCTCTTTTGCCTGTTCTTGGGATCCTTTTCCTCCTACTGGGTTGCCTCATCCAGCCTTGATATGAGTGTATGTGCCTAGTCTTATTGTAACTTGTTATGCCATTTCAGTTGATCTCCTTAGAAGACCTGCTCTTTTTTGGAAGGAAAACGGAGGAGTCCATCTGGGGGAGAGGGGAGGAGGGAGCAAGACTGGGAGGAGTAGAATGGGAGAAGAATAAGATGAGATCATCCAGGTGGGCTCTCAATGCCATTACAAGGATCCCTGAAAAAAAAAAAAAAACGTTTATTTCTCATTCGTGCGCCTGCGCACGAGCAAGCGAGCAAGCGAGAGAGAGAGAGAGAGAGAGAGAGAGAGAGAGAGAGAGAGAGTGTGTGTGTGTGTGTGTGTGTGTGTGTGTGTGTCTGTACACATCATGTGAGTACAGGACTTATAAAGGCCAGAAGAGAACATCAGATCCCTTGGAGCTGGAGTTATAGGTGATTTTGCGATGCCCAATGTGGGTGCCGGGAACCAAACTTAAGTCCTCTGGAAGAGCAGCAAGTGCGCTGATCTCCTGAGCCGCCTCTCCAGCCCTTCTGCTCTTCCTCTAACGTGGAGGGGTTCTTTTCCACAGGAAGAAAAGTGGCTCCTTTCCCTGTGTTGTGGCTGCTCTAGCTGGTCATGGGTCGGGGAGGCACAGATGCTCCTGCTTCAGGAGGCATTTCTGTCCTGGATGCAGTTACGCTCAGAGCATCTCGTGGAAGGAAAAACAGATCAAATATATAAAGAGAGAAATAAAGAGGCAGTAACGAAGGGCCTTGGGCCAAAATCACCGTTAAAACAAGAGCACGAAATAAAATATATTTAATCATGTTCAGGTCTTGGGTTGGTGATATTTAAAAAAAAGACAACCATGCAATGCAAACATTAAGAACATTATTTTCCTAAAACTCAGCATCATTTGAGGGTCATGTGTGGTGCCAGATTCTAATAATCACAAGGCAGTCTTATAAAAACAAAGTTAATTCCATGGCTGCAAATCAACCCAAGTTTTCTGAAAACAAAATGTCTTTCCAAAGTCTCCATTAAGTGTGGTCTGGTATGTAAGCATATATGTATTGGATTAGACAACAACAACAACAACAACAAAGAGGAACAATTGAACTAAGTGCTTTTTCCATTCGATACTCAGAGCATTGCTACATTGTATAAGATCATCCACATCCCAGAACTTGCCTCGTTAGTTACATGTAATAGGCTGGAATTAAAAACAGGTTCACTGTACAGGAGTCCCCAGTGACCTGAGAGTTTCTTACTAGCCTACAAAATTTGGGTAAAATCTCTTGCTTAAACCTATTGCAGAAGTATTACTTAATGTATACTTCTGGTTCAACTGCCTGGGATTGCTGTCAGGAAAGAGTCATTCCTGGTGGGATTTAGTGGGTCTGTGTAGTTAGTTGGACTGAGAAGACTGCTACTGGCATTTTAGAAGACACTCTCATCTCCAAAGGAGTGAATAAAAGGCCTTTATTTTCCTAAGGAAGTTTTCACAGCACACTGTGTTTTGCTGGTACTCTAGGGCTTTCACATTCAGCCTCCACCCAATCCAACATGAAGAGAAACCAAGTATTTAACTAAAACATATTTACTATGTCAAATGCAGGGTCCAGGAGCAACTGCCCTGCAGGACCTTGCCTCTGGTAGCGTGGACCAGGATCAGGTGCCAGGCATGGCCATGCTGAGATTGTGACTGTCATCATCTAGTCTTTGTGTGAAAATCTCATTTAATTCTTACATCATCCACATAGGTGAAGTCTTCAATCAAATTCCTCATTTTAGGCATGAGGTAACCAAAGGACCTTCAGAACTTTGAAGATAAGCCATCTTCACAGTGGCATAGACAGTTTTATAGGCTAGCTTTGTTTCTTCTCCCAAGTTTATAAGTTGAGCCCAATAAGTCAAGATTGAAGACAGGATTTTAAAGAAGCAATTAAACTCATAAGAAGTCTTTAGGGTGAGCCTCAACCAACACGTCTGAGGCCTCAGAGACTAGGGCACAGGCTTAGAGGCAAGACCATGTGAAGACATATGGCAAAGATGGCCATCACCATGTCGGGGACACAGGTCTCAGTAACCAGCCATTATGACAGCTGAATACTGGAGTTATGGGCTCCAGAATTATGATGAAATGATATTTTACCCATCCAGTTTGTGGTACTCTGTCACAGTAGGGCAACCATGCTAGTTCACAGAGGGCACTGCCTCGCTGCTTCTATCAGTCAGTTATCATGGCTGGGCTTCTCCAGGTCTCCTCCCTTTCTAATTTAGGAATAGCAGGAGTGATGCAGACTTGTCTCAGCGAGAGTCAGAGGGTGCAGAGATCACACCTTCATTGTTGGGGGAAATAGTTTCTCTATGAAAAAGCACTTGAGAAAGCCCTTGTAACAGGGCCAAATTAGACAGGTTGGAAGACTGGAGATGTCACCTGGAGGTGACACCAGGTAGGAAAGAGTGTGGTGGTTACAAAGCACTTGTTAAACTTGTCACACCAAGAGGTGGCCTGGCCTGGGCAGTGTTGAGGAAGAGAATAGATCAGTACTTCTGATCCATTTCTCTGTGTGTCATTCACCTCTGTGGCAATCAGGTGATGTCTATGGATGCCTTTATATTGTAGTTTGAGGGTTTTAATTGCATTATAAATACATAAGAAAATATTTGAAACAGGCATCAGGATGAACCTTTAACAGGTAAAGCTTATAACAAAAAACACATGTGCTTGCTCAATTCATTGGTAATAAAATCTGGGGCTTGTCTAAGAATTGTGAGGGGCACTGAACATGTGCATCATTCCGAAGTGATGGCTATGCCTGAGTGTGACAGGGGACACCCACCATTGCAGTACCCACCTCCACAAACTCACCTTGGCTGCAGCTGACCATGGGCTTTGCTGCTTCATTCAGAGTGGGAAATGTGGTTATAGTGAGTGAAAATGAAAATACTGTTTTTCCTCATTTTTTTTCCCACTCAAATCTACAGTTAGGCTTTGAGCAAAGCTTTTTAAAGACTTCGTCACTTTGGGTTTCTTCACAATCTCCAAACTCTGATGCTGGTTGAAAATCTTCTCAACCTCTCTGGGAAAACAAACAAATAACTCAACTCAAATGTAGGACCACATGACCCAACTACTTGACTCGGGTTAGTGGGTCCCAAGTCTCAGAAGGACCTTACAGTGGAAGACCGTGAGTCGTAGACTTTCTGTTGGGATCAGTGATGACAAACCACCACAGGGCCTTCAGAAGCAGCACTCATGTGGACAGCATGGCTTCCCAGGACTTGCCCAGATGACTTCTTGAAAAGCCAAACATTTGTCCCTCAAGAGGCTCTCCATGTAGTTTTTACAAACACAGAAGACTTTACCCTTAAATGACCACAATACCCAAATGATAGATAGTGTGTAGAATTTCTCAGTGATGTGGTACTTTGCTTACTAACTTTGTGAGGAGAATCAACAGCATCAGAAGATCTGGCATCCCGTGAGGCACAGGCAGCTCCATATCAGAGGTGTCAAGCTCATAGCAGTGGCTGAGCCCTGAGCCGATGGTCAGCTGCCACATACTCAATCAAACTCATTTGTTGAAATGATTGGAACAACTAGGCAAGTAGGCTAGGGCCACTGAAGACGCTTAGCCACTCCTGCGGCTGTTGGCTTTTTATTTGTCTGTTTGTTTGCCTGTATGGCAGCGTGGGAATAACCTCCCAGCATTCCCTCCACTGTTATTCCACAGGCTTGGCTACTCAAATGACCAAGTGTCCTTTCTATCCTGCCTAGTGCCTGCAGGATAAGTTGGGGACATATGACACTCCTGGAGGAGGACACGGCTCGTGGTCTCATGGGTGCATGATGGCCTTCAGGGCAGCTTGGTCAAACACCTGAAACATTGCAAGCTGAAAGGATATTTATTTAATGGCGTAACTCACAAATTAAGTAATGGGTAGGTCGCAGGGTCTGGGGAAGGTGTAACGCAATCCAGCGGTGTTCTCCGGAGCTCTGCACAGTCTACCTTTCACCGTTCAGCGTCCTGGCACCGAGAGAGTGCACAGAGAGAGTGCTGGCCCATCCGTCCCCAGGCGCCTCCCCTGGCCCCGCCTCATAGGCATGACGGTTGCCAGAGTCTCAATGGGGGTTGGAACTTCCAGATCCAAGCTGGAATGGCTACCCACTACACAGGACTCAGGCTTCTGTGGAGAAACAGTTATTAGGAGGTGGCCTCATCCCTGCCAAGCACTCCCCAAACAAAATGGAGACACACAGTCCCAGAGGACGCCATCGACTTCTGCATCAGGTCTTGCAGGAATTCTGGTGTACTCCCTCTCCTGCTCCAGATTTCTCCCGGCTGCGAGCCACCTTCCCTTATGTGCACTGACAAAGACACCGTCCAGCAGGAAGCAAGGCAAACCCCATGCTGGCACTCACAGGCCCCACTGTGGAAAGCAGAACAAGGAGGGAGGCTGGGAACAAGCCCACCTGAATCTCCCTCATCTTACAGTCCAGTCTGAAGACTGGGCAAAGTGTGAGAAACACTGGGAAGGCGCTATTGCGGTCAGAGAGAGGAGAAAGAGGTGATTTACCTCACTCTTTTGGCTTGACAGGAAAAAGATTGTGTTGGCTTTCATGACCGAAAAATGGGAGGCCTCATCATCTTGATGGACCACTGGATTTAGCTGTTCGCATGAGCTATTAGCCACATAACTTGTTTCTTCTTTCTGATCTCAATTGGCCTTATTCCCATGCAGCTTCTTCCTGTATGGTGACAAAATGCTCAATTAAATCTCTATGTTATAGGGGTGTGCATCTTCCTGCTAAGTTCCAGAGTGCTGCACCTTGGTCTGGTGTAACAGGAATCTTAAAAGTTCTTATTAATAAGATCAAACCTGAGGCCAGTTTTTGGGGTGAAGCTGGAAGATCAGAGAGACAAAACAAACCACAGCTACCTCACCTCGCCAGATCCTCAGCTGGTCTTGTTTCTCAGACTGGAGGCCTCTGAGTCCTCATCCAGAATGGGTCTCAGCTGAATTGCTGCTCAAAAGCCTGAATGCTTAATCAGACCAAATGCTTAACCAGCCAAATGCTCCTAGTTTCTGGTCCTCACGCCTTATATACCTTTCTGCTTTCTACCACCACTCCATGGGATTAAAGGCGTGAGTCACCATGCCTGGTCATTTCCAATGTGGCCTTGAACTCACAGAGATCCAGAGGGATTTCTACCTCTGGAATGCTAGGATTAAAGGTGTGAGTGCCACCATTTTCTAGCCTTTGTATCTAGTGGCTGTTCTGTCTCTGACCCCAGATAAGTTTATTAGGGTGCACAATATTTTGGGGAACACAGTACCACCACAGTCTGGAGTAGGTTACATGCCCCATCTGGAGCAACTCCTCTGAGCATAGCTCGTGAAATTGAATTCTCATTCCCTTGAAAGGAGAAGGACCAAGAGGGTGTGTGCTGGGACAGGTAATTACCCAAACAGACCAAGATGCCCCTGACAAAGGTTTGTGTTGGGCCAGCTAGCCACCGGTAGGAGGTCTCAGTAACACTGTTCTGAGGAACTTTTCCTTCCAGGTCTCAATGGGCCCTCCGCTCCCCAATCCTTGGCTTTACATTTTCAGAGAAAATGACTCTGTAGGTTACAGACATGCTGACTTGCGCACTCTACTCAGTGATCCCTAGGTGGGGGTCATAGGGACCCCTCAGTTGGTACCCTGCCACCCTCTGGCCTGTACCCTTAGTCCCAGGTGTATACTGGGCCTGCAACTCCTAATCTGCAACAGCAGCGCCCTCACTTTGCTGTTCAGTCTCCCACCAGCTTATTTCGCATTAAACACTGTGTGGAAGAGTGGTACAGCTTCATCGTTCCTAACCAGGCCTTGGCTGATACAAGAGAGTCCAAACAAGTGTGTCTCAGCCTCCACCAAGCTGACTGTGTGAAGCACCTCTGTGCAAAGAGGGTGTTTGGTGGAGTCCCCCCACTGTAAGGCTCTGTGAAGGCCAATCATTTCTACTGCATTCCAGGTTTCCTGAGCCAGGTCTTCTGGATCTTAATCGCAGGAAGAAAGCTCTCTTTGGACATCACTTGTCTTTCCCAGAGCAGCCTCCCTGTAGCCTAATTCAAGTTGAGTTATTTCTTGGCTAAAAGGTTTTCCCAGGGAGGAGCTACATATCCCCGGCTGTGCGACCCTGGGCTGGTCTCATTGCTTGGCCCTGTAACATCCAAACTCTTCTCTCCGGGGCTTCATGTCTCCCTCTTTCTCTCTCACTATGAAGCTACACATTTCAGTCATTACTTCGGGTGAGTCAATGTTCTGACTCCACATTCCCCTCCGACATGAGCTATACCAAACACACTACAAACAGGGTAAATGCAGAGCAGAGTCAGAGTGTGGCCTGAGGTGAACGGCTGTGGACATGGATGGACCTGTCAGCAACCACTCAGCTGCCATATGAGATGTGGTATGTATGGGAGCAGAGGACACATCCTTAGCCATCCTGGAGCACTGAAAATGAAAATTAACTGATGGTGAAATCCACAACACTGATGCCCTCCTTTCCCTTCCCCAACACACACACACACACACACACACACACACACACACACACACACACACTCTTGCAATACACTCATAAACATACATACTCAGACAAATATGCACACATGAACACATGTACACACATAGCACACATACATACACCTCACACACATGTATGCACACATACATACACACACTCTCACAGACACACACACACCAGCTTCAATAAGTGTGTTCCCTAGGTGGAACTTGCCTCACTCCTGTGCCCACCTGGCCCAATCCTGACACCTTGGAAACTATCAGAACCCGGGGCTGGAAGTGTCTGGCAGTTGCTTTCAGTCTCCTCGTCAGTGAACCATGTTCTGTGAGGCAACACAAGCCTTCTACAGAGCCCGCAGCACCGGCTGCATTGAAGAATGGAGTGATTGCTGAAAAGGTGACATACTAAAACATGCCTTAGACATGTGGCCATTGCCCTGCCTGTTCTTTTCAGCAGCTACCCTTCCCACTGGCTGATAACTGGAGTCCTAGGAAGCTGGACCGGAACAGTGCTTCTGGACCGGAATAGGTGTCATCTGATCCCTGCCTCCTACATCCACCCACAGCTGTTACCTGGGTGTGTTTTACCCGCCCTGGAGTCCCTAAGTCTGATCCCTATTGCAGGTACCTTTACCAAGCAATCCTGGTGTTAGAGGGCTCCAGGTCTCACATGGTGGCCTGTTGTGTAGCAGGCTGCCCCTTGATGCACTCGAGTGGCCTTCCTCTTTCTTCCAGCTGAGGGTGCAATATGAAATCTGCAGAGTTCATGCACTGTACTCTGGTTCCTCCCTAGCCTTGAGAACCACCAGATTAAAGAAATGTCTTTCCTTTTCAGTAACCCACCCTCATGTATTCTCTTACGGGACCAGAAGGCAGAACAAGACACCTCGCTGGGGAGCCTTTTCTTTCTCCTCCCTGAGCTGAATACTGTACACTGCTAGTTCTCTAGAATGTTCTGCAAGAGCCACTGGGCTCTGAGCATCCAGAGAAGAGTGGAAAGGAGGGCAACTTGAGAATGAATGTCAACACTGAGAAAATGTTCCCAACGTTTTGTTCATGACAACAGCCATGTCTTGTGTAGTCACACACCTCTACTACCATGCTTGAGATTCTATTTGTTTTATTTATATTCTTTGTATTTCAAATCACCCAGTGACCCCCCTCCTGTCTCCCTGACAACGCCCCTCACAAGACAGTCCATTGGGAAGTGGTTAGGACTCATTGACATCAAATATTGAGAGATGACTTAATCACTTTCACAGCCCTAGGCTAAATGATGCACAGTTGACCAGCTCTCTGGTGGTCCACGAAATGGAACATAGCATCCTTCAGGTTGGGGAGACAAGGGTGAGGAGGGTTGGGTTGTCATCGGTCAGATGTTGGCAGGTTGTCTACACCAAGAGTCTACAGGGAAGGTTGGGAAGTCTTTACCGTGATCACAATGATCCTGTAAATATGATTTGCTCTCTGGAAAAGCAAACTGTATAGACTGTTCCAGCTCTGATCCTGTGGACACAGGGTGATGGAGAGGTGCCCTTTCTACCTCATATGGGTTCTGTGACACAACCCTGTAGATTTCCTAAAATGTATCATAACTGACATACTTTGCATTACTTAATCCATCTATGAATAAACCTTTTATTAATCTTAGTCTAGAGAAGCTGACTGTGCAATTGATCCCTCAAGAACCTTAATGGTGAAGAAACAAGTATTAAAACTCCCATTCTTGGTAATGCCCTTTTCTGTGATAATATTTGACTTTATCAGTGATAAAGATAACCCTCTACCCCGAGTATGACTATTTTTATGCCATGCTTTTATGTATTTTTTTTATGAAGCAAACTCTTCTCACAATGGATAAAGATCATGAAGGCTGGTGGAGAAGTGATTGGCCCCAGGCCAGTGTCGTCAGCCAAAACCAGAAGACAAGAAAACAGAATGAACTGACTCAAGACCGCATGTCTTTTGATTCAGTTAGGGCATACTCAGTGAGTCTGTATGCAGCTGCCAGTGTCTTTACACCATGCTACAAATTGCATAACATTCTTTTCTTAAAGACGTTGACGCTGGCCTGGAAGATGGCTTAGTCAGTCAGATGCTTGTTGTGCAGCATGGGACCTGGACTAACCCCCAAGACTCACAGAAAGAGCTGGGTGTGGCAGCACACATCTGTAACCCCAGTGCTGGGGTGGGGCAGAGCCAGGTGCCCCCCAGTGGTTTGCTGGCCATCCAGTCCAGCTTACCTGGTGGGCTCCAGGTACAAAGAGACCCTTAGAAAATGATTTAAAGAGTGACTGAGGAAAATACCAACTCAACCTCTGTCTTCTACATGCATGCCCACACATGCACACAATAAAACAATAGAGATTAATTATGTTTCCTTTGAGTTCCAGGACTTAGTGACTCACTACCAATAAATGACTGCTTCTTATGACACTGGGTCACTTCATCAAAAGCCCTGCATTAGCTTTGCTCCCTTGGTTCATCATTCTGAAGGACAACAGCAGGGTGGCCCAGGGGCATATCACCTGCTCTTGGAGGGAACTGTGTATTGGCACTGGGAATGTTTGCAATAGTCATAGCAATATGCCACCTCATCAGCTGGTAATCCTGCATTAAAATCCATCCATCCATCCATCCATCCACCCACCCATCCATCCATCCGTCCGTCCATCCGTCCATCCGTCCATCCGTCCACCCTGGTCCTGTATTCAGGCATTGTTACTGCAGACTCACACAGCACAGTACTGCAATGCAAGGGAGACTCACACAGAACTATCCTGGCAAAACTTTCTTGGATCTTTTGCCCCCACAGAAAACACCAGAAAATGTGGTGACAAGGGGCAAATAGAAAGAGTGACCAAGTAAAGTACCAGAGAATGAGTTCTATCCAAATCCTCATCATGCCCAGTCAATAGGGTCTGGGGAAAGGATATTGAAGTGAGAGAACCAGGCTGCCTGTTCATCTCTGTGGTGCAAGTAAAGGCATTTTTACTTCAGAAGGGTAGCAGTGTTAGATGCTGGTGTGATTGTCCTAAGTGAGATATATTAGGGCTTGACTTAGCAGTGAAGGCTATGGATGAGCATCGCCTAGGACAGAGCCCCGAGCTTAGCCACTGGTCATTTCTGCTGCTGCTAGAGCTTGAGGGTAATTAACTCCACAGCAACAGAGAGCCAAACCCTCTGAACACACCGGTGTTTCCTGTGTGTCTGAACATGGAAGCTATGGCCTGTTGAAAAACATGAGGAAAGGGGATCATCTGCTATGATCCAAAGATGGCTTGACCCTCAAAGGAAAACAGCGTGGTATAAAAGGGAAGTCCCCAGGAAAGTCTCACATAGCAGTAAAGGCTGCTGGAGAATTTTCTAGTGAGTGTAGCTGAAATTAGAGCAGGGATTTTGATGTTGATCAAAAAAATGACAAGAGAAAAATAAGACATGGAGCCTTTCACCAGAAGGGGGGGCAATTCATCTCGATAGACTTGGAAGTAAATGTTTTCAAAGCATAAAAGCTTCATTCCAATGCAATACCCTAGCAGGACGAGGAATGCCTATGATGCACGTTCTAAGAAAATTCCCCTTCCTGGTGTCTCATTCATTATCCCACCATGCTCAGAATTTCTCTATACCCCTCCAGGATCTTTGTGAATGGATTCTGGATTCACCTCATCTTTCCAGAGGATCCTCCTGAAACACCCAAAACTGATCTCCATCCACAGGAGCCTCACGTTCATCTGTGCTCTCAGTAGATGCCTGGGCCCACTCCGGGAGTCAACACGTGGAAAGTTCATGAACAAACTAATCCAGAGCAGATGGAGACAAAGTGCGCAATTGAGAAGGAAAGGGGGGGGGCATTGACGACAGAGCAGATTTGGCGTGAGTCTGAGAAGTTCTGTACTCTACCACTAGTACGATGGAGCCTGGGGATCAGATAGCTGGTTTTATGTCATTGAATTCTTTTGAGATGAAACCTAAAGTGTATAGCATACAGAGAGCCTAAGTTTTGTGTTGATGAGCTAAGGCTTTGAAATAAGCAGACACCACTGACTCCTTAGTCTCTATTTTAGTTATGGCGTTTGAACATTTGTAGCCTCTGTTTTCTCACACATAACACAGGAGTAGATGGGGTGCTGAGATTAGGGTGTGATCATGCTGTATGGCCACCACCCTGTGTGTCCCTCCCAAAGCACTACACTTCCTAAGTTACAGCCATCACCCTGTGTGTCCCCCACCCTAAACACTGCACTTCCCAAGAAGACACACAAGCTAAACTCTAAACCACTATAAAGGTTTAAGCCAGCCGTGCCCCAGGTGACCTTTCCCTTCATTCCTCAGTATAAGCGTGCTGGTCCTGCACATTCACTATCACCACT
This sequence comes from Peromyscus leucopus, assembly GCF_004664715.2. NCBI lineage: Eukaryota > Metazoa > Chordata > Mammalia > Rodentia > Cricetidae > Peromyscus > Peromyscus leucopus. The sequence goes on from NC_051067.1 coordinate 4,599,106, forward strand.
CAATCAACAATCGCGGTTACACACGTCTACCCTTGTTCCTTGGTAGGTCAAGCCTACTCATCCAGCCTTTGCATTTGCCACTGTCCCTGCCTCCAAAGCTCCCCGTTCAATACTCACATTTCAGTGATCCGCTTCATTCCAACCCCTTTGCAAAGGTAACTCTTCCATAGAAGCCTCCGCCTGGCTTTATTGGTCTTTTTGGCTCTTCTGTACATACTGTCTGTACACAGCGTCTTATTTGGTTTATTTACCTGTTTCTGAGACAGTAGCCTATGGTGTCGCTCAGGCTGATCTGAAACCTGTAATTGCTCTGCTTTAGTCTCTCAAGCGCTGGGATTTGAGTTGTGCGCCCCACACTCAGCACTGTCTGTCTTCCTGATCATAAAATGAGACTCGTGAGTGCACTGAGGTGGCAGGAGGGACAAGGCCTGGATTCTGTGGGCTGAGTGTAGGCTCAGAAAATGAATGAGTGAATGCAATCTACGCGTGATGGCTACTATTGATTGTCAACTTGACATGTATGTGAAGAAAGAAGCTTCAGCTGAGGAACTGCTTTCAGCAGATTGGCCTGTTGGCATGTCTGTGCAGCTTTTTATTGTCATTATTGTAGAGGGCCTAGCCCATCATGGGCAGTACAATCCCTAGGCAGGTGAGCTTGGACTGCAGAAGAAGAGTAGCTTGGGAGTAAGCCAGTAAGCAGCATTGCTCCATGGTATCTGCTGCAGATCCTGCCTTGAGTCTTGCCTTGGATTTCCTCGATGATGGACTGTAACTTGTAGGGTGAGACAAACCCTTTCATCTCTATCCACAAATTGCTTTTGGCTATGCTGTTTATTATGGCAGAAAGAAAACTAGGGTGTAGGGTTAACAGTGATGCTAACTATGACACATCCTAACTGTGTAGGTTAACAGTGGTGTCAACTATGACACATGCTAACTGTGTAGGGTTAACAGTGGTGTCAACTATGACACATCCTAATTGTGTAGGGTTGTTAACTATGATACATCCTAACTGTAGGGTTAACAGTGGTATCAACTATGACACATTCTAACTGTGTAGGGTTAACAGTGGTGTCAACTATGACACATGCTAACTGTGTCATATAATCTAGTTGTTTGCATTGCTCATTTTTTCTTTCCCACTCAGAATGCCCTAACTCAGTATCTCACATTGGTCTTCAACTTCTAGTCCACATTTCAACTTCCCCCAGAAAGATGCATTCAAATGGTGCAATTCACACCAAGACATCACTTCTCAGACATCCTGGAGGGCAGATTCTGATGAGCAATAATTAAACAAGAAAGGCCCAGCAATTGGTGTCTGATGCCCAGGAAAGCTAAACTATGTTACAGAGGTACTGTCTATTAAATTCCTTTTTTTCAATAGACTTAAGAATAAGTACCCATAAACTCATCTGATACTGGAAACTACATCTTCCTTGAGAAACTCTTGTGTTGGCATGACTGGCGTAGGACAAATGAACTGGCTAAGGTGACTTCAACTGATGGCCAGGTCTTGTAAAGATCATTTAGAATGGCTGGATTGTTAGCACCAACCTGCCCAGTCCTCAGATACTCTGTGGTAACCTAGGGAAAGGAGATCTAAGTTGTCATGACCCCTAGGAACTAGAAAATTACCCAGCCTCTGTGCAGTGAAAGAGGAAAAGGGCAGGACACATTTCTCAAGAACTAGGAAGTGGACAGAAATGTGGCTTCAGCATCAGGAGGCTTTATTGGTGAAATTATCAAGGCCACTCCACATAGTTAGAAGGGAGGTTTATTTAGTGGCATAACATACAAATGAAGGGATAGGTAGGTTGCAGGGTTTGGGAAAGATGTAGCACAGTCCAGCAGTGTTCTCTGGAGAACTCTGCTCAGTCTACTTCCATCGTCCAGGGTCCAGGAACAAAGAGAGCCCGCGCATCCTGATCTTGGGTCTTCAGGATCCTCTCTTGGCCCTGCCTTGTAGGCGTGACAGTTACCAAATCCTCAGTGGGGGTTGGAACTTCCAGATCAAAGCTGGAATGGCTACCCACTACAAGGCTTGGGTTCAAATCCTGCCTGTTTCTTCTAAGTTCTTCCTTGAACAAACTATATATGCTCCCGGAGCTCAGATTGTTTATTTAATAGAAATGTGTTCTTACTCTGTGTGAGCAGCATCTTGGGCGGTTGGTGCACCATCAGTCATGGTGTGGGCTGCTCGACTAGCTTGTGTGACCGCTGCTGCTGTCATAGAAACTGCAGCGCATGGTCCTTAGGGAATGGGTGCCAGGGTCTGCCACAGGCCATGAGTACCTGGGTCCATTTGCTGTGGGTGCCATCACAGTGCCCCAAGGGGGATGCTTAACAGAAGCGTAGCATCCTCCAGCCACTCCCCCAGGGGGCTCTGAGTCTGAGGCAGTGGCGGGGCAGAGTTAAGCCTGGCTCGTGTCTCTCCTTGTTCCTAGTGGTTTCCTGGTGATTCTGGCATTCTTTGGCTTGCCACAGCACCATTTCCAGCTCAGCCTACATTTTCCCCATAACTGTCTCAGTCTACACGTCTCTTTTTAAAACAGAGGAATAGTGCTGACTCCGTGGACCCCCTCTTAGGTAGCTGCATCTGAACAGTTTTATTTTCCACCGTGAGGTGGCACGTGGTTTGACATGTGGTTTCATGAGAGACACAGTTCAGTTCATAATAGTGGTGCGCCAGAGCCCTGTTCTGATGGACCACTGAGAGGCAAGGCTTTGTTTCTGGGTTAAGAACGTCTTCTTTGGGATGTGGTCTCTTGTTCTCTTGTCTCCAGCCCTAAGCCTGAGGCTTCTGCGATGCCTTCTCTCTGGTATCTCCTTGGGCTCCCAGACATAGTAAGGAAGCCGGGAGTGGCCTGACCCAGGGATATAGGAGATTTTATTACTTATATTGATAAGAAAAAAAAAAATGTCAGACTTGGGGTTGGGATGTCATTAGGAATAAATTCCTAAAATTATATTTATTTTTTTATTGTGTATGTGTGAATGCTCACCCACATGCCATAGTATGTGCGTGTGGGAGTCAGATGACAACTGATGCATTTGGTCGTCTCCTTCTGTCATGTGGGATCCAAGGACCTAACTCAGACCATCAGGCTTGGTGGAGAGCACCCTTGCCTGATGAGCTACCTCAGCCCAAGTAACTTCACATTTTCAAAATTACATTTGTTTTGTTTGTGTTTGGGGTGGAGCATGTATGTATGGCACTGTGTGTGTGTGTGTGTGTGTGTGTGTGTGTGTCTGTGTGTGATCAGAGAACAAATTGTAAGAGTGAGCTCTTGCCTGGCAGTGGTGGCACACACCTTTAACCCCAGCACTTGGGAGGCAAAGCTAGGCGGATCTCTGTGAGTTCAAGGCCAGCCTGGTCTACAGAGTGAGATCCAGGACAGGAACCAGAGAAACCCTGTCTTGAAAAAAAAAAAAAGAGAGTAAACTCCTTCCTTTACCATGTCGGTCCCAGGAACTGAACTTGAGTCATCAGGCAAGTATTTCTGTTTGCTCAGCCCACTGTGGATGTAAGTTAGCAGTAGAACACTTGCCTAGCATTCATAAGGCCCTGATTTGATCTCCAGCACCACACACGTGCGCGCGCACACACACACACACACACACACACACACACACAGAGAGAGAGAGAGAGAGAGAGAGAGAGAGAGAGAGAGAGAGAGAGAGAGCAAACTAAATTCTAGTTGTTTTTATTACTGGTACAAGCTTTTCTACAGATAATACAAGGCTTTTATTACCAACACCCTGTAGTAGGTAGCCATTCCAGCTTTGTCCTGGAAGTTCCAACCCCCATTGAGGCTTTGGTAACTGTCACGCCTACAAGGCAGGGCCGAGAGAGACACTGAAGACCTGAGATCTGGATGCGTGACTCTCTTTGTTCCTGGATCCTGGATGCTGGAGGTAGACTGAGCAGAGTTCTCCAGAGAACACTGCTGGACTGCGCCACACCTTTCCCAGACCCTGTTAACAAACTATCCCTTCACTTTAAGTTACCCCACAAAATAAACCTCCCTTTTAACTACCTGGAGTGGCCTTAATAATTTCACCAATAACACCCAGTGTCTAGGGCCGATTACTCCCATCACCCTGCCTCTGACAAGCCACCTTCAGACCCTCCCTTATCTGCCTTAGTTTACTAGTGGAACAGTGCAAATTTTGTCCCCCGTGAAAACAGCATTTTATACAGTGTCCTTCTAAACGAGCAAGCCAGCCCAGATGCACTTGATAAGAGAAAGTATCCAAGATTCACAGAGACCAAGGCAGAGCAGCATGGCCTTTGGAAGACACCCTGGGATAGTTTAACAAACCCACCCAAGAGTCACTGAGCTGCCTGTGGGTTGTACGTTTTATGGCCTCACTATTTATAATTAACTGGAGAATCAGACCCTGAGCCTGCTTTCAGCTCCCAGCACAGAGGGAAAGGAAGCTCCCATCACCTGTCAGCCCAGAAACCTCCCATTTTTCTCTCAAATACATATAAATGCCCAATTCCTTAAAATACTACTTTAATCAAAATTTCCATCTTAGTGGGTCTGTAATTAATGAGAGAATACATCTTCGTCAGCCGTCAAAATGTGCCAATCAGTGGTAAAAGCATGTGGTTTGGCCTGTGTCCCAGCTCCCAGTGCTGGTGCCCTCTGTCCCCTAGAACTGCCCAGTGTCCCAAAGCATCCTGGACACACTATCATTTCCCTTTTTAAAGATGTTTCCATTTCTTCCCTTTCCTCCTTTATCTGAATTAAAATTTCCCAATTCCAGTTCCCACTTCATGTCTCTGTACTCTATTTGAGAAAAGAGAACCAGGGCAAGGTAGAGGGAAAATGTGTTCACATGTGGGCCTGATATGCTGGTGGTATCTTCAGGAGGGCACTGTCACATGTCCAAAAACACCCTGATTGCGGGGCTTGTGGTACCAGAACAGAGGAGGATCATGGCCTCCGACTAGTGACAAACCCAGGCAAGACATTGAAGCTATTCAATGAGACCTTTCCTAGGATCCCTAAGTACACAGACACACATTCTCCCTCCCCTCCCCTCCCCTTTCCTCCCTCCCCCCTCCAAACAGAGAATAGAAGCAGTGATGACAAACTCCGTTTCACTAAAATCAAATCTCTCTCTCTCTCTCTCTCTCTCTCTCTCTCTCTCTCTCTCTCTCTCTCTCTCTCTCTCTCGTGTGTGTGTGTGTGTGTGTGTGTGTGTGTGTGTGTGTGTATTTCACTAAAATCAAATGTATAAAAATATACATTTAGGAGTATTAAATAAGTATTTATTTAATACTCCTAAATTGGTCATTGCTACCTGTGCTTCCAGATGTGGGTTCTGTGAGGGGTTAAGAGGGAAGATCTCGAGGGTGGGGGGAACCTATGTGCCAGGTGTCGGACAGTAAAGAGAGTCACAAAGCCAGTCACTTTTCTGAATGCTAGAAATGCATCTTCTAGAACTCAGCAGGAATCTAGCAGGGGCTAATGGTGACAGAATTTCTTTGGTGAGACGTACGGTGTGATTCCCACCATGCACCCCTTCTCTGAGGAAGGGCAGGATGCCTCTCCCTTAGAGAGAATGTCTTTAACAGAAGTAACTGAGATCTTGTCTCGTACCCCACTCTGGCTTGCTGCTCCACCACCTTGCTGCCAGGAGGATGCTGGCAGATGTGACTGAAGCGGGGCCTTGGAACACGCCTGCGAGACCGCCATCCTCTCTCTCTGTGCCTCTGCTTTTGCTTCACCAGCACCCTGGTCCTGGGGAGTGAGCCCTATGTGCCTGGACCAGGAGCCGCAGCTTGCACCATCTCCCAGGCCTCAGGACAAACGTTCTCATCAGTCCCTAAGGTTTATTAGTGACCATCTTTGTAGACACATGGAGGTGATTTCATCGGCCAGAGCTTTGATGGTAAAATGGAGACTCCTGCCTGCTGCCTGAATCAACTCTCGCTTGCTGTTGGTCCAGGCAGAGGCCTGCCTCAGCTGTTCTGTGGATCAGGGCCATGCCTTGAGCTGGAAAGATTTATCATCTGGGTTGTCAAGCAAGGCTGACAGCCTGGACTGATAAAGAAAGTAGATTTTGTGTGACTGAGTGTTTTATTACATAGAAGCACCAAGAGAAGGTGCCAAGTCGTTGGGTGCTGGGTCACACAGGACTGCTTCAGAACAAAAGTCAGGAGAACAAACGTCAGGAGAGCCCGTGCATGTCATGCAGCCTCGGGGCGCTCTTACAGCCTGCAGCTGCACTGAGTGGGAGTGAGGCTGTCTGCCTGGGTGCAGTCCAGGAGTCTGAGAGGAACAGGCTCAGGCTGACTTCTGGAAAAGTGGAGGCAAGTGGGGGAGGGGGAGTGGAGGGGGAGGGGGAGGGCGGGCAGCAAGCTATGTGCACTGTGATGTCTTCTGCTGAAAGGAGGGTTGAATGTACCGTTGCCAGAAGTGTTTTCAGATTCTAAAACTGCAAGGGAGTTTTCAAGTGCCAGAATAAAATCCTCCATAATACATAAAAACGTTCTGGTTTCATTTATTAGGGCAGAGATAACCAAAGCCTCTTCTAAGCATCACGGTGGATATAAAAACTTGTGATTCAGGAAAGAAGTTTGTGTTTGCTTCTGCAAGATTTAATTGTTGTTATCATTTAAAAAAAGTTGCTGGTGGGGCCCCTCTGAGTCCAGTTCCTTCCAGATGAAAGACTCTAGTTGATTTAGGACTTCTTCAGAAATATGCTGTTACTGCTTATAGGGAAAGTAAGACCAATACAAATTTTAGCAAGCATTTGCTTAACAGCTTAATGGTAGCACATAAATTCTTGTCAGTGTTTAGGTAAAGCACTCATGTTCTGGGGAAGCTCTCCATGTTCTGTGTCACACCAATCACACAGCATGTGATGCCCTTCCTGTGGACATGCAGGTTGTATACTTAGGCATTTTTCTTATTTGAACTGAAAAATGAAAGCACGTGTGCCAGTGTATGGGTGATTTTGTTGACATCATGTTCTTTAATTTGTTTTCATTTGGAAACCTATCCTTAAAAAAGGAAACAAGACAGGGGCTGGAGAGATGGCTCAGAGGTTAAGAGCACTGACAGCTCTTCCAGAGGTCCCGAGTTCAATTCCCAGCATCCACATGGGGCCTCACAAACATCTATAGTAGGATCTGATGCCCTCTTCTGGCATAAAGACATACATGCAGACAGAGCACTCATATAGAGTGCTCGTATACATAAAATGAATAAATAAATCTTAAAAGAAAAAGAAGAACTCAAACCATACCAAAACAAAACAAACAAAAAACAAGGATAGTTGAATCATTGGCTTAGTTGAAGCATTGAAATCTTTCATTAATCCTGCTGTTATTTATTAATATATCATTATGTTCTATATTAATCCAGCATCATTTCAGTTTGGATTTTCTTTAGCAGCTCTCTTGCTATTTCCCTGTTTTGGATTGATTTTCTCATCTCCTTCTTCTCTGTTTTATTCTCTTGAAGTATATTCATGCCTGCTTTGAGTTGTTTCGACATACCGGGTTCATGCTTCTGTGTCAGCTCAGGCCTCCTGCTTGGGTCTGCAGCTTTCTCTGTGACTTGGGGACCTCTTCACAAGCTCTGGCTCAGAACTGGTCTGCCTCTTGGGTCCACAGGCACTACTTCGTATATTAATTCTGAGGAGCTGGACCCCCCCCCTTTCTTGTTGATTTTAAGGTAATCTACGGAGAGATAAAAATTTGCTTCTTTGTTGTTCCTCATCACTTACAGTTTTCTACATTTCTTCAGAAATGGGATTATGCAAATTGAGAGAAAAGCAAACAACTATTGAAGATGTCTTCTCTTAGGCAAACTCGCTGGTTGTATTAGAGAAAGCTGTGGCAGAAAACATCTCCCCGTGGATGTTAGTGCTGTTCCTAAAATGACGGGCTTATTATGAAAGTAAAACAAATTCCAAATTCAAGTTGGTAATTATGACAGCACTTGCCATGAATGTCTCTTAGGATGAAGAATTTAATGTGTGTGTGTGTGTGTGTGTGTGTGTGTGTGTGTGTGTTACTAAATCCTTTTCTAGCAACAAGGGATTAAAATGGATGTCCATGCAGCCTTCAATAAATGGTCGATCAAGAGACTCAGTGTAATGCAGAAGAAGGCCGAGCAGTGACGTCATGAAGATGGCACTCTGTGCTGCAGCAGGTCAGGCTGGAGTGGCACTCCCAGATGTGTCAAGGATGCCTATACAGTAGCTCGAAATGCCATTGCTGAGGATAGACCAAAGGACACAACCAGATGGACATGGTGACCGCATAAGTTTTGTTACAGCACAGGGGAACACAGCATAGGAACGCAAGAGACTTGAGAAGCAGTTTCTGCAGGACAAAGTCCTAGCCTGCACCATCGAACTATCAGGGAAATACAATGAAATATATGGAATTTCTATTTGTGTCAGCTCTATGGTATGAAGAATAAGAAACTTTTTCATATGTAGTATTTTCTTCTCAATTTATAGTGTTTCAGCACTTCCAAGTAACTTAAATGTACCTGAGTATCTCAAAAATTGATTCACTTAATCTAACAACCACAGCTAGAGGCAAGTAGGAGGTGATCCCGGCCTCTCTGGATGCCTGCTTTACCTCAGAACTATTCTTTCTTACTAATGGATCATGATAAATTGCTAAGGACATCACTCTCTGGTTACAGAGCATGAAGAAACCAACCTTGACCTGCTGGAAACAACTCCCCCTGCCGGCCAGCTTTCATGATAGAGGATGCTGTGCGGGCTGCTGGGGGAGAGAAGACAGGGATGTCTTACCTACCACTGGACCCTGCAGATGCAGTACTGACCTGCCAGGCAGGACGAGCTTACTGTTGCATTAACTACTGTTTATGGGGAAACCAACTGCTTTCTTTATTGAATCTGTGACCTGCTCCACTGTAGGGGATTCATACCTGTTACCAAACATGGTCATGGTCAAAAATCAAGATTGGGGAGGTCATAGGCCAAAGGGGAGAACCTATTGATGTTGTTTTGTGAAATGTTGTCAAATTCCCTTCTAAATATTTACATTTAAATACATAGATCTGCGCCGTTCTCCACCTTGGTCAGAGAAGCTCCTCGCTGAGTTGGAAGTGAATAACGCAGAGACTCATGACTATTCGAAGAGCTGAGAATAAATGACGAGGAGGTCTGTCCCAGATAGGACATCGGTGTTGACTCTCCCTGCTAAGGATCTGGGAACACTGAGAGGATGGGCAGGGAAAAGGTGAGAGCAGAGGACAGGAGGAGGGCTGGGGACTTGGGAAATGGTCTTCTGGACACGCCATGGCTGTTTCACATGTGAATCTGGAGCAGCTGTGGTCAACTGCACAAATTCAAAGCAGTTAAAAGCCCACTGTGCTGGGGAGGGGCTCCTAAGGTCCCACCCCTGTAGCAGGAATCCTAACAGGTCTTATTAATAAAATAAAATCTAGGGCCAGTTGTTAAGGTGAATGCTGGAAGATCAGAGAAGCAGACAAGCCACAGCCACTTCACCTTGCCAATTCCTCAACTGATCCTGTTTCCTCAGACTGGAAGTCTCTGAGTCCTCATCCAAATGGATCTCAGCTGAACTGCTTCTAAAAACCTAAAAGCTTAACCGACCTAGTTCCTGGTCCTCACACCTTAAATACCTTTCTGCTTCCTGCCATCACTTCCTGGGATTAAAGGTGTGTGTCACTATGCCTGGCTCTTTCCAGTGTGGCTTTGAACTCAGAGATTCAGAGGATCTCTGCCTCTGGAATGCTAGGATTAAAGGTGTGCGTGCCACCATTTTCTGCCCTCTATATCTAGTGGCTGTTCTGTTCTCTGACCCCAGATAAGTTTATTAGGGTACACAATATTTTGGGGACACAATACCACCACACACCCCTGACTGGTGAGCCAATGACAATTGATGGCTTCTGAGAGAGGGAGAGTTTTTGAGGGGGTTTCTACTGGCAGGTTGGTCCATGACTCATATGCATACAGACAACCCTAACAGGACTCAGAGAATTATACTTGATCTTAGCCAAAAGGCAAAGAAGCAATGGACTCAGAGAACTATAAAAATAAATAAACAAATAAGGATATGAAGTTGGGAAGGAGAGGTATTGGGGGACATTGAAGGAGGTACAGGGAAGGGGTAAATGTGATTAAGATACATTTGTAAATATGTATGAAGTTTTCAAAGAATTAAAAAAACAAACTGCTAACTAAAAAGGAAATATAGAAAATATGGGAACTTTAAGCTGAGCCTCAGGATCTGAGAGAAATTCTCTCTCTAGAGCTAGGACTTCCCTTGTGCAGCCATGCTCACCCTTCCTAGCCCAGTGTGCAGCCATGCTCACACTCCCCAGTTCAGTATGTAGCCATGCTCACACTCCCCAGTTCAGTATGTAGCCATGCTCACACTCCCCAGTTCAGTATGTAGCCATGCTCACACTCCCCAGCCCTGATTCAGTAGCTTCTAGCTGCTAGGATGCATAGAAAAGCAGTCCATCTGTTGATAGCATAAATCTCTCAACACATGGCAAATAATTTTTGGTGTGTGTGTGTGTGTGTGTGTGTGTGTGTGTGTGTGTGTGTACTTGCATGTGTATATGTACTTGTGTGGAAGCCAGAGGTCAATGTCTGGGTCTTTCTCTACTGCTCATTACTTTGACTTTTGAGACAAGTCTCATTGAACGTGGAACTCCTGGAACCCTTCTGCCTTCACCTCCCAGTGCTAGGATTAGGTATATATCACCATCCTGCTTTTTCTATAGGTGCTTGGATCCCAACTCAACTCTTTATATACTTGTACTGAAAGTAGCTTACTTGATGCGCCATCTCCCCAACCCTGGGTTCTTTTTTATTAGATAGAACCCACTTGTGGTTTTTGCCTACAGTAGCAAAACTAACAACGAGCCCTCCATGATCTCTCATGGAATGTATTATTTGTCTGCTCAAGGTCCACCCATCCCTAGGGGCTTCACCAAGACTCCAGGCTCACTGTTAGTGTTTCTTAAATGGCTGCCAGCCCTTCCATTAACAGTCCCAAGTTAGAAGGGAAACTTCATTCACGTAAATATTCTCTGGGGTTTTCTCTCTTTCTGAAAGGCTTCTCTGAATGGCTTTTATCCCCATTTTAATTTGACAAGAATCACGTGGCTATATCCAAGTAGAAGTGCAGAGTTTTGCTAAATCCTAAGGCCATTTTTGGGTTTGCAGGATAGTGTTAGATGGAATGAGAGGAAAATTAGAGGCAATGACAGGCAGAATTCATAGCAGAAATGAGGTAACCCTTCTGGTAATAGAGATTATTCACAAATGGACTGTGGGCTGAGAGAGGGTGAAGCCCTATTGGAAAGGAGTCTGGTGGTTCTCTGGGGCCCTTCATCAACCTGAGCTCAGCAGGTTGCAATTCATGATCACTTTCATTATAATTCCTGCTGTTCTTCTATTAAAAACAAAACAAAAGCATAGAGTCATAGTGGAAAGTTTTGGTGGGAAAGGTGAGTGTAGGTCTGAGGTTTTACTAGAGCAAATCAACTCCTTCAAATTTTATGATTAAAAAGTTGGGAAGGGCATTGCCTTTCATACACAATTATTGTAAAGATTAAATATATAGCTACTTAGCATTCCTTCGATAAATGTCTTCTCATTTATTCATGCTCTAACTGTGGGAGCCCGTTCTGGGGTTCCTTGTGGCTTTACCCAGCAGGTCCGAATAGAGGATGATCAGGACCACGGGCCTGAGTGCAGGTGTCTGAGATGGCCTGCACTTGGCTGTGCTGGGGGAGGAGGTCTTTTGCTCCACCCCTTGGCATCTCTATAAAAACCCTGGACCAGAGACAGTCCGGCCCCGTTGGAATAGGTTCCAGGCCCTCTCGAGGCTATCCTTTAATTTCTATCTGTTTATCTCCGCAAGATTCTCCGCTATAAATCCTTCTATCTAATATTTCCTGCTGCTCGCACTCAAGAAAACTCTGGGAAGCTGTGGGGGTGGTGGGTAAACGCCCCACATCTAACAGCATTAGTCAGTCTACAAAAATGGACTGAGCACCTACTATGTGTCTTTACTTTGTTTAATGCTGAAGAAATAATAAGGAACATGACTACCTACAACAAGATTCATGTCCTCACGGCATTTACACTAGAGGAATTCAACACTAATTAGATGAATTTCTAAACAGTCTTATTAAATAAGAAACGCAGAGCCAAATACAGTGGTGCAAGCCATAGAGATCGGAGCAATAGCCACCAACCAACCTTAGCTCACCATGTTGCTGTAGCTTCCCAAGAGAGCCTCTTCCTGTCTAACCTGCGCCTTTATTGCCTTCCTGTTCTGCTTTCTCATTGGCTCTAAGCCCAGCCACTTCACTTCCTCATCACTTCCTGTCTATACAGACCTCCAGGTCTCTATGGTTAGTATTGGGATTAAAGGTGTGTGTCACCACACTTGGCTGTGTCCTTGACCACACAGAGACTCTGCCTGCCATGTGATCAGATTAAGTGTGTGTGCCACCACCATCTGACTTCCGTTTTTGCCTGACTATGACCTCTGATCTCCAGGAAAACTTTATTTATTATCACACAAATTAAATATCACCACAATCGGTTCTACCGACAGTTGCTGCGAAGAGATTGTTTGTGCTAACAGTGTGTGTACTAGAGACTCTAGGAGACCTCCCTCTCGGGAAACTCAAGGTGAGTGGAGACCCAAAGAGCAAGAGCCATAATTTTGAAAAGCATATAAAAAGTTGACAAGGGACACACGGTATCCCTGGGAAATGGCCATGAAGAATGTCATGTGCTGGGAAGCACACAGAAAAGGAAAAGGACAACAGCTGGTTGAGCCTCATGGTGAAGACACCAGCTCGTGCCTGGCTTAGCTCCTGAGCTCAAGACCCAGAACTGCACCCGCCACCATGGGGACTGTTTGTGGACTGACTCAGTGCACAGCTGGTGATTGATTTGATTTTCTTTAATGGCCACTCAATGCAATTATTCATTGACCAAAATAACCAGATCATAAACAATTATTTCAGTTTTCTTAAGAACACATTAGCTTGATTATAGCAATAATTGGGAGAGATGACCCAGTTAATTGACTTAGCAGAAAATGGGTTTCCCTGTGTATGCAGAGCTTAATGTAACCTAATATGGTTTGGATAGAATGTCCATGGAAATGGAAAGATGTGTGTGTTCATGACAAGCAGTTTAGGCTTTAAAATAGGTCATTGTTTATGATCTTCTAGCATGACCTGACATGACCTGACAAATTTATTATTTACAACCTGTAAATTCTAAGGACTTATCCATGTACCTGTTAGAGACTTCTTCAGCAAGGCAAATGCCACATGCTTCTCAGAGAAATGTGCTGTAGTGTGACAAATTAAGATCTGGGAGAGACCATCTTTGTGGTGTTTATCCACAAGTACAGTTTGGTGAGAGCAGAAGACTCAGAATCAACTGGACTTTGGAGTGAACTTGGCTATGAGCAGAGACTTTGTTCAAGTCGCTTAGGCTGAGTGAAGCCTAAGGACCCATATTTGTAAAGCAAGGGCTATTTATTTCTTTTATTTTATGTGTGTGTGTATATGTGTACTGTGTGCATGCAGAAGCCTGTGAGTGTTAGAGGAGGCATCATACCTGTTGGAACTGGAGTTACAGAGTTATAAGCTGCCATGTGAACTGGACCAAGGTCCTCTGTAAGAGCAGTAAGTGCTCTTAACCTCTGAGTTGTCTCTCCAGCACACACTTCTGTTAAATGGGATAAAATGTACAAAGGCATAAATAGCAAACACTTATTACTCTTTCCTTTTCTAATAAGAGCTTATGAACCAGATGTGGCAATTTATTCAGCACTGATCAGTCTGAGGCAGGACACTATGAACTTGAGGCCAACATGGGAAGCTTATTAAGACAGTTTTATCTCAGAGAAACAAAACAAACACACAAAATCCAAGAAAAACAAGCCAACAAACAAACAAAGGCCTTGTGGCTGCCAGCCACAGTTCCCAAGTGCAGAAGGAACTGCCACAGAGAAGGACAGTAGAGTCCAGTGGGGGACATCAGGGCAGGGTTCATCATAGGCCTGTTGGGCTTCCCCCAGAGATGGCAACACATGTAATCGTTTGTCTGTGTGCTCATGAGACACATCTGGTAAGTACTGCAATAATATAGACCTGCCATGACTGTAACACATGGTCCCTGATGGGGCAATATGTTAAATGACAAAATGTATTTTCCACAGTCTGAAAGTCAAGGAGCCAAAGTCAAGGTCCTGGCACTTGCTGTCATGGAGGGCCTTCGTGATGTACTCTCAGGTCCTGGAAGGCAGAAGGCAAAAGGCAAAAGGAGTTGGGAGGGACAAACTTCCCCCTGAAGCCCTAGTAAGAGGGCTCTGAGCCCAGCAACAAAAGTTCTGCTTTCAAGTTGTCACCACATCCTAAGAATGCTCCCCCACCCCTTATCATCATCACATTAGCAGTTAAATTTTAAAATTTGAATTTGAGGAGAGGCAGATTGAGACCACAGCTGTGGCTGAGGAGACCCGGGTGTAGGCAGCTGTCCTTTACACACACACACACACACACACACACACACACTGTTCTGAACAAGCTCATTTCTTTAGAGAAAGCCCCACTAAATCCCAAGGCTGAACTGATCTGTCAGCCTTGATCTTTTTTAGCAGGGTGCTAAGAGAATTTGGCTCCCCAGGTTACTGTTATCTCTGAAACAAACTCCGGCTCTGAGGAAGCGGGTTCAGATTTTCAGAATCCAAGGGACCCTCAGCCTACCAGAGAATTCTTCAGTGCCTGCTCAGAGTGGGCTGCCTGCTTGTGTTAGGATCCTGATCTCATTAGCTGTGAGATTATTAATCTCCTCATAGACTGTGAGACACAAAACCACAGACAGTGAGGAGCAGCTGGTTGGAGGTGATGAAACTTTAAAAGGCGCAGTTGAGAGGTTGGTGTGAAACCACACCAAAGCTAGCCTGCAAGCCACAGTCTGTACCACAGACTGGCTGACACATGCTTAGAGCTGAAAGCCCCGCAAGGTGGTGTGAGAAGCATACAAGCCCTGCTACTCATGTCAGTGATTGCTTAGGCCCTGGGAGGAGAAACCAAAGAGTTAAAACCCTCCCGGCCTGCCACACAGGTCCCCTCATTCACTTCCCTCAGGTACCCTTGTCAGCTGTGACATGGCCATGGCAAGTGGCCTGGAGAACTGTCTGGACGAAGGCCAGAGTTTCTCATTTTACTTCCCTATTCCTTCTTCCTCAGCACCTGGCCTGGGATGATGCTCCGTGCTAGCTCAAAAAGCACATTATTTGAGTGAAATATAGTCTTAAGCCTTCTAGTACTTCCAGAAAGGACACCAGTAGCCAACCAGGCAGCCGGGGGAGGAGCATGATGGTCTGAGGCCAAGAGTACTGCCAAAGTTTTGACCTTGCAATGAACCAGATCTGGATTTAAAGTCAGACTCAGCTCAGGTGTAGAGAGGCTGTGCTTCCTTGAGTCAGATGAGACAAGGAAGAAAAGCAAATTCCAAAATGAGCTGCCAACTTCAGATAGGGACTGTGGAGCTCAACGTCTCTGATAAAGGACACGATTGTTCCAGAGACCCATCAGGTGTGTGACATAAAATAAACAAAGCTCTTTACAGCTTTGCTTTCACAGGTTTTTCTTTTCCTTTATTTGTAAGAAGAACCCTCCTCCAGGATGCTGTGGAGATTGCTCCGGGGGCAGCTGCTTTGAAAATGGCCTGACACTTCCTTCAGAGCTTAAACGGAATTAGCACAGCTCACAACCAATGTGCTCCTATATACATGCACAAGGGAACTGGAGATATATGTCCACAGAAAAACCTGTGTATTACTGTTCATAACGTTGTCCATAAACACCAACAATTAAAACATCAATGGTCCAACTAATGAATAGATAAACAGAATGTTGTCTGTCCATTCCAAAATGAGAGAGACGAAGAACGGGTAAGATATAGTGAGCATCATTATGTTAAGTTATGAAAGCTATAGGTATGATTCTACTTAATTTCAATATTCAGAAGAGGAAACTATTTTAGAAAGAGAGTAAGATGTGATTATGAGAGGCCCAGATGGGGCTGGGGAAGGCTCCACAGGATGTGGTATTTATTTGGGGCCAATGATAATCTAAAATTGAATGTTGGTGATGTTTACAAAACCTAGAGAGTACGTATCTTAGGGTTTCTATTGCTGTAAAGAGACACTATGACCATGGCAACTCATACAAAGAAAAAACATTTAATTGTGTAACTTACATTTTCAGAGGGTTAGTCCATTATCATCACAGTGTAACATGGCAGCATTCAGGCAGACATGGTGCTGAAGAAGTAGCTGAGAGTCCTACATCTTGGCTTGCAGGCAATAGGAAGAGGTCTGTCTCACTGGGAGTGGCTTGAGCACCAGAGACCTCAAAGCCCACCTCCACAGTGACACACTTCCTCCAACAATGCCATACCTACTCCACCTAGGCACATTTCCTAATAGTGCCACCCCCTTTGGGGGACATTTTCTTTTAAACCATCACAGTATGATTAAAACAAACAAACAAACAAAAACCCCACTTAACTGAATGTTTAAGATCAGGAGTTGTAAGGACGTGGGGTATTAGTGATAGAGCATTCTCATAAGTGTAAGGTCCTGGGTTTGGTCCTCATCATCAAATTAGAATGTGGATTTTATGATATGTTGATAGTGTATAGTTAAAAAAAAAGTCAATGTGAAAAGACACTTGAGGGTTTTGTCAGAATTTGGATTTGGTGTAGAAATGCTTGTATTGGATATTGGGTAGACATGTTTCATTTTGCATTTTGAGCACTTTAAAGGATAGTTTTATAAGGGGCAAACACATGAACTTCCTGTTAATATAAAATCAACACACACAAGGTTTTATTTAGTCCAGTCACAAAAGGACTGGTAAGAATGTTGCAAAAAGTTCAAAGGAGAATTTGAAATGAGAACTCCATGGAAAACCTGGAATGATGCAATGGACCTTGGGAGAAATTGAGAACTCCTCTACCTCCAGCTGAATGATTGGCTGCATTCCATAAGAAACAATTCATTCAAGTTTCTTCTAACAAGAATAATTTGTACTATTGTCAGTTTTCTCCAATTTATACTGCTGCAGGATAAAGGTGGAGAAACTGCTAGGAAGATGTGCTGCAGAGGGCATCTGGCAGTCTAAACTGCAAGTTTCAAAACCCACAATTTTCCTTGCTGGTCTGTGATACTGTGGGCACTGTGCCAGCTGAACAGAGCTGCATGGGTAACACAGTTGTCCTCACCATGGCTGCTCAGATAGAGTCCACCGTAAGTGAAGTCTTGTTCATTATTTTCCAGTTGGTCAATATTTATTTAACACTTACTATGTGCCAGGCCAGGCATTTGCAATGTGGTTGTGGTCTGGGTGAGAGATACACAGAGGAAAGCAATTAATTAGCTGCTTTATGAAGAACTCTTTCCATGCAAGCAGAACTAGGAGGCCAGAGGAAAGATGTATCATTCTAATTTGAGAACAATCCTAGGAAGGAATTAGCTCCTTAGGCTGAAGGTCTCCACCATCTACGTGTTTACTAGCCACCAAAGGCAATATGCTTGGCTGAGCCCTCCGAGCCAGATTACACCAAATTTTAGCACACATATACGCATGATCAAGTTTCTGTACCTAAATGCTGTTTTCAAAATGGAATGGGAGATGCATCCCAAGAATTTCTTGTGAGGATTAAACAAAAACCAGAAAAGTAACGTTGTACAGCCACACCCAGCACATAGCGTTCAATAAACAACAGACATCCATTAAGACGCCCACCAGACTATTCTTTGCCCTGCAGCAGCTTGCAGCCCCAAGGGAAGACAGGATGAATGAGGAAGGACAATGATGGGTTAAAGTGCCAGACGGTGGAGGGCCTTTTGTGCCCTTTCCATCAAATGTGTATGTGTTGAAAGATCTGGATGGATACCCTGGTCAAAGGTCACTAGGTGGCTGAAGAGTTTAACTTACACTCATCACTAGAGCCTGCTCCACTACATTTGATGAGTCTTGACTTTAGATGCAAGTCCTGGAGACTTCCAGATGAAGCTGCTGAACACTCGTAATTCTAACAGCAAACTTTTTGGTTGAATGTCATGAGATTGCCTTACAGGTTAGAGAAAAAAAAAAAAAAGCACAGAACTGATTCAGTCATGGTCAACCCCAGGCTGAGAATCAGTGTTTGGCATGTGAATGTTATGTGCTCAGACCAAATTCATGTGTTTGCCCCTTATAAAATTATTCATTAAACTGCTCAAAATGCAAAATGCAACCCAAGATCCAATACAAGCATTTCTTTTTTTAAATTAAGAAATATTTTATTCATTCCACATACCAACCACAGATCCCCCCACCTCCCTCCTCTATCTCCCCCCACAGCCTTCCCCTGCCAGGCCACCCCCCCCCATCCCCTCCTCTGAAAAAGTATGGGCTCCTACAGGAAGTCAGCAAAGCCTGGCACATTCCGCTGAGGCAGGT
This sequence comes from Peromyscus leucopus, assembly GCF_004664715.2. Classification (NCBI taxonomy): domain Eukaryota; kingdom Metazoa; phylum Chordata; class Mammalia; order Rodentia; family Cricetidae; genus Peromyscus; species Peromyscus leucopus. The sequence goes on from NC_051067.1 coordinate 4,617,639, forward strand.
CCAAGCCCCATCCACTGCCTCAAGGCTGTGCAAGGTGTCCCACCATAGGTAATGGGCTCCAGAAAGCTGGCTCATGCACCAGGGTAGATTCTATTCCCACTGTCAGGGGCTCCTCAAACAGACCAAGCTACACAACTGTCTTGCCCATGCAGAGGGCCCAGTCCAGTCCCATGCAGGCTCCACAACTGTCTCTCCAAAGTTCATGAGTTCCCACTGGCTTAGTTCTGTTGCAATACAAGCATTTCTACACCAAACCCAAGTTCTGACAAAGCCCTCAAGTGTCTTTTCACATTGATTTTTTTTAAAATTATACACCATCAACATACCATTAAATCCACATTCTAATTTGATGTTGAGGATCAAACCCAAGTGGTGTGTGTGTGTGTGTGTGTGTGTGTGTGTGTGTGTGTGTGTGAGAGAGAGAGAGAGAGAGAGAGAGAGAGAGAGAGAGAGAGAGAGAGAGTATTAAATCTTTAGGATCGGGAATGGCTTGCATGGAGTCTTGAAGGTGGAGAACCGTGAGGTAGGTAATACCGATTAGTTCACACAATAACCATGAGGTGAAAGAAAACATAGAGACAAGGTCACATATAGAGCAAGAAAGTGTCAGGAGCTGAGCCAGAGACCAGCCCTAACCCATCATTCCCAGCCATTCCCCTTAGATCAGTGTGTGAAGCACTGCATGGCACCATCCAAGTTCTTCTTATAAATTGTTTCTCTGAACATATTATAATGCAGTCTAGCTAGAAATGGGCTTCTGATTGAGGCAGGTGTATTACCCAGTGTTCCTAGGTCCATGAAGAACTCCAAAAGATACTGCACAACAACAAAACAAAACAAATCAACCATGGGGTTGGTTCAAATGATTGGTTAAAACAACCCAGAATTCCACACTCTGTAAATGGCTCACTGAGGCCAGGGACAGGGGATGTTCTGTAAAAGATAGTGGTTCCAGGCTACCCAGTAAAGAGTGAGATGCCACACAAGGTCTCAAAAGTCTGAGTCTCGGGCATAAAATTCAACAAAGAGCTCAACAATGTGGAATCCAGGTCAGAGGCAATAGTACCAAAGAATGGGGTATTATTCCTAGGGCTTTTGAGTTATCTGTTGGTGGGTTTCTGGTGATTTTTATACCCAATAGAGTTTGGTCACTTGGCTTAGTAACCTTCTTGAACATTTTTATCTGAACATATGCTGTAATCACCGTGACAAAGACAGTTCTGTCTCTCTAGAGGGGGTTTAGCAGGTGAAAGACCCCCAGGGTTCATCACCCACAACTAGGATAATGGTTTAAGCTTTCAGCTGTGGGCCAAGTCCTCTTTATCTTCTGAACCATCCTTATCTGAGGTACATGGAGTTCTCTAAACTCAGAGATCTCCATAGTGGACTCTTGGTGAAAAGTCACCAGGCTTTGAAGAGTTGAACTCAAACTGTAGATTTAAGTCCAGTAGGATCTGGACTTTGGATCTAAGCTCTGAAACTGTCAAGGTCACATTGTCCTTGGTTTTTAATTCTGGATTGTTTTTAAATGAAGAGCTCTTAGAAAATCAATAAAAATGTTCCAGTTAAGCTGCTAATGAGAGAAATGACCTTTCCTTTATGTAAGGAAAAATACAGGCTGGGCTTCCTCATAGCAACGAGCAACACAGGCTATGGAATTTTCTTTGCAAATTGTGGTTGTCTTTGTGTGCTGTAGTTTGTATAATACGCACAAGGTTATTAGAATCTGATAACTTTCTTTGCCGCTTATGAGCAGACCATGCACGCTGAGAGCAACAATCTAATTATCCAAGCTGCTGGTATCCAAGATACTGTCTCCCAAGATTAATGTGCTGGCCTTATGAGTTTCCTTCTGAGTGAGAGACAGTGGTCCTAAATAAATCGCACTGAATTGCTGTAACAAACAATGAAAATAAATCAACTGCTCCTGTCAAGTCTAGATTTGGTGATTTCAGCTGTGGAGTAGGCAAGGCTAGTTTTGTTGGCTATTAGACTCAGGCCAAAGCAACTTTGTGGACCAAAAGAACTCAGTGCTTGCTAACTTGGTTTAACCTCGTCAAACTAATCCATTCATCTCTGCACATCTATGTCACCTGGGATTGTTCTGGTTCCTATGCAGTTCTCTCTTTTTAGATTTACTTATTTTTTATTTGTTTACATTTTATGTGTGGGTATTTTGCCTGCATGGATGTGTGTATACTGTGTAAATGCCTGAAGCCTAGAGAGGCTGGAACAAAGTTTTAGATCCTCTGGAGCTGGAGTTACAGATGGTTGTGAGCCACTGTGCAGATATGCTGGGACCAGATTCTGGTCCCTCTGAAAGAGCGCCACCTGCTCTGAACTGCTGAGCCGTCCTGGCTGTCCCTTCCATGCCTCCCTTCAGATGTGGGTTTGACTCCATAGCCTTCAACCCTTCCCACATGAAGCAGTGAGGTCCGGAAGGCTGTCCACCCTCGAGGAGATGTTCTTATACTGGAGTTGCCTTTGCTGTACTGACTGAGAAATTTACCATTTTGCCAAGGTTCAAATCCTAGCTCCCTACTTGTTTACTAAAGGAAACTTGGGACATCTTTAATGAGTGTATAATTTCATTGTGTACAGGTCAGGATGATATTGCAAAGGTATTTTAGGGTTTCTGTTGCTGCAATGAGACACCATGACTGAAAAGCAAGTAGGCAAGGAAAGGGTTCATTCAGCTCACACTTCCACATCGCTGTTCATCACCAAAGGAAGTCAGGACAGGAACTCAAACAGGGCAGGAACCTGGAGGCAGGAGCTGATGCAGAGACCATGGAGGGGAGCTGCTTACTGGCTTGCTTCCCCTGGCTTACTCAGTCTGCTTGTTTATAGAACCCAGGACCACCAGCCCAGGGATGGCACCACCCACCATGGACTGGGCCTCTCCCATTGATCCTAAATGAGAAAATGCCTTACAGCTGGATCTCATGGAGGCATTTCCTTTACTGAGGCTCCTTCCTCTCTGATGACTCTAGCTTGTGTCAAGTTGACACAAAACCAGCCAGTACAAACCCTGTGCAATATATGCATTGATTAGAATTGTTTATTAAATCAAGGGCATGTGGGTACCGACTCCCACTTATTGAGGATTAGGGGGTGTTAGACAGACATGGAGTAGATTCTTATAGATCAGAGATCTGGAATTCAGAAAGACTGAGAAACGTCCTCACTGTAACTTTGAGGGGATAATCCTCTGGAATTCAGGCAGGCTGACACCCAGACCTTGGACCCCAAAATGTGCAGGAAGAATGTAAGATTTGCTGTTGTCTGTGGATCATTGCTAACATGTGATGGGGGAGGTGCAGCCTGTGCACCCAATTAGACACAGAGTTTGCTTTCCATTTCCCTGTGTGAAGAAAGCATAATAAAATGTCCCGGATGAGTCAAGAACCTGCCCCTGAGAAACACAGCCCACTAAATCTGGTGCATGACAGGCACATGACAGTGTGAGAGGCACTTGCAGTAACTGAAGCAAAGCCTGTGTATGCGCAGCCAGCAGCCATATGTGAATATTTACATGTGAGTTTAAACCAATGAACATTAAATACGCTGACTGCTCTGCTGTCTGGGGCCTCTGCCATTCTGTCCTCACCAAGAGCTGGAAGCTGTACCCTGCTGAATGTGCCGTGAAGGGGCCAGTACAATGTATTGGCTGAAGCTACAAAGGCAAGCTGGAGGCCAGTGAGCTGGGCACCCGGACCAGGTTAAGCTCAGGTGAGGACCTTAGGACAGATGGCAGTGTGCTAGGGAGTGACATGGGTCAGTGCAGAGGTCAGACTCACTTGTTCAGAAGACCCCTCTCTTGAGAACTTACCCCTCCCTGCAGTTCCTCTCTATTGGGCACCCACTGTTCTGTCAGGCTCTTCCTCTAAAGGGTTCTAAACACTTCCCAACATTGCCACAAGGGGGCCAAGCTTCTGTCAGCACCACACCCAAACCAGTAGCCCAGTAGCAGCCCAGTAGCAGCTGGGAACATTGCCCACTGACTGCACATAACCACCTTTGGGGATGAGGCACTCCCTTTCTTTGGCTCTGAAACAGTGACAAGTTTTCAGGTACCCGTGACTTCACCTGAAATGACACAGATGGACAGCCAGGCAACTCCCCCACATTCTCGCTCGGATTGGCAGGCTAATATTGGTAAGGCATATACAGTAAACAGCCAAGAGAGATGCTAAGAAGCCACACTATTAGTTTCTTGCTATGAAGTAGAGAAAAAGACATTTCTTCTGCTCAGGGGCACAGACAGAATCCTTCTATTACTTCTAGTCACAGAGCGCTTCATGCTGCTGGGAGCTGGAGTTTGGCTAACAATGAGAACAGGACTGTGGCTTTTCAGCAGAATTTTGAAATGCACTTTTGACCCAAACATCTCCTGACCCCAGAGGCCCCTTCCAGTCCCATTTGAATGTAATTGTAAAGATGACCCGGATTTCCAATCTAAGCATGCCAGTCAGCCCTGCCAGAAATCTTCCTACTAAATATACTAGAATAAGAGACCAACGGGGAACACCCACTGCCAGTCTTCAGCTTCTACTAAACACTCATTTGAAAACAAGGGTCATGTTTCCATTACAGAGAATACATTGTAGCCACGACAACACCTGCAACATTTGTTCAAGCTCACGAGTGAAGACATGTAATGAGAAAGATAAGACGTTCCAATATTAAAAGCTACCAGTGAATAATATTTTGGCGCATTTACCAAACTATCACTGTGCATAATTTGCTTTTTAGTATCCTAAAGAAAATGGCTTCAAGAAATTGCCAAAGATCTCAGATGGAGACCCGAGTTGTCATCAATATGTAATTGGCATGGAGATAAAGAAGTTACAGTGTGGGCTGGTGGGACAACTGGATTACTCCATTGTTTCACAAAGGGATGTCTGGAAGACAAACTGTGAACTTCAGCTTGGTGGGAACTATAGTGACCTTTGTGGGCGGTGAAAGAATGGGAAGAATTGCAAGTATGACATTTCCTAAATAAAAATGTATTAACTTAAAAATGAAAACAAAAATTTATTTGCTTTTTTGTTTCCTACATTAAAATATTTCCATTTATCATCTTTAGCTGTGTTAAATCATGGGGAAGTGGGGGCAGAGAATGGGGGAGAGCCTCTCCCCTGTCTCTCATCGATCATTTCACTTCCCATGTGAGACCAGGCATAGCAGTGATTGCATTTAGGGCTTGTTGAGTTCAGATCTTTGAGACCCATTTACTATTCCAGAAAGATGTGCTCTGATTAATAATAAATGGTTAGCCACACAGTTAAGCAGAATGACTGGCACCTTTTATTGGTTGCCTTTAAGAATAATTGAATGAAACTGGCTGACCAGAAAGCTGAAGTTTATGTTACCCAGGCCAAGAAAAACCCATGTGTTTGTAAACTAGGAAATACCCTCTTCTAAAGACAGAGTTCTAGAAGCTATCTGGAAATCTGCTTCATTGTGTACCAAATGCAAGTCTCCTGCTAGCGACTGGATCTCCCCTTCACATTATGTAAAGACATTCAACCCTTTGTAGTAACCATTACAATTGGATGCTAACACATATATTCTTTAAAGCAAACAAAATAATTTGAAATTAAATACTAATGTAAACCGGGCCAAGTTTGGGAAGGACCGGCATTCCTTAGGATAAAGAAGGCAGAATAAATAAACACTTACATCAAACCTAAAATGGAAAAGACACAAGTAGAAAGCTGTCCTCTCTGTGTGTGTGTATGTGTGCAAGAGCATGTGTGTTTGTGTGTGTTTGTATGTGTATGTATGCGTGTATATGTATTTGTGTGTGTATGTGTGTGGGCATGTGTGTGTTTGTGTACTCATGCTCATGACTGAAAGTTTCTTCTTAGTGCAGCGCAGGGGCACTGGGGTTGAAGGTCTCTCTGAGAGCTGGGGAGTGGAGGTCAATTACTGTTTTCTTCCTATGCACCAGGCACTGACAGGCATTTAACAACTGATTTACAGGCCGATACTCACTTCTTTTGGTACATTTATCCTTCATCTTCCGTCCTACCTCCCACCTCTCTTTCAAGGTCCTGTCTCCATCCCTGCTCACCTATGTGAACTGTCATTAAGCCCCCATCCAGGATTCCCATTAATTTAGAATCAATAAGAAATCAGACTAAGGGGAAAGCAGACAATTGCTGTGGTCAGTCCTGTGTATTCTTTGCAGAATAAGCCCTTTCAGAGTTCTGATGGCTGTCCCGCCTCCATGTGAGTCCAGAGACTATGCCAGCCCTTGCTGGGTCTCTCTACTTGTCACCTTATGGCTAATTCTTTTTATTGAAATCTCTTGTATGATCTAGCTCAAACGGGCCACTTGATTCCTGCTTAGACACTTAGGATACTGACCAAGTTAATAATATCTTCTATTGTGTTTTTAGAGAGGAGGCTTGAAGTTTCAAATTGCTTCAGGATCTTGGCTGAGGTCGGACAGAGACTAATTGAAGAGGCTGTGTTGGGTCCTACATGTGCAGCAGATATCCCCAGGTCAGCAGAGTGGTGCTTCGCTGCAGCTCTTGTGTTCTGTGAGGTGACTGAAGACAGCTCAGATGGTCTGGTGCAACCAAGTGCGCAGGGGAATGTGCAGACCTGCTCTCCTGCACTTCCCAAAGCACAGCTGTCCACCCTGCGGTACCAGGGATGAAGGCATGGGCACAGGTTAGGATCACAGGTTCTGTGGAACACCTGAGGTTGAAGTGGGATGCCACAGGTTGAGGGGCATCGGCTGAATGAGAAACCACTGATGATTGTCTTCGCTTTGTCAGCTACCTGGCACCACACCAAGTGGTGTTATCTTAAGTCTGTTGCAATCCAACAGGCAAAAAATTAAGCAGGTTTTCTGTGTAAAGAAACGTTTGTGCAGAGGGGGAAAACCTAATAGTGTACTGCCAAGGGAACATAGCAGTGAAATGACTCCAAATGGTAACTACCATACCCATAGATCAGCGTCTCACTCAGCTGTCATCAGAGAAGCTTCCTCTGCAACTGATGGGATTTAATACAGAGATCAACAACTTGACAATGTATGGAGTGAGAAATATTGGAGCACTTGGTCCTAAATGGGATGTCTTTGTCAAGGGCTCAGATCTATTGGGAAGAGGAAGAGGAAGAAAGGTTCTAAGAGCTAGAGGTGATGGATAACTATTGGTAAAATTATTAAGGCCACTCCACGTAGTTAAAAGGAGATTTATTTAATGGTGTAACTTACAAATTAAGGGATAGGTAGGTCGCAGGGTCTGAGGAAGGTGTATTGCAGTCCAGAGGTGTTCTCTGGAGCTCTGCTTGGTCCACCTCCACCATTCAGGGTCCCGGAACAGAGAGCATGCTGGCCCATCCAGATCTCGGGTCTCCAGGTGTCTCCCTGGGCCCCGCCTTGTAGGTGTGACAGTTGCCAAAGTCTCAATGGGGGTTGGAACTTCCAGATCAAAGCTGGAATGGCTACCCACTACATCTCCCCCCTTTTGTCTAAATAAGAAGGTTCTAACCTAATACAAGACTATATACAAAGGAATGGTTATCAAATATTATCCAGGAATAACAAGGGATAATGACCTAGATAAGATGGAACTACAACCAATGCAAACAATATCAAGCAAGAAACACATACTAAAATCCAGAGAAGTATAGAGCATAGGTAAAAGGCATGTTATAAAGATCATTCCAAAAGGTGTCCTATCCTAAAGAACCTGAATCTAGTACTTAATATGTTCTAAGATTATATATACATACATATATATATTAAGTTGTAACTATAACTGCTAGTCTTCAATCCCATCAAAGACCTGAGAAGGAATATAATGGTACCTGAGAAATGGTAGATGGATGCAAGCAACTTTCAGGAATCTTGCAAGAGTAAACAGAGACAGTTGGCTCACAGAATCCTGGCTTTTTATAGGAAACCTTTAGCATGGCTCCTCTGAGGTTCTACCACCAGGGTAGGATTTGCTCCCTTCCTGTGTTTTGTTTTTTCCAAATCTGAGTCCACTTCACACAAATCTAATCATCAGGTGTGGGGACAGCTTTCAGTAGGTCTTACTGATTGTCCTTATCAATCCTGTATTGTTCTTCTGATTTCTCAGAGTTATGATGTGTAGTTTAATTAATAATCTCACCAACTCGAGAGCAATCCCTGTTACGGCAGGTGTAGGCAAGCCAGCCCCGAAGTTGTAAGCGTGGGAGAGCAGTCCCCATTTCACATCTGGCGGACCAACCCTGCAGCTGCCCAGGCCCAGACCCAAGGATATGACTTGGCTGGCCCTGTGATCCACCCATCTATGATCTTCTGGAGCACATGAAGGGACCTGACCTGCAGACCCAAAACTGCAGGATCTCCACAACACAGGGCAACAGCAGGATGTCCAGGAGGAGTCCCAGTGAGGGCCCAGCATTGATAGAGTAGTAGAACCCAGAGGCCTCGAACCAGACCCATGACTCTGCGATGAACACTTGCAAGTAAAGATAAATGGACAGAGAGGTTCATTGTGTCACTCACTGTGTCACACTGCAGCTTCCATGACGAGAGTTTTTAGTTTTTTTCCCTTAAAGTTTCTTTTATTTGGGGGGTTTGCAGGGATGGAGGATGGATGCAAAGGGACAGGAAATGAATGGGGTCAAGACACATCAAGTAAAAGACACATAGAATAAATGAAGAGAGGAAGGAAGGAAGGAAGAAAGAAAGAAAGGCAGAAGGAAAGAAAGAAAAATTAATAAAAAATAATCTCACTACTCATATGTCAGATTTCAGAACCAGGACCACCTACTATAAACTGTTTCTGATTCTTCAAGACAGCAAGTTTCTTGCAGTTTCCACATTAGAACTGAGCAGGAGGTATAGAGAGTTCCCATACACCCCAGCCCAGCACAGGCAATTGTCCCCAATGACTCCGTCATTGGTAATAATCCTATATCATGCTAGGCAGTGGTGGCACACGCCTTTAATCCCAGCACTTGGGAGGCAGAGGCCGGTGGATCTCTATGAGTTTGAGGCCAGCCTCTTCTACAGAGCGAGTTCCAGTACAGCCAGGGCTACACAGAGAAACTCTGTCTCAAAAAAAAGTTCTATATCATAATCTTATATGGCCATATAATCTAAAGTTTAGAACTTGCATTAGGGCTCCTTCCTGGTTCTGTGTAAGATACGGGTTTGGGAAAATGTGTAATGACATCTGTACTATTACACCATTAAACAGAAGAGTCCCTCTGGCCTAGTGACATTATCTGGTGGGTCAGCCCTCCACTCTCCCCATCCCTGCTGAAAGCCACTGATCATTTGACTATGTCCATGGTTTCCCCATCTTATAATGTCATGGATTTGAATTCAAATGCCATGTGGTTTTACAAATCAGTCTCATTCTCTTAGAAATAAACAGTTATGATTTGCCTATATCTTTGGATGGCTTGCTAGCTCGTTTCTTTTTTGTACTAAATCATATCCCATTGTTTGAATACACCATAGCCTATTTTATCATCTGCTTTCTGAAGGACATGTTGGCTGCTTCTGAGTTCTGGCATTGTCAATAGGCCTGCTAGAAGCATCCACGTGCAGGGATACTATGTAGACATAGCTCAACATCTTCATCTAAACACAAGAGAACTTGATTGGCAGCTGTGATGTTACGATTACGTCTAGTGTTTGGGTCATTTTGTTTTCAGTCTTGAGAAGAGTACATTTAGTTTTAAACCTCCACTGTTTCTCCAAACAGTGGTGCCCTTTGCCTTCCTGTCATAAATCAGAGTTCCTCTCTGCCGTTGGTGAGCATGCTTATGTCCAGATTACAGCTGTCCTCACAAGTGTACACAGCATTACATTTTAATATTTGATTCCCTATAACATGAGATGAAAAGCACATTTTCATGTGCATAGTTGCTAACCAAATACCATTATTTAGTGAGGTGTCTGTCCAGACCTGCCCTGTCTTCAATCAGGGTGCTCATTTTCTGTAGCTACAGTTTTCCTGCCTTGCCCACAGTCAGGACAAATCTTTGTCACCCGCCAGTCCCCCAGCCGCTCAGACCCAACCAAGTAAACACAGAGACTTATATTGCATACAAACTGTATGGCCGTGGCAGGCTTCTTTGCTAACTGTTCTTATAGCTTAAATTAGTCCATTTCCATAAATCTATACCTTGCCACGTGGCTGGTGGCTTACCAGTGTCTTCACATGCTGCTGCTGGTCATGACGGCGGCTGCAGTGTCTCTCTCTGCCTCAGCCTTCCGCTTCCCAGAATTCTCCTCTCCCCTTGTCCCACCTACTTCCTGCCTGGCCACTGGCCAACCAGTGTTTTATTTATTGACCAATCAGAGCAATTTGACATACAGACCGTCCCACAGCACTGAAAATCATCCTAGTTGTTCAATGACCATGGAATTTGCAGGAGCATCACCTCCCTGAGGAAGGAATATGTGCATTTTTCTCATTGCCGTGCTCCCAGGCCTTAGTTCAGGTACCCAGGAGTCCATGCTTATTTAATAAAAGAATTAGGGTTGTGAATGTGGGCACTGCTCTTGTAATAAGTGAAGCAACTGTTGATGACCATATTGGCCTATTTACTTTTGGTTAGGATTATTTTACTTTACCTCACCTCCAAAGTGAAGAGAGTAATAAACAAATTTTTTTGGTGGCTTATGCTGTAACAACAAAAATGCATGAGAACAATGTGAGTAATCTATTAGGTATTACGTAAGAGAGTCCAGCAAATTTTTCCTCAGTAGGGTCCAGGAAAGCATTATGCACAGAGTAACTGTCTTCTCTTTCAATAGTACAATCCAGGAACATTAAACCTAATCATAGTTCCTGCTAACTGATTGTGTTCCATATGTTGAGAATTCGCTGCATGTGACTTCTAATAATTACAGCCACCACACAGTACAAACCATGCATTATTGTCACCATGCACCACCAGACTGCATTCATTACAGCCACCATGCACCATAAGTGTCAAGCATTACAGTTACCATGTGTTGTTGTGTCTTCTTTCACAGATAAAGAATCTGAAGTTCAAACAGTTTCAACAACTCATGCCACCCCTCTCTTCCTGCTTCAGCAAGAATTAGAAACTGTGTAGTTTGACTGCAGAAACAAAGTACTTTCTGTTTGTGACCATTTAAACCAAATCTGCTAAAATTACCTCTTGCCTGAATGTTTTTAGTTTTTTCCCCCAGAATAATTCAAGTAAGAGAAAATGGTGATCTTAACTAAACTCAACCGTTTGCATGGCATTTGTGGATGTATTTGCCATGTAGCCCCCTTGAATGTGAGCTATGTATGTTAGGTCAATGTTTGGCAGGTTCTCTGTCCTCTGTCAGGCACCTGTGATGAGTTTTGTACTGACTTCCTGGAGTGCCAGTCTTGTCATGTCCGATGTGGACAGGGACGCCCTCTACAGTGGACCCGCATACTGCAGCTCAGGGCTGGATATGAAGGCAGGCACGCCTGGCTCCTTACCCTCATTACCAGCGTATTTCTAGAGGACAGACTCAGTGTGAGGGGTCTCGCTGCCTGCAACACTGATCTTAGTGTTTTCAGTAACAAAGAGACCGGCAACTGAGACGTTTTCCTCATCTTCCTGTGCTCACAGAGGTCCAGCAGAGGGAGAGTTTAGGTAATACCTGCAGGGGAAGCCCCAGAACGGGGCTTGGAACTGCACCTGCCCCCACACAGGCAGTGGCAACATGAAAGATGCCGCTCTGAAAGAGTCTGTCTGCCTCAGTCCCTGGCAAGACTGAGGAGCTCGGCAGTCGCTCGGCTTTCTATTTCAGTCTAGATCTGAAAATGTGGTCTGTGCAGCCTGGGCACAGTGTTCCCCACAAGAGCACTGCTTCTTGTCCTAGATTTTCTTTTTTAAAACCCCCTAGAAGCAGAAATATTTCTCCTGCCTATATTGCTCTACATCTCTTCCTATTAAAGACACTTCCAGCAACCACACAACTGGAATCGGGAAATGCACCCTCACTGTTGAGGAGCTACTAACCCAAGAGACCCTTCGTCCTCAGGTTCTGTGCTAGCCCCGGTCTACGCTCTGCCTGCCATCCTTGTCCTTAAGACATTTGATGAGACATTTTTAGGATCTGGCACATCAGTAAGTCTGCCCCTGCCCCCACCCCAGTGCTTCAGATTTCCTTTATCTGCTCATTGGATCGCCATTAGCTGTTTATCTTGACAAATGTTCAGCTATAAATACAATTTATGGATTTCAGAAGTGGAAGTCATGGCTTATGTCATTATTCATTTCTAGGCAGGGCTTCTCAGCCCCTTCCTGTGTCCCACTCAGAGCAAGTGAGCACGCTTGCCGTCTCCTTCCCTCTTGATTTCTATGCCAAAGAGGCCCGAATAGAATCTGTTGCTGAATTTATATCCTTTTTTATTTTTAATTCTTTAGGAATAGAGGATATGACTTTGGAACAAGTATGATATTTCCTTCACAGAGATTTGTGTGTTCGTGATGAACATGATCCAAAGAACACTTTAAAAATATTCCCTACAACCAGGTCTCAAATATACACTAGTGAAGTTCTAGACAAGAATGCATGAAGCGAAGGATCCTGGGAGAGCTTACACTTATGGAGTGCATCACTCACATCACATGAACTGTGTTTTAAGCAGTTCATGTCTTTCTGAGTTTTTCCCTTTATTTTTACTTTGTAAATTTATACGGGTGTTTTGCCTACATGTAGGTCTGTGCAATGTGTGCATGCTTGGTGCTCAAGGAGGCCAGAAGAGGGTGTCAGATCCCCTGGAATTGGAGTTACAGATGGTTGTGAACTGCCATGTGGGGACTAGAGATGGCACCCTGGTCCTCTGTAGGAGCAGCCAGGGCTCTTACCTGCGAAGCCATCTCTCCAGCCTCTCTTGAGCTCATGATGGCTCAGTCGTGGGAAGCAACATTGACGTAGAAGAAACATACTTTTGCCTGGATGGAGACTCAGGATCCCTGAAACTGTCTCTTCTACTCATAAAGAGTACTTATGAGTACTTTTATACTTCTTAAGCTGTTTACACCACCTTTCCTCCTGCCCACGAGTGCTCCTCCTGGGATAACTGGCATTTCCATCAGAAATGCTTTCCTGGAATATGACGGAGGAACTAAGAGATGTGAACATCTGTGGTTTAAAAGTGTCAGTTGGAGCTGACGGCAGATCCAGAGTGGGACCCCAGGGACTCTGCTGCTAACGGACTTCAGGAGGCCGTGGACTCTGCACACAGCCTTGGCACTCCCGCTTTAAGACCCAGCACCTGGCCCTTGTGGGAAGGCCTTCTTTTACCTGTGTGCCGCTCTCAGAATCCTCGCACAGTGGGAGAGGGAGCAGGTGCGTGCTGCACACAGACACAGAAAGAGCATCCACAAAGGGCTTGTCTAAGTGCACTTAAGAAAACAAAATATTAAAACATACTCTCAATTTCTCCATTCAGATGTCTCGAAAATTCTTGAGTGGCTGGCCATTTTCCTTAGTGCTTGAATTAGATAAGCCAAGTCCCCATCACACCAGCCTTCCAGTGCCCCACGGGATTTCTGAGCACAGTTCTGGACTCCAGAAAGTCCACATAGCACTCAGCTGATGACAACACTTTGTGTGTCCTTTTGTTTTCTTCTCTGTACCATCAGAAGGCACAAAAAACCTTGGTTACCACAGGGCGATATTAAGGTTTAGTCTGGTGTACCGTGAAATACACTACAAAAGGGCTGACATAATGTGAGAGGTGTCATTTGCTAGAGGTATCTACTTTATTTGGGTAGAAGGTAACACTTCCCAGAGAAGATACCAGCCTGCTCCTCCTCAGTGGGCCAGAACCTGGGCTCTCCTAGGTCCCTTTTGTGGTTACATTTTGAAGCTTTGTTCACACTCTTATTTTCTTCTCCCTGTCTCCAAAACACCCATTCTTTGCAGGTCATTCTGGCACTTAACCTCATACCTTATAGTTTATAGAGCTTCCTAGGCATTGCCAAAAGTGCACTAAGATGCTTGCCGAGCAAAGGATATCCTGCTCCCTGCAGAGATTAGCATGTTACTGGGATATATTAATGGGGAAATAAAAAATTACTATTGGTAAAGCACTTCACTGGTCATAAACTGCTGTGTAGCCAGACTAGAGACAACTGAAATGAAATGATGGGGCAAAAATAGGAGCAGAATTCTAAAATTACAGAGTGTTTTCATTAGAAGTTTTCCCTTCCCAGACTCTGTAAATGCAAGAACATACTTTAAAGGTATCTACCATTACCCAGGATGAATCTCCTGTTTTATTTTGTTTCTCCCTCTTATTATGCTGATACTGTGTATGAATACATGGAATAGCAACAAATTGGAAGTGAGCGCTCAGTAGGTTCCTGCTATATGGTGGTTGCCAGATAGATGTTATTTAAAATTTATGCTCAGATGCTTGGAGGAAAGCTGCCCAGGTCATGCTCCTAGCAAAGGTACTGTGTATGTATAAATGTAGGTATGAGAGTGTGTGCTGTGTGCACGAGTGTGAACCTGAATGTAAGTGAATGTGAATGTAAATGGGGGAATGTGAGAATGCGTGTATTGTATATGTCTGCTCTCTCTGTGTGTACTGTGTGTGCTGTGTGTTTAAGAGTAGATGTTTGTAAATGTGAGTGTAAGAGTGCAAATGTATGTAGTCAGATTTTCTTTGGGCTGCCAGCTCTCAAATAACAACACAGAGGCTTGTTATTGATTATGAAAGCTCAGCCTTAGCTTAAGCTTGTTCCTAACTAGTTCTTTTTTTTTTTTGTTTTTTGTTTTTTTGTTTTTTTGAGACAGGGTCTCTCTGTGTAGCTTTGTACCTTTCCTGGAACTTACTTGGTAGCCTAGGCTGGCCTCGAACTCACAGAGATCTGCCTGGCTCTGCCTCCTGAGTGCTGGGATTAAAGGCGTGTGCCACCACCGCCCGGCCCTAACTAGTTCTTATAACTTAAATTAAAATCTACATTCTTCCATGTGGCTCATTACTTCATCTCCACACTGCCCATCCTGCTTCTTCCATGTCTGGCTGGTGACTCCGCCTTTCTTCTACCCAGAGTTCTCTCTCTGCCTGGAAGTCCCACCTATACTTTCCTGCCTAACTATTGACCATTCAGCTTTTTATTACACCAATCACAGTAATACATCTTCACACAATGTACAAATATCCCACAACATTTCACCTTTTTTTCTAAATAAAAAGAAAGATTTTAACTCTAACATAGCAAAACTATATACAATAAGAACAATTATCACATAAGAATTACATTCCTATCTTGATGAATCTAAAGTTTTATGTATAAACCACTTTCTATCATAACTTTTAGTATCACCCTAAAAATATCTTTTAAAAACATTTTTAGATAAACAACTTAAGGTTTTATATCTCTCAACCTTTATAAAATTTACATCTCTTTTGTAAGTTTTTTTTTAATTTGATAAAAAAGAAAATGGTATAACTATCTAGTCTTCAACCCCCATTAGAGATCCAAAAAGAATAAAATATTACAACTTCCAAAACTATGGAAATGATGGAGACACCTGAGTGTCTGGACAGTCATCCCAAGGTTCCTCTGTAACATTGGGACATTCATCTTCGGCCTATAGACCTAGAATGTCTGAAAGACTTTTCTGTGAAGCAGGAATTTTGAAAGACTGTCCTACCTGGTCTTGTCAAAGTTTTGCAGTTGCCTTCTTTTGTGTCCTGCTTGTCCAATTTGGACAGCATACTGTCAGCAATTGAGGCAAGGGCAGTTTCTTGCCTAGACAGATAGCTTTGCCACACTGAAAGGAAACTCCACATGGAGGTTCTTCAATGCCTATCATCCCTTTTTGAAGTAAATTGGTGCTTCCAGGAGCAGACATGTCTCAATGTCATGAAAAGCCTTATGTTATTAAAACATTTTAAATGCCATATTCTATAGGTCTCTGAAGTATTAAAGACCATTTATCTATCTAAAATATATCTCTGATTGATATTGAAAACATACCTAACATGACTACAAGTTTGGTTGTTGTAGATGACTAACTACCAACTTGAATTTCTTAATTCTCCTAAACAGTTTTCAAAGGCTAGAACTTTATATTACATTTTAAAATGAGCTACATAGGTACAATACCTTAAACAAGAGTAGAAACATATATACAGTATAACAAAACTAACCTCAAATTTGTATTAATATACAAAATTTGATACCAATGTAAAATATTTAAGAATAGTTGCTTTTTTGGGTTTAAAAGTAGATTTAATAATCTACCCTTTTATCCTATCATTTCTATATCCCCCCTTTCTTTTCATAATGAGATCCCTGAATCTAATCTCTTATGTTCAGCTTTTTTCCTGACCATAACCAATAACAACTTGTAACCAACCCCCTAAATGATGACAAATATCCATAACACACTAAACGGCCAAAACCCATCCACCCTACCTCTTGGTAATGTGGGTGTCATGTACTCTAGACTGTTTCCTGCTGTCTAGGGTGTGACAACATCTCTAGGGGACTCTGGTAAAATTGAAATAATGGTCAAGTCCTGGGAGACCTAGCTGTATTATTTTTTGTTTAGTCTCTATGTGATAAAAAAAGTGTAGAGCTTACTGAAGTCTTGGCAGGATAGTCTGTGATACTAGACCATCTCAGCTAGCAGGTTTGAAGTTGTTATGGATGCAGAATTTTGAGGAAACTGGAGCAGAGGCATTATGAGAGGCTGGATCAGCTGGGCTACTTATCTTTTTGGTGTCTGGTCCTTTTTTTCTGAAAACACAAAAACCTTTAAAGGTAACATATATATCTGCATTAACACAAGTATGGAATGTGTAGTGTGTACAAATTAGCTAAAGATTTTTTGTTCTGTGTTTGAGTAGGTAAAAGGTATCTGTCAACTTTATAAGTCCATTTGACTACCTAACCAAGCTGTAACATAAATCTCCATCCATGCCATGTGAAAAGATGGCGTGTGATAATAAGTCATGAGGATTCTGTAACCAACAGAGTTTATCATGTCTCATCTAGTGTCAGAGTTGTTCCTATGCCAAGGAATCAGCTTCTACATTACCTGTCTCATAGTTTTTCTTGGCTTTTCCCTCCCTATCTGGAGCCAATATCCTCAAGAGGTCTCCCCTGGTCAGATAAGATTTCTATTAATTTTTGAAGGAGTCCATAGCTTTTCATTTCCTGTGGAAACAAATGCACAACCTCTCCCTCAATGCAACGCATTTCCCAACTTCCATTCTGAAGCCAAGACATCCCTAAAGTATATAGGCTGGTTTAATTCAGCAGTCCCTTCCACAATTCAATGTCTCTCAGCAGTTGCCATTCTCTGTTCATTAGCATTCAAAAAATTAAAAATTAACAAAGTTCCATATAAGGTCCAAACTCCCTGTGTTATAATATTTTCCACTCTTGTGTAGATTTTTTGTATTATTTTACTCTCTCTTAAAGAATTTTTAATACTTTTAAATTGTTTTTTCTATAACAGTCTATACCCATTTTCTTTTCTTTCTTTAGAACATAAGTACCTTTTAAAGTATATTGTACCTTTTTAGAGGCTTGCTGTGCCTAGACCTGGCTTTCTGAGTGTCTATAGCATTCTCTGACCAAATGAGGCAAGCCTTAAAAGGCCAGTCCATCTACCACATGGTTCCACACTGGTGGCTGGCTCAACACCTCTGTATACCAATCACCAACTTGCATAAGAGACTGCGGGACTAGGAAGTCACATCCAGCTCCTTGTCCAGAACTTTCTTAGCTTCTTTGGGCCCTGTGTTTGAATATTTGAGCCTCTACATTGGATGCCATATGTAGCTGGACTTTTCTTTGGCCCATCAGTTCACAAATAATGACACAGAGCCTTATTATTAATTATGAAACCTCAGCCTTAGTTCAGGCTTGTTCCTATCTAGTTCTTATAACTTAAATTAACCCATAATTTTTAATCTACATTCTTCCATGTGGCTTGTTACCTCATCTCCACACTATCCACACTGCTTCCTCTGCCTCTGGCTGGTGACTCTACCTTCCTTCTTTTCAGAGTTCTCTCTCTCTCTCTGCCTGGAAGTTCCACCTATACCTCCTGCCTAGATATTGGCCATTTTACTTTTTATTACACCAATCACAGCAGTACATCTTCACACGGTGAACAAATATCCCATGGCATGCCTATGTGTATGAGCTTCCTGAAACTTCTGTAGAATGAACCCCACGGGAACATCCCTGTATTTCATCTTATACTCGGTGCACATCTTATTTACACCCCACACCCACTGTTGTTATCATTATTCCAGATGGAGAATTATATACAGTAACCCTGAATATAGAGGTCTTCTCATTTTCTCACTCAGTAGAAATTTAAGAATTTCTGACGATTCAGGAAGGGGTGGGGTCACTAGCGCCCATGCTGGGGAGGTGAGGTTAGAGATGGTTCCAAGTGGAACGGGCTCTTCTTGCATCCACCCACGCCTCCCCAGTGTGACCAGTACCACTGTCCGTGCAGACTTGCTGGACCATGCCCAAAAGGAACAAGAAGGCTTGACTTTTCACTTTGACATCTCACTCATCAACTTTTTCAAGAATTTCATCTCTGAGAGAAAGAGAAAGGTTTCTCTGACAGACTGTCCCAGAATCCATTGTTAAATAGAGACTTCCTGGCCTGTACCACTCTCTATGAGTAAAAAGTACATTTTCCTGGCCAGCAAATTAACACACACACACACACACACACACACACACACGCACACGCACACGCACACGCACACGCACACCACACACAGAGGGAGAGAGAGAGAACTACTCTAGCCATCTGATAAAACCATGGTGTGTCATCACCCTTTCATTCCCATCAGTGCACTGGCCTCCTAGGAATTCGTTTACTCTGTGAGTCTGTGTGTGTGTGTCTCTGTGTGTGTGAGTCTGTGTGTGTGTGTGTGTGTGTGTGTGTGTCTGTGTGTGTGTGTGTGCGTGCTGGAAGCGGCTGTTAAGATAACCTCCAAGCCTTTGTTTAAGTTGAGCAGCCCAGGTCTGCTGAATCAATCCTTCCCACCCACACCATCACTTCTTTGGAACTTGTTCTCAATACTGACAGAGAGATCCTGTTTCATGCTGGAGTCAGTTTTCATTGATCCTGTCTCTGCTCAGCCCCTCCACTCTTTCGTGCTGTACACCCGGCAGAACCTGGCCCTTGCCACGCTAGCTAGCCATTGCTCAACAAATGCCTGGAACAGTCAACACAAAAAGGAGAAGTTTTACTCTGGTTCAGGGTTTTGTGTGTTAATGTGATCAGTTGTAGCCATTGTTTTGACCAACTAACACATCACAGTGGAAGCGTATGACACAGCTATACACCACTCACTCCCTGGTGAGCAGATAAAATGGAGCTGGAGGAGAGGAAGGGAATCCCCGTGGGTGTGGGCTAGTTATTACCAATGTGGGGGGCAGACAACACTATTCATAGCAACTCAGTGTATGCAGCCTTCACCCAGATATCACGTGCGGTCCTTGACGGCCAATCCAAAGGACAAGAAAGCAAGACAGGGCTAGTGTCTCTGCCCATGTGCTGTGGTGACTTTGGACAAAGAGATACTTTGGAGATGTGGATTGCTGAATGACAGAAAGACCCAGAGATCTAGCTAAGTTCTGTGTCTTTTCCCTCACAGAGACTGGCCATGGAGCTGTGCGTATCCATGGTATCTGCCAAGTTCTTTCTTCTGAGGACATTTGGCCGTTATGCAAAAACCACAATGACTGCTAATATTTCTTTAAAACTGGACTTTTATCCCTTAAATGAAGAGCAACCACATGAAATGAAATACTCTTGTGCAGATGAATGGCCAGATTTGTGTAACCCAGCTGTGTGCCACGCCTCTTCCTGAGATCTTGCCTCTGCATTTGTGGGCACGGCAGGGTTGGGGAAGGCGCACAGCTTTGTCCTGAGGGAACAGGCTGCAGTAGGCTCCACTCTTCCTTCTCTGTTACCCAGAGGGAGAGCATGATGGGGTGGAAATAAAAGTAAAGCCCTTGACTCTCTCTGCACTTTTCACCCCTCCACAGAAGAGTGGTCTAAACGTGCCACACTGTATTTTCTAAAACTATCTCAGATGCTCCATTTTCACATGCGGGAATGCACATGCCTCAAGCATCATGGTCACTATTGGTCAGAATTTGTTATTGCTGTGGGAAATGACCTCAGCAGGAAGCTTTATTCTGTGTTGTGGTGTCAGCCTATTGTGGTGGGGATGGTGTTATAGGGAGGAGAAGCTCATTTCACAGTGTCCAGAAAGGAGAGAGAGAGAAAAACACTGTTCTGTGGTTTTGCCCCTTTTCCCCCTTTTGTGCCATCCAGTGCCACCTCCAACCTGTCTGATGGCACAGATCCTCCCATTTTAGGTCTGTCCTACAACAGGCCCAGAGGTGGGCATTGCCAATATTCATGGCCTTTTTCAATCTAATCAAGTTGACAGTCAAGTCATCACAACCATGTGCTAATTTGTTTTAGAGCCCAGGACAGGTTTCTGTTCCCATGGGAACAGTGTTTGGAAGCTGGGTCACAATTCCAGGTCACCAGGGCCTAAGGCTCTCTGTGGTGTTTACAGAAGCTGACATCTGTGGTGGGTAGCAATGATGTCAATCTGATTCTCACAGGCAGGACTGTGCCAGGGTTTTGTGAAGTGAAGGGGATGACAGTATTCCTCTCAGGAGGTGATGGGAAAAAGAGTGTGGGTCGAATGATGGGCGGAGTTGCAGGGTCTAGAACCAGAGTAGAGGCTGAGGGATGTTCCGTATGTTTCCATTTATCTTCAGTGAAAGCTGAGAAGTAAACAATCGCTGCCCACACACTTCTGGTTTAGGTTTCCCCTACAGCTCTTTGAGTCCCTCCCTGTTGTCTGCATTGTGCTCATAGTCCAAAGACTTCGACAGGAAGACCCGAGTCTCTGTGCTTCGGCTGCTGCTGCAGCTGTCAACGGAAAAGTCGTTCCTCCCTGGTCACTCCAACTCTCTGCTTCAAGGCTGAGTGTATCCTGTGGAGTCCAGCTCTATTAGCCTGCCACAGCCCCAAGTTGAGCTAGCTACTTCTTACAGCAGGTAGAGCAAGGTAGAGATGCCACTGTCCAGGAACAAATCCACAAGAGGGCCGTCTCAGTTCATAATGAACTCCCACGTCCATTCCTCAGCTGCTAACTTCTGGCATGGCATCCTGAGCCTTGGCTGCAGAACACCACCTCTCAGCTGTCAACACCTGTAGACCAGGATGGGTTCTGAGAGAGAGAGAGAGAGAGAGAGAGAGAGAGAGAGAGAGAGAGAGAGAGAGAATGTTTCAATGAGAGCAGTAGCACAGTATATCCAGCTGCTATCAGCCATAGGATGATACTCTCTGCCCACATGGTCCTGCAGGGTCCATGAAGAGCTATGAGCCATGGATGTGATTGCTGCTGACAAGGCCTGGCTGCTTCTTGTCTCCCCATGGGTGCCTCACAGCACCAAGTCACCCGGGCTACAGAAGCGGTGGGGCCAGATGAAGCTGCTCCTACCTCCTCCTGTTCCCACTTGCTTAGGGTATGTGACTCTTGGGTGACAAGAATGTCATACACACACGCTTATCCAAACTTTGTGATAATCCAATAATGCATTATTCTTAATTTTTACATGAAGATAACTAAGAGTCCTTAGTGAAGAACAGCTAGGAAGCAGACAGACAAAAATCTGGTGTTCATTCCACTTGATTCAAAGGTCGTGCTCTTTGTGGCTGTCAAGCCATGCTTTACACCGTTTCAGCTCCACTTTCCAGGAGGTTGGAGAGGAGTTCTTGGCATCATGTGGCTCGATTGTCTGCAATACACTGCAACTGCCTGAAGACTCCAGAGGAGCCTATGGAAATTAGAAGTGTATTCACAGGCTGAGCAAAAGCCTTGTAAGATCGACATTATATGTCGAGAGGTCAGGCACCATGGCCTCATCTCATGCATGTGGTCCAATAAAGTTCTTCCCAATGTCTGTTCATGACTGGCAGGACAATGGAGAGCAGGGAAAAGAGGATGCTGGTAGAGTGATAGAGCCAAAGTGGAATGAGATACCTTTAGAATGATGGACATAGCTTCCTGTCGCGTCCAGTTACCAATCCTCAGTCATAGCGCCATGCATAGCAATAATGCAGATTGAAAGTGAGCTTTTATTCTGAACATTCATGCTGATGTCTAAACCCTAGTCCTGGAGAAGTGTAGAGGTCCTGAGTGGATATTGAGGCACATTGTAGGGCTTTGCCACATGTCATAATGGCAAATCTGAATTTCAAAAGGGAAAGAGGTATTACACACACCAACTAAAGGCTCAAACCCAGGAGAAAAAAATGAAGAAGGTGGTTGGTGTCTCTGCCACAGCAAAGTCACGCCATGGAGGGAGGATGTCTTTAATCTGTTACTGACTTGGATTTGTGGGTCACAGTGCATTAGACAGAATACACACCCCAAGCCTGACTGTAATGGAGTTGAGAATTACAAAGAAGCTCTGGGCTGGGGTAAGGCCTGACAGCCCTAGCCATGGAGACGTCAGGTAAAAATAAGACTTCTCAGCTCCCCTTGGAAAATCAAATACAGCAAACTCTGCCTACGATTGTACTGGGGAAGACCCATGGGGACTTTGTAGCTGTTCCTGAAGTCAAAACAATTGTCTCCCAGTGTGCCCCACTTAACAGTATCCCAGCTATGGGCTCTGGTGCCCTCAGAATATGGTTTACAAAAACAGTTTCAGGAGCCTTTCTTTCTTTCTCTTTCTTTCTTTTTCTTTTTTTTTTTCTTTTCTTTTTTTTTTTTTTGTTTTTTGTTTTTCAAGACAGGGTTTCTCTGTGTAGCTTATAGACCAGGCTGGCCTCGAACTCACAGAGATCTGCCTGGCTCTGCCTCCCGAGTGCTGGGGTTAAAGGCGTGAGCCGCCGCTGCCGCCGCCGCCGCCGCCGCCGCCGCCGCCGCCGCCGCCGCCGCCGCCGCCGCCGCCACCACCACCACCACCACCACCACCACCACCACCCAGCTCAGAAACCTTTCTTAAACTGCATGTGACAAGTCAGGCAACCCATCTTGTCACCAGGACTAGAGCAAATTCCCCAAGGTATCTTGCCTTAGGACTCCTCCAGTGGCTTTCTATGCTTTCCTACCCTCTGGCTACGAAATTCCTTCATGTACCCCTCGAAGGCTGACAGCTCATTAATCAAAGATTTAGGGGAAGGCATCCTGTATGAACTTGGTAAATCAGTATACAAAACAGCCTCGACTTCCACACCTACTTGAGAACCTCAGGCATGCTCGCAGGTCCTCTCTTAAACCTGCTTGCAAACTGGATTTACAGTCTGGAATGTCGATGAAGCCTCGGTCTTGTTCTTTGCCAGCTCTCTCAACTTGCATGCATAGATCTCCTAACCTTTGAAGACACCCTGGGGCAAGGCAGTGATGACGGAGGGAGGGGAAGTCCTGAGGGCGTTGTAAAAGGTGACATCAAATTTAGTTTTCAATCTTTTTTCCTTTCCAATCTTTCTTTCCAGTGATGTGGTACTATCAATGATTTATTTCACTTTCTCTTCACATGAGGACAAGAAGGCCACAACCAAATGCAAACAGTCTCAGCTGTCTAGAGGGGGCAGGGATCATTTTCTCCTTACATGGCTGAAGAAGGAACAGGTAGAATTATCAGAATCAAAGAAAGAAAAGTGAAAGGTTTTGGTGAAATTGAATGAAAAACCAAAGTTGATTGTGATTTTCAGTTTTCATGTGAGTGAATTGATGTTCTCTGTAATCTTTATTTGGAGGTCGAAATCCAGTGCTGCTGGCACTTTGTAAGCTGTTTAGGACATACACAGAGTGGTGGAAAATTGTCACTCAATGCACATGTTCCCAGTAAAGGGAAAACAAACAAACATCCTAGAA
This sequence comes from Peromyscus leucopus, assembly GCF_004664715.2. Taxonomy (NCBI): domain Eukaryota; kingdom Metazoa; phylum Chordata; class Mammalia; order Rodentia; family Cricetidae; genus Peromyscus; species Peromyscus leucopus. The sequence continues at coordinate 4,641,536 of NC_051067.1, forward strand.
AAAGGCACATTTTGAGATAAATTTAAAACTTCAATTTGTTGTTTTAGCTCAGGGCAAAGGAATGAAAAGCAATGGGAATACACACTCAAGAGGTCTCCATACAGATTTGTAGTTTAGGTCCCCAAAGTGACTCTTAAGAATATAATTAGATGTAGGAGGCACCAAGAAAAGCCTGGTAATGGAATACAAAGACAGTCTCGCTTGGGGATTTAGTTAGGAGCAAAGTGGAGTCGGCGCTTCGTCCTTTATGACTGTCTGCACGGTATGCACTCGGGCCTGTGCTTCCCATTTTGATAGCCGCCTTGTTAATGGTGGGTGAGCATTGGCACTAACATGCTTGCAAGTTGGATTTGATGGGTGCTCTCTTTTTCTCTCAGGTGTAAGGGTTTCAGTTCTGATTCTCCTAACAACTGGAGAGGTTTTAGCCCAAGAGCAAGTGCCTATTGCATGTAAAGGACATCTCAGTGCAGTCTCCATTTGCCCAGAGTCACTTTAATGGTGCAAGAGAGCCACTATGCACTTTCCCCAATGTCCCATTACTTCAGGCTCTAACCCAGCATCAGGACTGCTATCAGCATCATATTGGCATCATCATTATGTCCTTGACATCGTTTTAATAGCACTGGCAACTGTGTGATAGAAATAAATTGCAAGCAAGCTGTCTTGAGTCTGGGTTTCTTCTAGGTGGCCACTGAACTCAACTCCATGCCCTCTCTTTGGTTGTGAATGCAATTAAGTGGTTCGGCACTTCTTGTCGGTGGGGAGCACCAAGACGGATGCTTGTCACAGTCGTGTTCTGGGCTCTGGCTGTAACACTGAACATTCATCCGTGAGTTGAGCCCCTGAATAGCAAACATAAAAAGTGTTCTGTTAGATGTGGTAGAGTGGGAACCCCACCACCATGTTTCCCACCCACATCAGTGTCCAGAGCCTGTTGGGAGTGTGTGGTCATGATTCTCCTCTGAAGGTAATGCAGAAATCTAAAGGCTTCCTTCATCTCTCCCTGGCTGACAGCAGGTACTACCATTTTTGACTTGAGCAGGCAGTCTGGATTTCTGTATTTCCAAGATTGCATACAGCAAACATCTCCATTTCAGAAGTTCTCTGCACGTTCTTTTATTTCTTTTTTCTTTCTCCACAATATGTGAGGCTTTACTTTTTTTTCTACTTCGTCCTGATGCAAACTGCAGATTTTAAAAATCTGTTCTGCGGCTAGTTTCCTTGGGCTATAAATATCTCTGCTTGGCTGTTTTAGAGATGGGTGATTTATAAATTTGAGAAAATCTAAGTAAAATGAGGGTCCAATTAGATATTATGGCCAAGAGGCTACAATGCTCCAAATCATGCTTCTGGAAACCTTTCCATGGAATTTGCCTGAGAAGCAGATAAATCTGTGTGATGACAGTCTATAAATAAGAGATAACTCTAAAAACAGGAGGCAATTGTCCCCACCTCAATAAAAAGTTTGAGTGAGTATAGCGGTCCATGGGAAAACAACCTCACTTTCTCCAGGTTCAGTCCTTAGCTTCTTAATCTTGAACACATGTCATGATCACTGGATGCTTGATTGAAGTCATTCTTTAGTACCTGAGTTTCTCGCATAGTGGGTCTGAGGATTTGTATTTTCCCCCAGTGCTCAGCTGACATTGCTCCTCTTGTTCTGGGGACCTTACTTTGGGAACTGAGCTGGACCTTTGTTACTTCAACATATAGAAAAAGGTCATTCTTCTAAGCTGGCACCAAAATTTCTAATTTCATCATATCGTATTGGAGCCAGGCAGGAACCCTTATTACCCAGCTTCGATCTGGTCCTACGCTAGCACTCTGGGCTCTCACAGCACCCCAGCAGCTCCCAGTCTGCCTGATGGATAAGAAAAGATTACTGATCAGAAGAGGGAAAGAACACAGTGTGACTTCCTCATTCACTGCCCATGACTGTCTTTTAGAAGTTCTAGTCTTTGGATTATAGCCCATGGTCAGGTGACAGGAATTGACCCATCAATCACATATGATGAGCAAGAGAGAAAGGGGTTCTGAATTACCTCCCATTAGAAGGGGGACTATGTCTCTTTTATTCTCCCATGTACAAGGTTGCTTTGCCAACTGCAGCCTGTGATGCCTCCTGTCCTTCAGGTTGCCCATGCAGGCCAACAGATTCAAATTCTACACATGCTTGCAGAAAATAGCCTTGGAAGCAACCCTTTTGGAGCAGTCTGTCCACTCCATCCTTCCTCTCTCCTCACCCTCTCACAGACCCATGCTCACGTATGTGAGTGTTCCACTAAAGGGCCAGTCTGCACTGAACTGCACTATGCTGACCACTGCCAACGGTTTATAGTAGAATTTTCAAGCATGCCTTTATGGATAGATTTTTTAGTGTCCCTTACTTTAGAAAGTGTTGTGGCCACTTTTTTGTTCCACCTGTGTCTGGTGTGAAAGGGACAGCCTCAGCTCAAGCCTCACAGGAGTTTCTATGGAGATGTCAGTTTCTCATTTCATGGAAGTCTTTTGCTGGGGTACCCATGCTGTTGGAGCTGTACTTGATGCATGTCATTGACATCTTTGGTTTAGGGAGAAAAGAGAGTCTCATTCTCATCACGATTCCCTCTCTCCCATGAGAACACTTAGACTAAGTTTGTGACCGACTTCTAGCTGTGTGCCAAGCCTTTTGGCACACATTTCAGAACATTCATTAAATTTCTCCATATTTTCTGCCAATTGTTTCTCTTTGAATTCTGAGTTATTTTACATATTCATGTAAATTGTCTTGTTTTTACAATAGGGACCGCAGTAGAAAAGGCACAGGAGACTATATGTAGGATCTGTGCTTCGTAGAAAGCATTTGACCTCACTGAAAGGAAAATTGTCCCCAGAACCTGACAAATGAATCCATAGACATTACTTGCCACAAGAACAGGAGCTCCCATGGCCAGATCTAAATGCCCTCTTCACTGGGCATGGTTGGGTGCTGCCTGTGCCCACCTGGAGCTCAGCAGTCAGGCAAGATTAGCTGACCCGTGAGCCCAGGGATGCACCAGTCTCTGTGCCCAGATTGGGGACTTTTACCTACGTGCAGGGGATCAAAATGCACATCCTTGTGCTGACACAAGAACAAGCACTTTGACAATGAAACAATCCCTTCAGCCTCTCATTTTGAAATAAGAAAACGTGTGTAAGGTTTAGGTTGGTTTTAAAATATTTTTACTAATTCTTTGAGAATTCCATGTGGCACATTTTGGTCCTATTAACCTTCTGCTCCTCCCCCAACTCCTCCCAGGTCCACCTCCACTTCCCCTCTCTCACAACGTTTCTGAGTCCTTTAAAAAATATAATCCACTGACTCTGGTTTGTACTGCTCATATGAGGATGTTCACCAGTGCTCATATGCCACACACACACACACACACACACACACACACACACACACACACTCACAAACATTCACACAATCACATTCACATGTACACATGTGCACACACATGCATGCACACATGCATACACACAGGTATGCACACACGTTTTTGCTGCGTCACTGAACATCATTTTAGAGAAAAACTCCATATGTTTAAAAATCTCTTACTGGGATTTTGAAAGGATTTTTTTAAAATGATAGGTCAATTTAGGACAAATTACCACATTTATTGTGCTAAATCTTCCAATCTAAGAATGGCATTATTCTTTAGTTATTTCTATCTTCTTATACATTTTTTTGAGCTTTTAGCACTTAAATTGTACAAAGAGTAGAGAGAGTAGACACATTTGTAACAGATTTAAGAGAGCATGCTATATTTTTTTGCCAATAATTAGTTAATATTTCGTGTGTATACATGGCATGTGCCACCACACACACATGGATATCAGAAGATAACATGTTGGTCCTCTCCTTCCACCATGTGGTTTCCAGGGACCAAACTCAGGTTGTCAGGCTGGGTAGCCAATGCCTTGACCTGCCGAGCCGTCTGACTAGACCTGGATAGTTTATCTTTCAGGTTTATCCTTTGTGGTCCATGAGGCAGTTACATCATAAAACATAATGTACCTAGGGCAGCTAGAAGGTGAGCACCCTGGCATGTGTGAAGCAGCTCTGACAGCCACATGCAGAGACTCCCTGTCTCTGGGTCCACACTGAGTGTGTTGATGATGCCCTTTGAACTACACAGATATTGCTTTAGCTTACTTAGTTAATGGGTTTTAATGAAACACTTGAAGATGCAGAGGCATTTAGGAATAACTCACAGTGCCATTAGCCTTGTTTTTAGCACATGCTCCTTATTGTTGTACGATCCGCTTTCACGTTTCATAACAGCTCAAAGGAACCATTTCCTGGAGAAGTCAAACAAGTTGACACATTTATTTTCAGGCTTTGAAGGAAATATATTTTGGGTATTTATATAATTTTTGTCTCATTTTGGTGGTCTAATTTTTCTCTTCTGGATTTTTTAAATCTGCATTTCTAATCATCATGATGAATTTAATCTCTCCTTTCATACGTATGCACCCCATATGGTGCTATGGACCCTGGAAGCTGTCAACTAAATACCTCCTAATTAAATCAAAGCACTTTCCATCTCTGGTTTCATTTTTACCAAAACAAAACAACCAAAACCAAGGAAATCCCCAAAGCAAAAAACCTCCACCAACAGAAAAGGTCCCTGTCTCTAGTGTCGCCTCTGGGCACCTGACAGCACCCTGCTGAGACTCCACCAGACCCATCAAGCAAACAGAGGGTATTTCCTTCAACCCAGCCTCAGCTGTGAACGCATTCTCAGATACACCCTGGCCTGCTCATAAGAACAGGGGGGACAGCGGAGCTGGCTCATGTTTCTACCTAAACTCATATTAGTCTTATATTCAATTTTTTTGTAAAGTTTTCTTCAGCATTTAATTCACTCCAGGCAAGAAGGTTCTTCTGTGTTAGAAACAGGCCAGTCCTGTGAGTGATTAGACAGTTTCCTAGTATAATTCTGTGCAAATTGCTCTAGCACAAGCTTTGACTTCAAAGCACAACACTGATGGTTAAGAGGGAAAAATTATTCCCTTATGATTAAAAAGAAAATGGTTTATTTTATGCAGACTCAAAGCATCCTTCTGATGCAGGAGAATTTCCTCTTTTCATTTGGCCCACCTTTTTGTAAACAGTCAACATGGACAGGCAGGTCCCTTCCCTCTCCCTGCAGAATTCAGGCCAGTTCTAGTTCCCTGTGACCCACTGACCCTTGTCCACAAAATTAGGAGCTTGCGTGGGACTATAAATCCACCACACAGCTATGCACTCACTTTGGCTCAGTTGAAACTCATCCATATTCTTTGTTGATAAAAGGAAGCATGTACCGATTCCAATTATGGTCAAGCTTCCACCACTGAACCAGCAGTGAGGTAATGCTACCACTGGTCATATCCCAGAAGGAAAGCAGTCAGCCTGACTTCAGAAGAAGCCAAAGAAATAGTATAGGTTGTCAGCAACACCCAAACACCCAATCTAGCTTGTGAAAGTGTTTGTTGATAAACCAACAAAGAGCTTCATAAAACCAAGAAGAGCTGCCACTGTGGATCTGAGGCTCTCAGGAACCAGTGCAAAGGTACTTCTGAAGGAAAAGTACTGGAGTAGGGGCAGCAGCAAGGACATCCTGCTATTCATCCTTGACTCTGGCCTTGAAGTCTGTCTCTGCAGAGTCACCATGTTCAAGAGGCCATGCTGTGGGATGGTCTGTATGTCAAATGCTCTGATTGGTCAATAAATAAAACACTGATTGGCCATTGGCTAGGCAGGAAGTATAGGTGGGACTAACAGAGAGGAGAAAAGAAAGAACAGGAAGGCAGAAGGAGTCACTGCCAGCCACCGCCAGGACAAGCAGCATGTGAAGATGACAGTAAGCCACCAGCCACGTGACAAGGTATAGATTTATGGAAATAGATTAATTTAAGCTATAAGCACAGTTAGCAAGAAGCCTGCCACGGCCATACAGTTTGTAAGCAATATAAGTCTCTGTGTTTACTTGGTTGGGTCTGAGTGGCTGTGGGACTGGCGGGTGACAGAGATTTGTCCTGACTGTGGGCAAGGCAGGAAAACTCTAGCTACAGGGCCACTCTCCAGGAGAAAAGCTAGGTTGGCACAGGCGTGAGACCCTGAGAAGGCAGCACAGCAAACACAGCCAATGACAGGAGCTTTTTCCTTTCCAACTTTGCCGTTATTTGCTGACCCAGAGAGCAGTGGGCAGCAGATCTGGCATAACCAGTGGTAAGGGAGGAGCACCAGACCTGCTAATTCAGCACAGAGCACTGCAGCACTGTCCTGAAACTCCGAAGGCAGCTGGACCTTGCTTGATGTGCTGAGCCAGGACCTAGGGTTAGTAAAGTCAAGAGAGGCTCCACTTGCCGTCTTTACTCTGTTTACCCTGTGTTAGAACCAAACCGAAGGAACGGTATCTCATTCTCGATGGTTCTGGAAGGTGCTGTGCGTGTGTCTGGATGGCTACCTGCCTGCAGGTACCACTAGTAAGGCATGATTCATACTTGTGAAAAATTCTAGATTTTGACATCATGATATGGATATATAAAAGGAATAGCTCTTCAAAGACATTTTGGGAGACATGATAAATGCAACTGATACTGTATTTTTTTCAGTAGCAATGAGTAAGATTAATTCTGTGCACCATGTTCCTGCCACACTGGACTGAGTTGTTCTCTCCACGATGGGAAGAAACCTCTGAAACCATGAGCTGAGATAAAACTTTCCCTTCTTAAGTGGTCCCCATCAGGTACTGTGGTCATCATTAAGGAATTACACAAGGATAATACTCACCTGTGTTCCTACAGACAGGACGCTTCGTTTTCCCAAACATGTTTCACCTGTGGTTGAGTTACATTTTCCCAGACACATTGTGTCTGTGGTTGAGTAAACCCATAGATGAAGAACCTGCACACACTGAGGCTCATGGGATCGTGATCTGATTTGTTTTTAACAGGCTTACCTTGGGTGCTATGTAGAGATTAGTTTGTCTGGAGTTATAGAAGTGAGACCAGATAGGAAACAACAGTAAAGAACCACCCAAGAGGAAGAGTGGGGTTGCCAAGGATGTGGCCCAGTCAAGGACAAGAAAACTGAGAGAAGAGAGCAACTATTGCAGTGGTAGGGAGGTATCAGCCAAACACTTTGAAAGCAGAGTCAAAATGATGTCCCTGGGTCAGTGAGATGCCTCAGTGGCTAAAAGTGCCCAAGCTCTCCAACCTGGGTTCAGTGCATGGGGAAGGAGAGAACCAACTCTAGAAAGTTGTTCTCTGACTCTGCGTGTGTGCCCTGGTACACAGACAGACAGACCTACACATGGACACATACACACACACACACACATACACACACACAGGGGCAGACAGACAGACAGACACATAGACACACACAGAGACACACACACAGAGACATACAGATACATAAATACAGATAGACACAGATACACACAGACATACAAACACATAGACAGACATACAGACACATAGACATAGAAACACATACACACAGAGACACACAGACCCATAGACACAGACACTTAATACAAAACAAAATAGGGTCTCCTCGATACTAACTACAACTTAGAGCTTTAATGTACAGTTGTATCTCAACTTCAGAAAGCACAGTGTACACAGAGGCACTGAGGTGTAAGCTGAAAAACTGCACACTGTCATTAAAATCCAACAAAATGAGCAAAGATAAGCTTCTAAGACAAGGAAGAAAGTGGGCACTGGAACTTAGCACCCCCAGTGTCGGGCTCTCTGAAATGGAGACGTGATGCTTCTCACCCTCTCCCACAGTGCCTTCTGCATTGGGGAATGTTAGTGGACGTTCCACGGGAGAACATGGAAGAGTACTTACCGCCCATGCACAAGTCCCAAGAGAAGTTCTTCATTTCGTTTTCACCCACTGATTACGCTGCAGATAGGAGCTTTCTCATTCTCATTTTCTGTTTCCCTCAAGCCTCATCTGATGTCTCGTTACTGTCCATGAGCTAAACTCTGGCTCCAGCTTAGAGTCTTCTAATCAGAACCATGAGAAATGTAATCGGTTACCCCTGTGCCCCTCAGATGCAGCCACAATCCATAGATAGCTATGTCAAGTTCTCACCTTTTCTGGAAGTTTGTTAAAGTATTAACCCAAAAAAACTAGGTCCTTTCCTGAAGCGGGGCCACTGCAAAAGCACTTCTTTGAACACGGACACTAAAGGACAGTCGCTCCTTCATACCACAGTTAGTACACGCCAATCACTCTGGGAAGTTTTTCCAAAAGATAGTGAAAGACTGGCTGGGGGTGGTAGCGCCTGTCTGTAATTCCAGCACTTGGGAAGTGCGGGCAATGAGGAGCAGGCGTCCAAGTTCAGCCTCCCTGACACAGAGTTTCAAAGCCAGCTGGGCTGCACTAGAGTTTTTAAAAACAAAAACAGAAGCAAGCAGAAACAAAATTAGTAAAAGCAAAACAGTAGAGGAGTCTGTAGTGACCTGACGGCTGAGAGCACTGTTGTGGAGTAAACTCATATGGGTTCCTATGAACCGTTTACACACAGCACTTACAGCTGGATGGCCAGTGGCATCATGCTGCAGCCAGAAATTAACCATGGTGATGGTATTTGTATCATTTTTTTTTAAAATAAAATTTGTTTACTAAAAAGACTGTTGTACACAGCCCTTGGAATAGATAGTATGAACAATCAAAGTCTCACACCCGTCCCCAAACCTGCAATGAAGATCAGGACGGTGGGTAAGTAGATGTGGGTTGAATCTATCTAAATGAAGAGTTAAAACTGACTGGCTTGAGATTCCTGGCTCTTCTGTGACACATTAGCCTGTTTCTTCCAGGTCCTCCCAGAACAACTGAAAAACAAGGACACCGGGCAGCAAAGAGAGGGCTGGAGAGGTGAGAGGGGCAGCTCCAGGATCCGTGAGGTTTGAAGAACAAGAGGCCAGTCGCAGGAGCTCCCTAATCGCTCCCCAAATCTACCTGGTAGGGAGGGTCTAGAAGCTTCCAACTGTCCATACAGCAAGCACAGACAAAATCACTCTTGCCTGGTCAAAAGACTGGGGAAGGCAATAGAAATCCTTAGACAATACCCATTGCTTTCTAGTAAAACAGAAATGAAAACCACACTAAACTTCCCAGGTTCCAGTGGGGTTTGTAGGGAATTTATCTTGTAAAGTCCCCACTTTCTATTCAAATGAGGTGGTATGCTCTGATTCCTTGGTGAAGTCTGACACAGATTTAACCATCCATCCTCCTACCCAAGAAGCAGCCATGTGAGATAATTGTTTAGCCCGCAAATGCTCTCTTACCTGCTGCTTAGTGGGAGTGAAAACCCCAAATCCTCAGTCGGCTGTGTCAGTGGCATTTTGTGGGGGAGCTGAGACTCTACTGTCACCCACAACAATTGCATGTGACAGCCAAGTCACCAGGAGAGGCTAGTGCTGGTTAGTGTCACTATATTCCAGCAGCAGGGGCCAGAGGGGAATCTCTGCTCTAATAGTTAGAGAAGATGAACAAGGAGAACTGGTGCATCTGTTCCCTGCCTTCAACCCCACCCACATGTAGAACCCAGAGGTAGTGAAGCCTTCACCCCACCTGACCTCAACCAGACAGAAGAATGTGATGGGCTGCAGGTGGAGAACACTGTTTCTACCTCCCTCACCCACCAGCCCAGGTCAGTGAGGAGCCAAGAATCTTCAAGGCTGAGTGAGCACAGTAGAACATTGCTGGTTGGCTCTCCATTTGCTCTCCCACTAGAATTGGCAGAGAGCTGAGATTCTGTGCTTACCTTTCAGTAACAACAGTGGGAATCAATCCTTGGCTGTTTCTCTTCCTGGCAGCTCAGAAGCCAAGTATGGACATGAATTTAGAACTTTGAGACAAGACTGTATGGTGGAATAAGGTCACTCATTGAGAATGTGCCCTGGAAAGCTGAGATCCCACCCAGTAAGTCTGTGTTCTACTGTCAATGCTGTGGTGATGCATCCTGTCCTGTTACACCTCTACAGAGCTAGTGCCTTCCCCTAAAATGAATGGAATAGGATTCTGTGTTGATAAATAAGTACAAGATATCTGGGATAGAATAAAAAGCAAATGGATCTACCAAGAGTCAGGAAAATCACAACACAATGATAGGAGACAACCATTGGTTGCTAACAGTGAAATAAAGACTGATGAATTCTCTAAAAAGACTAAAGAAGTCACCACAGATATGCATCAAAAGTGATTATCTGTCGAGTCCGCCTCGACCAGCAAGGAAGACGCAACACCAGGCTCTTCTCCAAGCAGTTTATTCAGGAACCTTGAAACAATCTTCTGACCCCGGGGAAAGCCAACCCACAACCTAAATAGCTTCTGGGCAGCCAACCCCAATCTGCCACGTGGGTACTGTGGATAGGTCCAGGTACTGGGAAGCAAGCCAAATCCTTAGCCTTAGCCAAATAAGGAGTTGTTTATCACAGAGAGCACTCACCCTCGGGAGGGTGGGAGGTGGAAGCCAGCGCCATCTTTGAGGCACGGCTACATGTAGCTCTCACAATTATCAGTCCTCTTGAACTGATGGAAATATGTCTCAGTAAAGACTTGGAAGTTATAGAAAGGAATTCAAGGGAAGTTACCACAATTCAAAGCAAAGTAATGAGAAGAAGAGAGAGCCCTATCCCAGAGTGGTCACTTTAAGGGGGGCAGTAACATGGCCTCCGCAAGAGTTCAGTAGACTTCACTCAATTTGAATGAGACTATAAATGTAACATAGTTTAAATGTCTCATATTTAATGAAAGATATACACCCACTGATTCAAGAGGTTATTAGAACTACAAGCAAAATAAAGCCAATAAAATGCACAAAACATACTGTAATTCGATGTTTAAAAGCAAAGACAAAGAAGAAACCTTGAAAGTAGCCAGAGGGAAATGACAGGCTGCCTTTAGGGAATGGAGACAACCATGTTCTCATTCAAAAACACCCAGGAAGTTGCTCCATTTTTCAAACTGAGAAATGAAAAGAGACTGTTAACTTTGTAATTATATATCTAGTAAAAATATTTTTTAGAAATAAAGCGTAAGTGAAGTCACCCTTAAGCACAGGAGAATATGGGATGAACTGCTAATAACATGGCCCCGAAGAGTGGATTGAGGGGTCTATGTCAGCAGAGACTATGGACCCCCAGAAAAGAAAGAAGTGCATCAGAATGGATGAAAACAGAGAGAAATGCCACAGTCTATTTTGATTATTTTCTTAACTCACATGTGGTAGTCAAAGCAAACTTACAACACCATCTGGTATGGTGTTTAATGTTTACAGAGAAAAACTCAAAATAATTATACTTTAAGTGGGGGAAGGTATACGACACTAAAGGAAAACAAGGTTTTACCTTGACTCAGTATAATGAAGCGCCAAAGCCAGTTGACTATGATAAGGTCCGTCTGAATACAATAGCACCTACAACACACTAAAGAAGGCATACAATGATATCTTCAAAATGCTGTACCCAAGTCAAGAATGAAAGTGAGAAATATGTTTAAGGAACTTAGGAAGGTAGGAAGAGAAACACAGGGGAGAAATTCAGAAGATTAAACGGAGCAAATAATAAAATGAAGAATTAAGCTATGACTTTCAAAGTTACCCTAAATATAAATGACTTACACATGTCACTTGAAAACACACAGCAATAGGATATAGAAATATACTATCTATAAGATGTGCTACCTTAAAATAAATGTAGTATCTGCTGTTATGTTGAAGTCCTATGTTTGGGGTTAAGTTTTGGACAAGAGGAGAGATATAGATTCAGTTTCATTTTTCTGCACCTTGATATCTGGATTTTCTAGCACCATTTGTTGAAGATGTTGTCTTTTTTTTTATGTCCATTTTTTGATTATTGTCAAACATCAGATGGCTGTAGTTGTGTGGACTTACATCTGAGTCCTCAACTCTCTATGACAGAATTCTATAGATAACAATACATCTGTTTCTGTACCATGCTGTTTTTGTTACTATGACTCTGTGGCATAACTTGACATCAGAGACGGTGATGCCTCCCATCAGATTCTTTTTGGTCAGGATTGCTTTGGCTCTCCTTGATTTTTTTCTGATTCAACATAAATTTTAAGACTTTTTTCTCTATTTGTGAAGAATAGCCATGAGATTTTGACTGGGATTGCATTAAATCTCTGCAGGTTGCTTTGGTAGAAGGGACATTTTCACAGTTAACCAATTCTTCCAATCTATGGGCATAAAGGGGCTTTTAATCTTCTGGTGTCTGTCCTTTTTTAATGTCTTAACGTTTTCATTGTAGAGGTCTGTGCTGACTATTTTTTTGTTAACTTAATATAAACCAGAGTCATCTGGGAAGAGGGAACCTTAACTGAGGGATTATCTCCATCAGATTGTCTGTAGACATGTCTATGGGACATTTTCCTGATTAATGGTTGATGTAGGGAGGCCCAGCTCAATGTGGCTGGTGTCACCTCTGGGCAAGTGGTCCTGGGGTATAGGCCAAGGAAGCCACGGAAAGCAAATGAGGAAGCAGTGTTCCCCCATGGCTTCTGCTTCAGTGCCTACCCTCAGGTTCTTGCTCGAGTTTCTGCCCTGACTTCCCTCAGTGATGGACTCTGATTGGAATGTGCAAGCCAAATAAACCTTTTCCTCCCAATTATACTTTTGGTTGTAGTGTTATCACAGCAATAGAAAGCCTAACTAAGATAAGGTCTTTCATGGCCTTGGTTAGGTTTATTCTTAAATGTTTTATTTTTGTGCAGCTATCATAAACGGGATCAGGTCCCTGATTTCCTTTTCAGGATGTTTTGACACTGGCATATAGGAAGGCCACAGATTTGTGGTATTGATTATGGACCCTGTCACCTTTCTGAAAGTGTTGAGTAGCTACAGAGGGTTTGATGACATTGTCTGGAGTTGCTTATACAAAGAATCACGTCATCTTCAAGTAAGGACACTCTACCCTCTTTCTCGATTGTGTCCCTTTTATTTTCTTCTCCCACACTGAAACGGTATTCATTCTTGACAAAAATCTCTCAGCTAGCTAGGAGTAGATAGGGGCTTTCTCACTTAAATGCATCTATAAAAACCTACAGCCATCATCTTATTTCAAAGTTACAAAAGCTCAATACCTCAGCTCCAAGACAATGAGGCCACCTCTTCCCACACTCCAGTACAGTCCTGAAGCTCTAGTTATTTATGACAAGAAAAGCAAAGTATATAACAACAGAGAGGAAGAAGTAGAATCATCCAATTTTGTGGTTGTTAGGATTCATCATGTTGAAAAATGTATCAACCTGAAATGAATACACATGCACAAGTCAGCCAGCAGTGGAGGGCTAAGTTAAAGCTACAGTACCACTTATAATCTAGTCTAAAACACTGAAATAAGATGCGTATATAAAAGAATATATGACATGTACACTGAAAATTACAAGACACTACTAAAATAAAAATTTAAAAGACATAAATAAGCTGAGTGGTTGTGGCACACACCTTTAATCCCAGCACTCGGGAGGCAGAGTCAGGCAGATCTCTGAGTTCAAGGCCAGTCTGGTCTACATTACTAGTTCTAAGACAGACAGGACTACTCAGAGAAACCCTGTCTTGAAAAACAAACAAACAAACAAAAGGCATAAATAATTATAATAACTTATCATGTTTCTAGATTGGATGATCTAAAATGCCAGACTCCATTACCACCCCAGCGATCTCCAAGTGTAATTTACAGCTTTTATGAAGAGTCATGGATGACAGGAGACCTAATCAGTCTTAGAAACCAAGAATAATATGCTAAAGAGTTTTTACCAAATTAATTCCAAACACAATGCTCTAGTAACAAAATGTTGCATGAGTGCTGGAAGAATACTAAAATTAGCCAGTGGGATGGGCAGCCAGAAACAGAGCCACACAAACACACACAACTGGTTTTTAGTAAAGTCAACAGAGTGGGGGGATGTTCATCAAACAGTGCTAGAGTAGTGGAGCCATGTAGGCAAGAAAAGGAGGTGTTAACCTTGTACAAAAATTAACTCAGGGTGGACTGCAGGTGGGCATGAATGCACCTGCAATCCTGGCACTCAGAAGTCAGAGTCTTTATACTGTATTAATAAATATAAGCAGTAAAAAGAAAATTTAAAGAATATGAAAGGGAATTGTAGATTATATGCAAACAGCATGCAATATGCCATTTTATATAAAAGGCTTGAGATTTGTATATTTGGTATCAGATGTGGTCTCTAACTAGATCTTTTAAAGAGAATTTAATGAGAAGTCTACAGTTGAAAACTATATAAGTGATTTGTACGAGAGAAGAGGAGGGAGGGAGAAAAGGAGGAGGGGGAGAGGAAGAGGAGGAGAGGGAGAGGGAGAGAGAAGAAGAGGGAGAGGAGACAGGGAGAGGGAGGGAGAAGGTGGGCATTGTTTGTAAACCTCCACATAGTCTCCCTTCGGAGAGCTGGGGAGGAGGGCTATGAACAGCTTCTCCACAGAGACTTAACGAGTGTTTGAGGTGATAGATATGAGAGTATATTATAGAGACAACTCGAACCCCACCATGTTCTACAAAGATGCACAATCAAAACACAAATCAAACCATGAAATCAGATGTTTGCAAAGAAACAAAAGTAAAATTTGTTTTTAGCTGACATTTATCAAAAGACACACTAAAGAGAAATTCGTTCAGGGAACACTAAAATATGCTCAGAAGAAGGAATAAAGAATAGAAAAATAAAATATCCATAAATATTAACTAAACATGACAAATCATATTTATGAAATCTTTAAAGAATAAATAAAAACATTATATGAAAAAGAGAAAATGGTTAAAGTCAAAGGCATGATGGTCACATTTTAAAAGAATAGAAGGTAATTTTTCTGAGAGGTAGTAAAAATTAACTCACAGTAAAGGAATAACTAGTAGCTCAGCAAAAAATAACTAATGTAATTTATGTGTCATCTATAAAACGACAATTTAAACCAAAAGAACATGTAAAACTAACACCTTTAGAGGAAAAATATTTTTAATACAAAAGAAGTCAAAGGAATCAAGAAATAAAAACAGGAACAAAAATTTAAGAATAAATCAGTAGCTTTCAACTCCAATATATTCATAAGTACAACAAAATAAAATGGACTGTGTAAAAGTATCGGATGGAATAACATTATAAAAGCATTCATATTCTGCCCAAATGCAAAAATGCGTGAGAGAGGACGTGAAGCACAGTCACCAATTGGAAGGCTGCACTCGGAACCCCACTAACCTCAGATACAGTGGGATTGAGTCACGAAACAGTCCTAAGTATAAAGCAAATTATTTCCTAGTCTTAAACATGCCCATCTACTTGGAAAATTCAATAACTGTTAATGTTTAAGCACCCAGCAGGAAGGCATCTGCATGTAAAGGAAAGTGGAGCCAATTATACAGAGACAGACCATTGGAGCTCCTGTAACTGATAAAATAGAAACATAGATAACAAAATAGAAAACCCTATCAGTACATTATCAGTTAGGACACAGATGCTGTGCATAAAAAAAACTGGGCAAGAAATAAGAGGGCAAATTTCATTCTCAAGTATGATTTCCAAGAAACGAGTAAATATACAAAGTTATAAAATATGTGATTGCAAGCTTATTTCAAGAAAGTAGCCAATTCAAGAAAGTAGGCAAAGGGTAACAGAGAAGCTAGAGGGGGAAATGAAGCACAGACATCAATGACATGGGCTGCAATAACAAAGATGAAACATAAGTGATGAGGAAACTGGGACCTAAAGACAGTTCTCAGCACGGCGATGAAGCCCCACAGCCTGCTAGTAACAGTGACAAAAGAGAAAGGAGATCGCATGAACACAAATCAAACGGCATTGGTATATAGTCTGCAGAAATTAAAATGCTCTCACAAGCATCCTAACGACAATTTTACTCCAAGAAATGTGAACATTTGGCTGCAATGGACAAATTCCTCAAAGATCATGAGATGCCAAATCTGACCCAAGAAGCAGAAAAATCTAAATAAATTTTGTTTCTTAGACAAATTGAACGCTTCCTTTCCAGAAAAACAAGTTTGGGCCCAGATGCCTTCCCTGGTGAATCTTCCCAAACATTTAAGGAAGAAATAATGTGGACCTCAATAAGAAAGGATGGCATGAGCCCACGCTGGCTCTCGGAGGATGGCTGCATTCTGATGCCAGACTCTGGCAAGAATACTGTGAGAAAGAATTTTACACGCCAATTTCTCCCATGAACGTCGTATAAAAATCTTGAAACACTTGTGAATCAATTGATGCCTAAGAGTGGTTTAATGTTAAGAAAGTCGAGATAACTCGCCACATTAAGGAAAGTGGAAGGAAATTATAACAGCTACCTGTTGAAAAAAATAAAGCAGAAAGTCCAGCGGCCATAATGAAAAACTCTCCTAGAAAACTAGAAATGAGGAAGTGCTTTTTAATCTGAAAAAGGCTTCCTTGGAGTCTTACAGTAAACACCATATTTAACAGTGAAATATGAAAAATGTCCCTCCTGAGACTAGGAATGAAATAAAGATACAGTCTGTTATTCAGTGAAGACTGGATATTTTAGGGGGTGAAATGGGCAGGAAAATTAGGTAAAACCCTTAAAATGCTAAAAAAGAAAAATACTCTCATTATTTGAAGAGATGAATGTGCACAGAAAACTCAAAAGAACTTGAAAACAAAATCGTCAGTAGGACTTAGTGAGGTGCTACAAATAACACGATGATTTGAAAACAGTGTTATATTTCAATACCAGAAAGAAATAGAACATTAAACCACAGAATCTGGGTACACTTAAAATTAATGTTTGTATTTTGTAAGACAAAAATTAAAGATGAGGCCGGGCGTGGTGGTGAACACCTTTAACCCCAGCACTTAGGAGGTAGAGCCAGGCGGATCTCTGGGAGTTTGAGACCAGTCTGGTCTACAGAGCGAGATCCAGGACAGACACCAAAGCTACACAGAGAAACCCTGTCTCGAAAAACAAAAACAAAAACAAAAAGATGAAGAGATAACAATTATAAAAGCCAAGAAAGCTGAGCTTTGATGCATTCAGGGTGGTACCAAGGTCACAGGGACACAGGGACACCAGGCCACACACCATCAATCAACTGCTGCATGCCAGTGCCCTCTTGGTGTTAAAGAACAGGACCATCTCACAGGAGTCAAGGTATTCAACAGACTGACAGACTGACAAGGCAGCCTGACAGGCTCCCCAGAGCTGACCCCATTCCCTCCGAACAGAGATGGAATGCTCGTCATTTTTATGTCTTTTTTATTTTGTTTTTAAGTCTTGACATTCCTTAACGTGTGTGTGTGTGTGTGTGTGTGTGTGTGTGTGTGTGTGTGTGTGTGCGCGCGCGCGCGCGCGCCTAAGTGAATGTGAGCGCCTGGGGGATACGTTAAAGTGCCTTTTAAGTCGGTTTGAGGAACCAAAGTATTCATTTACCTTCCGAATAGCCATTTAAATGGCATTTTGAGGTCTGTTAAGTGTTTTATAAATCTTTAAAATGTTATTTGCTTATATAAAACAACATTCACTCATAAGAGAAAAAGCTTCATTGGGCTATAAAATTTGACACCAAACACAGAAATTTTACTAAGTTTCTTTCTAGGGAGCGAGCACGGCCAGGCATAGCCGTGGCCCAGCAGCTCCTCCGGGCCTACGATGAGATCTCTGATGGCACCCAGTGTCACCACAAGACCTACATCACCACTGCGCTCATTTGGTGGCCTCGTTGGCACGATAGGCTCAGCTTACAGCGTCTTCTCAACCCGGCAGATTCCTACCTGGAAGCAGGGGCCCGGGCTGGCGGGTACACATGCACAGCGGCTGCCGTCGGAGCTAGGTTTGGTCTCGCCGCCTGTGTCGGTGTCCAGGTCCGGGAGAAGCCAGATGACCCCCTGAACTACTTCATCAGAGTCCAGGTCCAGGAGAAGCCAGATGACCCCCTGAACTGCTTCATCGGAGTCCAGGTCCAGGAGAAGCCAGATGACCCCCTGAACTACTTCATCAGAGTCCAGGTCCAGGAGAAGCCAGATGACCCCCTGAACTACTTCATCAGAGTCCAGGTCCAGGAGAAGCCAGATGACCCCCTGAACTGCTTCATCGGAGTCCAGGTCCAGGAGAAGCCAGATGACCCCCTGAACTGCTTCATCGGAGTCCAGGTCCGGGAGAAGCCAGATGACCCCCTGAACTGCTTCATCGGAGTCCAGGTCCGGGAGAAGCCAGATGACCCCCTGAACTGCTTCATCGGAGGCTGTGCCGGGGCTTGACCTTGGGAGCACGTACTCACAGCTATGGGACTGGAGCTGTTGGCTGCGCATACATGGGCACCTCAGGCAACCCTGTTCAAGATCAGCAAGCTGGAAGGCTGGAAGGCTGGAAATTCTTTGCCACCCCCAAGGTGTAAGCAGAACCCCTGTGGCAAATAAAACACTGTGTGTCCCTTGGGGGAAAAAAGAATTTCTTTCTAAAATGGGCCTTAATGCTGCAGGCCACAGGAATCTATCATAAGAACTCAGCTGGTTATGGCAAAGTCACTACCTGGAGGAATCAGGGAATTCCTCCAGAGGAAGTCAAATCCCAAGGAGTTTTTGGTGTTACTTGGCTTGTTATATATCAGCTGTATTCTGTTATGAAAATCACATGTGCCTTCATAGTTTTCCCAATTGACTTTTCCCTAAGAAGGGCTAACAGTGTGGACCGATCACTCTCTGGACATACACATTCCAGGTATTTGGAGAATAGCCTCGGGAAAGGTTTTCTCTGAAATCAAATTATCTCCCTTAGCCACTTTCAAGGACTACAGGAAACACCACGGGGGGGGGGGGGGGTGCCCAACTTCCGAGGAATAACAATGATAACAGCCCACCTGCAAGTCTCCTGACTTAAGGTAAATTCCACAAGGAGACACCACCTAGGTGAGGTGGATGTTAAGTAAATACCTTTACACAATTTAGCTCGGACCCTCCCTTTATATACGGGACTTCCAGGGCACCGAGAGGTCGGAGAAGAGAAAAGAGAATGGAAGAACTAGATGGGTAAGAACTTGAGAGGAACGAACTGAGATGGGGAAGAACTAGATTGTAGAACTAGAAGAGAGGACAAGAGGAACGAGATGGAAGATGAGGAAGAGCCAGATGAGAGAGAAGGAGATTGGAGAGGAGCTGATAGGAGAAAGAACTAGATAGATGAGAACCTAGAAGGGACAGAACTAGATGAAGGAATTAAGATAGAACCTAGGGGGGACAGTAGACAATATAGAGAGAAATCAGGCAAGAAAGGAGCTAGAACAGAACTGAAGCTGTGTGTATAGGATGTTATGCCAGAGGAATTAAAGCAAGTGGACTATAGAGCTCGGAGTGCTGAGAATCTATTTCCTGAAAATAGTCCTCGCCGTTAGTAGTTCTCTCTTCTGAGCCCCTGGGATGTATAATATTAAGGCTGGTCCCTCTAATATTATACAAGACTTTAAATTACTTATTTTATTTACAAAATAGTCATGGGTTAAAAAAAATTAGGAGTACCTAAAAATGCTTTATGTTGAGGTGCCTCTGGGGATGTATGTTATAAATCTTTTTTGAACTAATTTATATGGATTTTTTTCAAAATTATTCTTAATACATAAATATTAAATGTAATTTTTAAGGCAGTTCTATATAAAATGATGGACATGGGTTTGTTAGATAAGTTTCCTTTGCATGGTGTGGATCACAGGAGACACAGTATCAACCAGCAGCAGCATTCAAATCTAGGTGAGTTCCCTCATGTTTGCAATAAACATGGCTACATTATTAAATGCTGTTATAATTATAACTGATATTATATTTTGAAGATAAATTTAACATAGTTACAACATTAAGGAGTAAAAAACCTTGTCTGCTACCTGTGAGTTCCTCTTAAAAGATAGTTTGTTTTTAGTGTCCTTATTTTGTCCAATTTAAACTAAAAGGAAAAAATGTTATTTAAAAACTAAGCTATTGGTGCCTACCCAGCCCACTTAAAGCCTCATCAACAATCAGGTTAGGTTCTGTGTCTCTAAGATTAAAGATCTTTCACTTGATGTGAAAAGTCATATCTTTAAAAGCAAGATTTTTTTCATTCAGGATTGCTGATGCTACTGAATGTGATCTAACCAATAGTATATTAAAAATGGTGTGAACATTGTTTGTATTGGCTTACTAGCTGTCTTGGCCTATTGCTGTGAAGAGAAACCATGACCACAGCAACTCTTATAAAGGAAACATTTAACTGAAGCTGGCTTACAGTTTGGAGGTCTAGTCCATTGTCATTATGGCAGGAAACACATCAGCATGCAGGTAGACATGGTGATGGAGAAGTAGCTGAGAATTCTACATCCAGATCCACAGGCAACAGGCAGAGAGAAAGAGAGACTCTGGGCCTGGCTTGAGCATTTGAAACTCCAAGGCCCACCCCCAGTGACACACTTCCTCCAGCAAGTCTACAACTACCCCAACAATGCCACACCTCCTAATCCCTGTCAAGAAGTACCACTCCCTAATGACCAAGCATTCAAACCTATGAGCCTATGGGGTCCATTCCTGTTCAAATCATCACCTCAGTAAATGGTCATATTAGCAAAAACTTCCAAAGTACTCCTACTTTTAAGAATTTAAGTAAAAATAAGTATATATTACATAAATATAAAAATAAAAATATATAGTCACATAATATATTACACACATGCATACACATTCCTTTTAGTTTATACTAAGTTTTTCTTTAAATACTTTTAGTCAGGATATTATTTTGTCAATTATTATCTCATCTCTGACTCAGTAATCTAAAAAAAAAAATAAATCCCTATTATAAAATAAACTGGCCTTCAGGACATGATGAGTCCTGCATCTGGGTGCAAACTCCCCTCATGGAAAGTTACCCTCAGTGGGGAGATGATCCTTTACACTCTGCTATCCTAAAATCTGAAAATTGAGACAATGACTTAGTTCCCTGTTTTTACCTTTCCTTAAGCAAACAATAAGCTTTTAAAGACAAAGATTGCATGTTTTTCAAAATAATTGCTTACAGTTTCCACTAAGTATATAGGGCTTCTAATTAAGGGACTGAGTCTTAGGTTTGTTTAATAATCTGCCTCTGTCAAGCTTTATCTAAACATTATACAATAGTCAAAATTTGAAGCACAATTTGTTCTTCAGTGCTGGTATAAGCGGCCTTCTGGGCATTAGTAACCACACTTGGAGATCTATGCTGATGTAGACAAGGGGTCAGAACTTGGACTACAGTGTGGCAGTCACAGGAGAAAAGACACACAGAGCCGCTGTAACAGCCGAGCAAGCTCAAAGAGGCCATGTAGGCGGCCCTCTGCTTCATGGTGGTGGCATTGCAGTTCACTGAGGAAATGGTGGCCTTTGTAATAAATAATGCTGGGTCAACAGAATATCCACATGGAAAAACATGATTCTTGACTTCTATTTCACCCCAGACACAAAAATTGATTCCAGATGAAACTGTGAACTGTGAGGCAGAGAAGCTTTCAAATGCCTTTCTGGATACAACCAACAGTTCTTCACATAAAAGCAGTGGCTACAAAGGAAACACAGGGGAATGCCGGACCACAGAATAACACAAACTTTTTTCCATGAAAGATTCTGTTGAGGAAGTGAAAGGACCAACCACAGAGTGAAAGCACATGCTGTGATGAGAGATTTACATGTTTAAAACTCAGATTTTATGTATCTTAATCCATCATATATATACATATATATGTATGTATATGTATATATGCAAGCCACATTAATCATCAAAAACACCAATAGAAAGAAGGGTGAATGTTTTAGCAGATACAGAGCGAGACTGTCCCCGGATTTCTTTTGTCCCACCAACTTGCTCCCACATCAAGACACAGAGACTTATTATTAGTTATGAATGCTCGGTCTTATCTTATGCTTGTCCCACTAGCTCTTATAACTTAACCTGTTTCTCTTCATCTATGTTTTGCCTTGGGGCTTTTTACCTTTCTTTCCTTCTGTGTGTCTCATTTTCACTGCCTCTCGTGACTGGATGGCTGGAGGCTGCCTGGCTTCTGGCCCCGGGTGTGCCCCCCTCTTTCTCCCTTATTCTCCTCCTCCTTCTTCCCTCCTCTTGTTCTTTTCAAGCCCGATTCCTCCTCCTACTTATTCTCTCTTCCTGCCAGCCCCACCTATCCCTCTCCCGCCTAGCTATTGGCTGTTCAGCTCTTTATTAGACCAATCAGGTGCCTTAGGCAGGCAAGGTGAAACAAATACAACACATCTTTACATAATTAAACAAATGAAGCAGAAACAAAAGTAACACCATTCACATAGTTAAAGTAATATTCTGCAGTATAAACTAATGTAACACATCTTTGCTTAGTTAAAATAATATTCCACAACAGAAGACTGTCAAGTGGCGAGCAAGTCCATGGAAAGGTGCTTAACTTGGTCATCAGAGAAACACAAACACATTGCCTTCCTGCAGCGGACTCCAGATTGGTTACCGTGAAAGGGCACAGCATCAGTCAAAGACTACCGGGAACACTTCTCTCTCACTGTCACACGGGTGGGGCTTGGGACCTGGTAAACAAGAGAGAAAACTGTATTATGTGCTAAGTCTAAACACATACAGACATGGCCGGAGTATAATCACATGCTGAACATCAGACATGGTTTCTGAAAAATGCTTCACTGGATTCTTGTATCATAGCAGCAACCTAGACAGACACCTGCATGACTGGGGCCAGAGGGTAACTTACTGCTTCCAGGCTACAGAGAAGTACCACACATCACAGAAATATACCTTAGGCAACTGTAATGCATCCTAAGAATTTGTGAATCCACACATATAAGATACAGTTCCGCTCTGTTGTATCCTCAGAAGCTCAGGCTGCCATGGCCACAGTCCCTCTTATGGGATTAAGACCAACAGAATTGCAAACATGATTTACACAAGGATGTTCACAGATAAACGACAGTACCTCAAAATTGAAACCACCCACTGTCCACCAAAGAGATTGGCTGACCCGATCAGGAAGTGAGGAAAAAGTGGCAAGAACCTTTTGCCTGGGGTCCCTAGGAGTCTGAGAGTCAGGAGGGTGACCAGATATCTCTTCATGATACCATCAGCCAGGCATAATCCTCCTTCAGCACCACCCCGCTGACTGTCCATGTCTAAATGAAGCCACAAAAGAGGATAGGAAAAACCTGAGGAAACTATGGAAGAAATTGGAATTCTCTGGAATAATTTAGATTAGATCTTTACTTACAAAGGTTTGCTCTTAATCTTTTCATAAAGTATAACATTAACATGCTGTTTGCAATAAAAACATATCTTTGTAAGCATGTGTGGGTGGGGTTAGCAGAGACCCATTGTGTTTTGTCACCAGGGAGCCCTTCCTCTGGCTTAAATGAAGCTTCATACCCCTTAATCATGACCTCCCCCCCCACCCCCCCACCCCCACATCCTGCCTTCAGCCTCAGGAATCTGGCTTCCTTAGATGCCTCATGGTTTTACCTGCATGAGTTTGCTGGATCATATGTCCATTCTATTTTTAAACTTTTGAGGAACTACCGTATTGTTTTCTGTTGTGGCTGTGGCATTTTATAGGGAATATTTTAGATTAAGCTTTTAAGTGAAAAGAAAATTCAGGACAGAAGTGAGTTGTCGGAAAACAAGGGAAAATCAAAGTTATTTTACACACCTGTGTTTGTCCCTGCTGCAGGAGCTTGGATCGTGGAATTTGCTTTCTACCTCCTAACGTTTGATTTCAGTGGCTTACCTCTTATTGTTTTTTCCATTCTGCAAAATGCTTAAAAACATGATTTTTATGAATTCAAATTTTGCCTCCTGTGTCTAAGCAGGGTAGAAACAAGGCTTTCCCCTTACTTCAATAGTTGAGAAGCTTCAACTGTGCACAAAACTTTCCAGGAGTCTTATTGTCCTTGGCATTATGGGATGGGGGATTACAGCTGCCTGCCATCCTGGATTCTCTGTCTCAGGATTACAGTTGCCCATCATCCTGGATACTCTGTCTCAGGATTACAGTTGCCCTCCATCCTGGATACTCTGTGTCCCAGGATTACAGCTGCCTGCCATCCTGGATACTTTGTGTCCCAGTTTCCGCTTTAGTTACTTTTCTTGCTGCTGTTAAAACAAACAAACAAAAACTGATAAGTGACTTGTGGAAGGAAGGGCTTGTCTTGGTTTACTGTGTAAGGAGTCCATTATGGCAGAGAAGAGCAAGGAGTCAGGAGCAGGCAGCAGCTAGTCATACTGTATCCACTGTTAGGTCACAGAGTGATGCATGTTCACACTTGGCTCACTTTCTCCTCCCTATCCAGTCCAGGACCTTGGTGATCCAGAGAATGATACCATCCACATTTAGGGGGACATTCCCAATTCACTGAACCTATTCTAAAAGCCCATCTCAGACACTCCTAGAGGCCTGTCTTTTGGATGTTCGTGTGTGGGCTATGGGAGACCTTATGGGTAGATTAACCTCTTTCTCATGTGAGTTCTCACTTTTAGAGTATTGAATCAGTTTCTGCAAGAGTATGTTGTGAGAAATCAGTCAATATATAGCATGGAATAGTACTAAGATTCAATGGAAAACAAACAAACATCCTCAAAAATTGAAGGAAGAGGAAATACCTGGGCTCATAGCTCTGACTAGAATTAGAAAACTGTAACCTAGCAATTGGAGACGTGCATGATGTATGAGCTGTCGCTGTAGCCTGAACTCTTCATGTGATAGACAAGGAAGCTGGTGTTACACTGTTTGAAATCACCACTGTTTGGCATGGTTTGGCAAGTTCGTATGGCATGATGATAGCTCTCCACAATGAAGACTCGCAGGGTTTCATGTACCATAGCAGACACATCTGCACTGTGGTTTCCACAGCAGCCACTGTGAACCACATCTCATATCCTTCTGTGGACTTGCTCTGACTCAGAGTTACTAGGAGCCTGCTGTGATCTGCATCAGCACACATGCAGTCCAGGTGAAATAAATTAGCCCTCACACAGTTTTCTGTCACCTTTCCCGACAGACAACATGCTCATCCATCAGACTTGGGAGTCTCCTATCATTTTTGCCAAAGGCTAATTCTAAAATCATTTCCCCCTAATCTGCTGCTGCTGCCAGATTGTTCATTCTTTTAAAAATGATGTTCTTTCCAGCTGCCTGTTTATCATTATCAGATGGCCCTGCCATAAAATTCCATGTGTGCATGTGACTTTCCTCCACACACCGCCAAGTAAGCAGGCCAAGCAGAGACTGCTGCCTAGGGATGGACATTCTAGAATGCCCATGCAAACTAGCTTCGTGTACACACACACACACACACACACACACACACACACACACACACACACACACACGGAAAGGCTCCTCAGACCTGGGGACAGGGCTGGTCATGTGACCTAACACTAGTCAGCAAGAGGGAGATAAGGGGGCAGTGAGGAAGGCCTGGGTCTATGGAAGGCAACTGTGGCAGTCTGCCTTAGGTGAGGGACAGATTGATGCCACCACCCAGATGACAGCTGTACCCGGCCTATGGGATGGTCAAGGAGGGGACGGGTGGAGTTTGTTTAAACATAGATTGTACTATTTAGAGCAATTTCAGATTCAAAACAAAACTTTTTCCAACTCACGGAGAGATCCATCAGCCTCTATCTCCTGCATGCTGGGGCTAAAAATACATGCCCCCATGCCTGGCCAGCAGAAATTTGAAAAGAGAATTGCACATTCCAAATCTGAGTTGGCATCCCTTTTTTATACCAGGAAGGCAGAAGCAAGACAGATACGCCCTGGGGGCACTGTCAACTGGGCAGTAAAATTTTCTAACTGCTTGGAGCAGCCATACGGTGACAATATCTAGGGAGACGGTCACCCTGGAGTTCCGTCAGCCCGCAAGTTCTGTGCAGCAGGTGCTGGCAAAACTGTAGTCTGTGGCTCATTCTGCACTGGGGCCTGAAGAACAAAAAATGGTCTTCACTTGTTTAAAGGGAGGTTTGATGTGGCGTTCCTGTGTAATTCAGCATTCATGAGGCTGAGGCAGAAGAATGGCAAGTTCAAGGCCAGCCAAAGCTTATACAAGGGAGACACTCTTTCAGAGAAACAAAAACAAAGTAAAAAACAAAACAGAAACACTCATATACACCAAATCCAGACCACACCAAAACAAAAACCTAATGGACATCACATGTGGTTTATCCATTCTGTTCCTTTTAAAAGAACGTTCTGGCCTAGCCCAGAGGAGCAGGCTCTCTGGGTAACTCTGAGGAGTGTTGTAGCAAGCATGACATCGAATGCCTATCCTGTTATGGGTCTGGTTTTCTGGCTTCTGGCACTGGCTTCCTCAAGAATCTGAGAGGCCCAGACTCCGGTCTCCTGAGTTGTCTTTGAGGCCGGCAGGAGTCTGCCCCGTATCACGGCACTTGTAGAAACTTAGGCTATTTTAGTGTGCAAGATGAATCCTAAAAGTACACTATGGACTCAGGGGATGTTTTTTATTTAAAAAAAATTCATTATTTTTCAAATGAAGGAGCCAGTAGATACACACAATGTTCTTCATGAAGAGACCCCACAATTGAGAGGCTCTTCTTCACCCTGGGGCCTCAGCTCAGCAGAACAACTATGAGGAATTTCTTCCACAGCGTCTCTGGCTGTGTGACCCTATATTTGTCTCAAGTGGGAGACAGTTACAGTGTCTTCCTGGCTTTTGATTTCTCTCTTTTATTAATTTCATAGTGCATTGAGATCTTTTTATACCAGAAAATAAAAGTTTTAGGCCCTTTTTAATAGCGACATCATAATCCTTGGGATAAATGAAACATTTGAATTAATGATCCCCTAGTGTTTGTCTATTAAAACAGTACCACATTCCCAATGCTTAGACACAGCCTTTTCCACAAGTAAGTGCAATTGAGAGGAAACACAGTTGTAGGATTGCTGAGAAAAATGCTGTGTGGATTCCAAGTAATGACAAGGTACCGTCTTCCAATCCAGTACCAGCCACACTCAATAGCTATCCCATAAGGCTGTTGTGAGGATGACTGACTTGAGGAAGACAAAGCTCTTAAATTAGAAAGTGTGAAGTAACTAGGGATTATCATCTTTTGTATCTGCTCTTACAGGATTTTCCAATTTATGCTTTGTTCATTGAGAGTTGAGTCTATTTAGCATCTCTCTCGCCTCCCACACACATTGCAGAACACAGGCCGTGTAAAATGGATTTACAAGTTTCCTTTGCCCACTGTGTCCCAGACCAGTGCTTGGAATAGAGCACAATGCATGATAGAAAGATGATAAGAATCTTTTGAATTAATTCATAAGGTGTGGCATCATTCTGCATCAGGAGAATTAGTTCCTTTGACTGTCCATATATGTTGAAAATACTTTTCCACTATGTCTAATTTCTTTGATTTTGCTTCTTTAATGTGTCTTAATAATATTATTACTTTGTGGCTAAGAGCACTGATTGTTCTTCCAGTGTCCTGGGTTCAATTCCCAGCACCACAGATTCCCAGAGGCTCACAACCATCTGTTAACATCAGTTTCAGGGGGTCTAATGCCATCTTCTGGACTTGAAGGACATTAAGCATACACGGTGCATATACATACATATATACCAGACACCCACACACATAAAATAATTTTTTAAATTAAATTTTAAAAGCATTACTGCTTGGTTTGTTTAAAATAGATTTTGCAGATATCCTTGGAGGCCTGCTTTTTTTTTTTGTTATTGTTTTAAAGGGAAACAGAGGAGGAGATGATCTGGGGGAAAAGAGGTGGGGAGAAGGCCCAGAGGAGTGGAGGGAGGGGAAACTAAGGTAGGGATGTAATGTATTTCTTCTATAAAATAAAATAGATTTTGCTGTGACTCCACTATATTTCTATATCTCAACTTTATTTTTTCTCCTTCCCTCTCCTTTATTTTTCCTGTGTATTCAACTGAGGGCCCTGCGCATGCTAATCAGACACTCTACCACTGACCTACTTTTTAATTTTTATTTTGATGCAGGGTCTCACTAACCTTGACTTTGCTGTAGACCCCAGCAGGTAAAACTTGAACTTATGGTTAATCTTCCTTCTTCATCCTCCCTAGTAACCAAGATTACAGACCTTTGCCATTGAGCTTGGCTTGATATGGTTTTAAGGGTATTTAGGATAGCCTTTGCATGCTGGTTGGTCTATGAATTTGTATAACAATCACTCTGAGCTTTTAACTCAAGACTTTTTTCATATTCTGTAAGAAGTGGGCTCTCATACTTTGATGTACATAATATTCACAAGCTATTTATGAAGCAGGACTTTCTATGTTGGGATGATGGGATGTATATGGCCAACCCTGAGTGGAGAGAGCTGTTACAGGATATCTGATCACACTGAGTGAAGATGTGTCTGTCCTTCCTCACCTGCCTAAGGTACCTTCTAGTTGGTTTAATAAAGAGCTGAATGGCCAACAGCAGGCAGGAGAGGATGGGCAGGACTTCTTGGGAGAGAGGAACTTGAGAGAAGAATCTGAGAGACGGGATTTGCCAACCAGATGTGGAGGAAACTTGACATACTGTACAGAGGAGAGGTAATGAGCCACATGGCAGAACATAAATTAATATAAATAGTTTTGTTTAAGCTTTAAGAACTACTTGGAAACAAGTCTAAGCTAAGGCAGAACTTCCATAATTAATAAGACGTCTCCTTGCCATTATTCGGGAGCTGGCAGTACAAAGAAAGACCTGCTATAGAAAGCTAAGGTGGCCATTCCAGAACACTGGTGTAGAGAGGTAAGGTGGCCATTCCAGAACCCTGCTGTAGAGAGGTAAGGTGGCCATTCCAGAACCCTGCTGTAGAGAGGTAAGGTGGCCATTCCAGAACCCTGCTGTAGAGAGGGAAGGCAGAACCAAATGTTTAGAGAGAAAAATAAGAAATTCAAGGCATGAACTTTGCTTTTTTTTTTTTTTTTCACATGAATTCTAGGACTGACTTAAGGAGACTATCTATCAGGATATCTTACTTTTAGGACAGGTACACTTTCATTTAGGAATTTTCTCCTGTGACACAGCTTTATAAATTCTGAGCTGTCCCCTAAGAATGAACTGAGGGGCTGGACTTGCAGGCATGCTAAGATTCCTAGAAATCCAAGATTTTTTCCCCTTCCTCTTCAATTCTGTCTTGCTGAAGATTTCTTTGGCTTTCAAGGACCCCAGTGGAAACATGGTCTCAGTAGAGCCCAGGATGGTCTGGATCTCACAATATAGTCAAAGCTGAACCTGAATTTGGAGTTGTTTCCCTGACTCAGTGCTATGGGAATGGAACAGAACCTAGAGGGTACATGCCGAGATGTCTATTATTCTGTCCCAGAATACAGAATTCAACCAGCATCATAGAGATAGCTGTAGGAATAGAGACAGTTTGTTAAGAAAGAGAATACCCCCAAGTGGACTAGACATCTGGAAAAGATCAGACACCCCCATGGTGCTCGGCAGGGAGAGTGGTGAGATGTTCAAGTCATTTACATGGCACCTGTCTTTTCCTACACACAGCAAGCGTGTGATTTGAGTATGCTCTAGCTCTTGCATGAGCCCTGCATGAGCGGAGTCTCCAGATTTTTTGCCAAATGGCTCTTTTCATTTGTTAATCTTGATGCCTTCCTCTCCAGGCCCTGGCCTCTTGACACCCCCAGCAGTAGGTTTACAGCTGTTTCCACGCTCCTAGCTTCATTTTTCTAACCCCCCACTCCTTAATTGGTTTAAAACCCTCTAGATTTTCTCTCTGTTAAGACAAGAGGTACTTTATTTTCTCTCTGTTGGGACTTCCCAGCAAGAACAGGGCAGGAAGGGCCCCTTAGACCCTTCATAGAATTTCACCCTTGACACCAATGTCTCAGTCATGAGAAGATCTGTGAAGGTGAGGACCATAAACTCTCCCAGCTTTTTCATACTCATACTGCATCTTAGAGGGTCTCAGATGCTTTTTCCTTACCATAGTCCAATAACCACACAGCCTTCCACATGTACACATGTCTGTCTTTCCTTCTTGTATTACTTTTCTGTTGCTGTGATAAAAACAAGAAGGTGACTTGAGGAAGAAAGTTTACTTTGGCTTGTGTTTCCAGAGGAACTTGAGTCTGTGAGGGAAGACCAGCAGGCATGGTGGCAGGAACTTGAAGCTGAGCGCTCACACCTCACACTGAAAGCATGAAGCAGGGAAAGCAACTGGAAATGGCGCCATTCTTTAAATGCTCACCTCCAGTGAAGATATCCTCCAACAAGGGGACACCATGTGAACTCCCCAAATGGTGCCAAGTGTTCAAATCCGTGAGTCCATGAGGGATATCGCCATGCAAACTACTACAGTTCTCTATTAGAAAGCAACTTGACAATCAACACCAAAGACAAGTATATAAAAAATCACCGATGCTCTTTGGTGCATGGATGAGTCCTGGTACTTCATTGTCCTGCTGCAGATTAGACCAGTGGCTACCAGACTGCTCTAGAGTGGTTCCTGAATGGTTGAAGGTCTGAGCATCAAGTCCAGCCTTGTTTTTCTGCTGGCTTATCAGCTGTACCCTAATCTACTGCTATTTTAACTGCCATCTGTGGTCCTGCAGCCCACAGTCAGTGCCCTGCTGCTCAGGCTGGCCTGGTGGGATTTCCGGTCCCAATGACATCAGCTCTGCCCCTGCTGCCAAATGTAGTTTTTAGCTAAGTCACTATCATTCTATTTACCAATAAAGACTCATGAGTCAGATGTTGTGGTGAAAACCTGCTAGCTTGGAGAGGCCAAGAAGCATCCAGCAAGAGCATGTCTCTCCAGCTGTCCCAAACCTAAAGGGCCACAAAACTCTAGGCCCCTCCCTACTCCTTCCTGTGTACCTCTCTATCCATCTTATTGGCTTCTCTGTACTCTCTATGGCTAATTCCTGTCAACTAGTTGCTGGCTCCACCCCCTGATCCAAGGTTGATTTTATTAACAGTCTCGGATTTCACAGTGCAATCAAATATCCCACAACAGGATCTAGCAGATGAAAGGCAGCAGAGAGGGACGGTCTGAGTCTACCTGGAATTGTAAGGTCCTAAAAGGTGGGCAGAGGCTGGCATAGCATCCAGCAACTGATGGCTCATGGGCGCTCATCTTGGATGCTTAGCTAACAGACACATCGGTATCCAGACTGGGAGAATGTCAATGCACTCTACCAGCAGGATGTGGACCCTGCTGTCTAGCATAAGCCAGGTGGCTGTGTTCGCTTTCCACCATTATCACAAATCCTCGAGGAAATCGATGTGTAAAGAGAAGGTTGACTTTGGCTCAAGGCTTCAGGGATTCTAATTTACCATCAGACTGCCCACTGATTCAGACTTCTGGCAGAGATTCCAGGTATCAATGGCAAGGAACACATGGAAGATCAACGCTATTCACCCCATAACTAGGCAACTAAAGATGAGGAGACAGGCGGCCACAATCCGCTGGAAGGGGACATCTCTAGCAACTTCCCATAAAGCCTCCCTTCCTGATGAACTCCACAGTGCCTGTAAACAGCACTACTCCATAGACCAATCCTTCAAACATGCGCCACTAAAGGACATTCTGTATGCAAACTAAGCCATGAAGGAGGCTCAGGGGAGTGTGGTATGTAGCTGGATAACACAGCCAGAAGCAGGGTCAGCAAATCCTAGCCCAAAGCCAGTTCTACCCCTACTCAATATAAATGAAGTGACCCTGGCACACAGCCCCCACGCTGCCCCCTCCATCTCTGCTGCTCGATGATACTACAACAGAGCTGAGTCACAGCAACAGAGGCCATGTGACCCAGCCACTGATAGTTTATCCACCAAGCTCTATCCTACAACATGGATTTCTGAGCAGAGCTGTGTCTACCGTGTTCACATGGCTATTCCCAGCAACTATGACAGTCCCTGTCAGGCAGCAAGCACCTAACCATAGTGTGTTAATGAATGAATGAAATGAATAAGTGAATGAATCCCAGAATGTTTAGAATCTTCTTATTGCCTAGGTCCTTTCTGGAAAACAAACAAACAAACAAACAAACAGGATTGGTCATGCAGACTAGAATTGGGTCACTCGGAGCTGTAGAGAGAGTGAAGTTCAGGAGAATGTGGTAAGGTCGAAGATTGTCTGGTGGGCAGAGTGGAGCCGCACACGTCCTGACTGCTTTACCTGCAAACACCCAGCCCGTCTCTATTTCAAGAAATTAAGGCCAATTTTAAATGTGCAGAATTAGCAAAGCACCCTGGTAGTTTTCACTAATGAATTCCAATGGTTAATTACACTTGGATTCTTAATGCTTCTCCCTCCAGAGCCCACCATGCTGATCTTGCTCAAAGGATTGAAGTCACACCTCCTGATGTATTTCTTTTAAAAGAAGAATAAGAAGTGCTGAGTTTGCTGTGGTTTCTTTGTATTTCCTTATGGAGTCTTCCCATCTCCACTGATAACAGGAGCTGAAAAAAACAAGAGCTTCAGCATAGCATCCTCTGGACCTGTTCAGATTTCTTTCAAAATGCATGCTGCCATGTTTTCAGAGCTTGAGTGGGGGTTGGTGCTAAGTGACCTTCCTTCTCCAGCACCCGAGTTTCTAAAATAAGGAATAAAAAGTCTCATCTGCAGACTCATCAGTGCATTGAGGATCTGAGAACCGGACAGGCACAGCAGCACACCGCTGCGGACCAGCCCTGAGAACCGGACAGGCACAGCAGGACACCGTTGCAGACCAGCCCTGAGAACCGGACAGGCACAGCAGCACACCGCTGCAGACCAGCCCTGAGAACCGGACAGGCACAGCAGCACACCGCTGCAGACCAGCCCTGAGAACCGGACAGGCACAGCAGCACACCGCTGCAGACCAGCTCTGAGAACCGGACAGGCACAGCAGCACACCGCTGCAGACCAGCTCTGAGAACCGGACAGGCACAGCAGCACACCGCTGCAGACCAGCCCTGAGAACCGGGACAGGCACAGCAGCACACCGCTGCAGACCAGCCCTGAGAACCGGACAGGCACAGCAGCACACCGCTGCAGACCAGCCCTGAGAACCGGACAGGCACAGCAGCACACCGCTGCAGACCAGCCCTGAGAACCGGACAGGCACAGCAGCACACCGCTGCAGACCAGCCCTGAGAACCGGACAGGCACAGCAGCACACCGCTGCAGACCAGCCCTGAGAACCGGACAGGCACAGCAGCACACCGCTGCAGACCAGCCCTGAGAACCGGGACAGGCACAGCAGCACACCGCTGCAGACCAGCCCTGAGAACCGGACAGGCACAGCAGCACACCGCTGCAGACCAGCCCTGAGAACCGGACAGGCACAGCAGCACACCGCTGCGGACCAGCCCTGAGAACCGGACAGGCACAGCAGCACACCGCTGCAGACCAGCCCTGAGAACCAGACAGGCACAGCAGCACACCGCTGCAGACCAGCTCTGAGAACCGGACAGGCACAGCAGCACACCGCTGCAGACCAGCTCTGAGAACCGGACAGGCACAAGCTCCTAGACTGGCATGCACTGGAGGGTCTTTGGTCCCCTGTGGCCCCTTCCTTAATGTTTTCTTTCTCAAGGAAGAAGAGATATCTTCTGGGTGTTGGCGGCAGTCATGTGGCCACCATCCTCGTGTGGCCACCATCCTCATGTGGCCACCATCCTCATGAGGCCACCATCCTCATGAGGCCACCATCCTCATGTGGCCACCACCCTCATGTGGCCACCATCTTTATGTGGCCACCATCCTCGTGTGGCTACCATCCTCATGAGGCCACCATCCTCATGTGGCCACCATCTTTATGTGGCCACCATCTTTATGTGGCCACCATCTTTATGTGGCCACCATTCTGTAGTGTACTTCAGTCACAGCATTGAGTGGACTGGGAAATAGACACCGTAATTATCAGAAACCAGTGTGAACTAGGGGAAGAGAGCAGGAGATCACAGAAACGGTAAGAGGGTCAACAACCTGACCATCCGAGTCTCAATATGGATTGTCCCCAAGGCAACTGAGTCTCAGGCCATTCTGTAAGTGACATGAAACTGAGCAGCATCTGTTAGTGGCTTGCCACCAAATCATCCACAATCGAGGAGGCCCAAAAAGGAAGTACACCTTTTCCCTCCTCTGTGAACTTCTCTGTCTTATGCCTCAGAGTGCTTTTCCGTTATAGATTACTATACGTAATATGTATATGCATCTTGGTTATTCCACGTCTATGCATTTGAATCCTTTATGTGGGTGAATGATGAGCTGCTGTAAGGGTGTGAAAAGCAGGGTGTGAGGGGTCGACCTCCTGTGTGGTTACAGTAAGCATCAGAACATGCAAAAAACAGTTGTATGTTGCAAGGGGCATAAGAAAGTCTCTGAGTGCCTAGTATATAGCAGGTGTTTAATAAATGTTTATTATTTTTTATTACTAATACATTGTCAAAAGTTAGTTCATGTCCATGTGAATTCATGTAGCTCATCACCTTTTTTAAGAGTCAGTGTTGCCAGCAGGGTCCACTGTAAACCCTTCATAACCTCCAGAATGGATAGTCCAGCTTTCACAGCTGCATGCAGAATTCTCCTGCCTCACCCTCCTACTGAATCCAGGCCATTTCCCACTTCTTTTAATTTTTCCTCCTTGTATTTCTGTTGGGAGCACAAAGGTCCTAGCACCCATCCTCAGGGATCCCAGGAATGTTAAGCACACAGGATTGTCCTGTTTTTCCAGAAGGCTGGAAATTGGTGGTGATTAATAGCCTGGTGATCTTCATTATCTGTTGGGTCAGGCCATATCAAGCTCCTAAAGACAGGACCAGAGGTGGCTAGTAATCCAAATGCCCCTGACATTACCTGTACAGTCAGGGGCTCCCCAACCTCCCACAACCAGGACCAGAAGAGGTGGCTAATAGCCCAAATGACCTCCATGCTATCTATATGACCAAGACCAGGCCTGACCCTTCCCTAGTCCCTTAAGCTAGTACAGGTAGCATATCTCTAGAAGCCATCTTCTTGGACAAAATGACATGTAATTTGAGTTAAGTTTCATGTAATTAGGCCTTGTGCACCAGGGATTGTGTTACACCAGGAGGCAGTTTTACAAATCACATTGTGTTTAAGTGTGCTGGCAATACATCCAGGCATCAGACTCTTAGAGTTTGATCCAGCCTGGCAGACTGAGTCAGGCTGGACTGAGTTTTCATCCTCATGTCTTAGTAGTTTGTTTCCCTGTCTGCCACAACACCTGCAGCAACCTCCACACATTTCCTTCTTCCTCTTCATTTCTTCCTATTATTTCTATTCAACCCTTACTTGGGAAATTACTGATATGTGTTGGTCTTCAAGGTTCCATAGATATATCAATACACATAAAGATTTAGCTAAACACATAGACAATCAAATAGAAAGTTGGATGGAGCCTTTGAGATCTTGCTTTGGTTTGAATGTGTATCCTACTAGTTCATGTGTTGGAAGCTGTTGTGTGAGAGACTTTTCCTTGGGAGACAACAACACACAAAACACTTGATGAGTTTCTTTTATTAATTAGTTTTCTATTTTTCTCATACAGTGTACTGTGATCTCCTTCTTTCCCCTTCTTAATCTCATCCCAGATCTTCCCCCACCTTCCTGCCTAGCCAGCTTCATGTTTCTCTGTCTCTCAAAAGTCACTGGCATCTTTTCTGAAGTTCAAAGACTTTGTCCTTGCCAGACCTTTGAGTGTCTTCCTAATTGTCTGACTTTGCCTGTTTGCTTTCCTCGAGGAAGTCTTCCAAGGATCAAATGGAGTCTCCATTTCCTAGACTTTGCACATGGCAAAGCAGAGCAGCTAGTCACATGTAAATTGTTGATAAAATAAACAGCATTCCTTCCAAGCTTTACCAAAAGGAAATTAAGCACTGACAGTCTATCAGTTCAGGAGTGAGGGTGGCAGGGGGTGTCTCATGTTAGCACAGACATGAATTATAGTTTATCAACAATCTGTTGAAAATCTGATTAATGGTTTTTTATATTGAGTGGCAGAAAGTAGCTAATTAAATTTGTGTTTTAAAATGTTCCTGCAGCTCCTAAGACAATCAGGCTTATAGACTTTGTTTTGGTGAAATTCTTGTACTGTGAACACACACACACACACTATATATATATATATATATATATATATATATATATATATATATATATATATATATTATTTTTTAAAATTCAGGTGACACCTATCAGGTATTCTGGGCATTCTTTGCTTTGTTAAACTGGGTTTCAAAATAGTCCAGACAAAATAGTTAAATTGTCTGGATGGCCAGTGTGGAGTTGAAGGAGTAGAGAGGGTTACCTGACTGGGATGCAGATTTCTCCCTTCCGTGTCCTCGGTGTAGCTTCCTCTCTCACTTTTCTGTTTCCTATTTCCAAATTGAACTTAGAATTGTTTTTGGAAGTTACTGATGCATATTGAAGCCTAACTAGCTCAGGTTTTGTAGATGACAGGACTCTACCAAGTGATGGATGTTTGCATGTAGACCTCAAATCTGAAAGTGCTCCTGAATGGCCCCCAGTAGCCTTCACTGTGGAGATCTGAGCAGTGGATGGGTGATGGGTTTGGTCAGATTTAGGGTTCTAAAACAATGCATTATGAAACTGGCTCTTCTAATACACAAAAATTTCAGCCTACTCTGCTTCTCTGTTGGGAATTCTACTCCTAAAGTGTGACTGCCCAAAAGGGCTCTCCTTGAGGGACCTCTTCTCCTCTAGCAAGCAGCTTTCTCTGGTGAATCTACCAACCAGGCTGTAGGAAAGCCCCAGTGTTCTTCAGCATCAGTAATTTGCCACAGAACTCTTTCTTTCTTTCTTTCTTCCTTCCTTCCTTCCTTCCTTCCTTCCTTCCTTCCTTCCTTCCTTCCTTTCTTTCTTTCCTTCTTTCTCTCTTTCTTTCTTTTTAAATTTAATTTAATTTTATTAACATTTTTCATATTTTTACATACCGACCACATTTCCCCTCCCTTCTCTCCTCCTGTTCCCCTCTCCATTTCCATTACCTCCCTCTACCCCCACCCCCCATCCACTCCTCCTCTGTCTCCGTTCAGAAAGGGGCAGGCCTCCCATGGGCCTGAACAAAGCATGGCACATCAAGTTGAAGTAGGACCAAGCTCCTCCCCCTGCATCAAGGCCACAGGACTCTTTTATTCACTACTTAGTTCCATTATGTGAGGATGTTTTTCCATTTGAAACTTGATAGAGCTGATGTGCATCCATGAAGCTGAAGGTGAGAACTGATCTTGACGATGGAGAGAAAAGACCAAGACTATTTGCCCTTTGCCCTTGGGCCCCTTGGCCAGGATGGCCATGACCACAAAGATACACGGATACAATAGAGAGCAGAAGATATCTGTCATGCAATTTTAAATTTGTTTCAGGGTCAGAAAAATTACCACAACTTAGGAATGAGGCAAAGGGTGATGGGGCCTGGCTTGTCAGCTGCAAGGGTTCCCCTGCACTGTGGTGCATTCATCACTCAGAATCTAATGTAGAATCTTAATTTTGCATTTCTGTGCCACTCCCCCCAAAAATGTCAACTCATTCATATTCTCTTTTTAAACTTGTGTTATTATCTCTCTGTTTACCCTTAGTAACTCAAACAAACTCTGGCACATGCTCATTACATGCTGTGTGATATTTATGCTTTTAGTTTGATTAAAATGTCATTTTGCCAACACTGAACTATAAGCTACAAATGCTTATAAATTACTTAATCCTTATCAGTGGTCAATCATGTCTTATTGTGAATTTGCTTAGAGTATTGAATCCTTTAATTAATCATTCAAATATGGCACAATTTTTGTATCTCTATGTCAGCATGTCACACACACACACACACACACACACGCACACGCACACGCACACGCACACGCACACACCAGGAGTCTCAAGAAATGAGGTGTTCATCTCGCTGCCTTTGAAGAAGCTCTGTTTGAGCATTTTCTTCTTTAAAGTGCCAATCATCACGTGGAGTTCCATCCTGGTCACAAACACATTGGTAGGACATTACAGCCTTGGTGAGCATGGAGGAACATTAATATGCCCACCCCTACACCTGATGTAAGTCCTTCCAGATGGATATCCCAAGGAAGAGAACCCTCTCTCTTTGAATTTTGGGTCTTATGTCTTCCTTAGAGTCTGGGTGCCATTAGCACCTGGCCCAAGTCATAGGCCAATAATATGCCCCTTCTCAAAGGAATTTGAGAGAAAATTAGCATTTAGAAATGACCGTATGTTTAGGCAACCCAAAGGGACCAGAGACCACCAAGGTCACTGTTCTTATCATCTGTTTCCTGTTTACCCTCTTCTGGGAACACCACTGCAGCTGCAGCTGGGTCTGAACTCCTGTCACATCCAAGGCTGAACCCACAATGTTCTCCTTTTCATCTCCTCTGACTCATCCTGTGCTGTGGATATTGCTCTGTATAAATAAAATGCTGATTGGCCAGTAGCCAGGCAGGAAGTATAGGCAGGACAACCAGAGAAGAGAATTCTGGGAAGTGGAAGGCTGAGGGAGAAAGATACTGCCAGCCACTGCCATGAGAAGATGTTAAGATACCGGTAAGCCATGAGCCACATGGCAACTTACAGATTAATAGAAATGGGTTAATTTAAGATAGAAGAACAGCTAGCAAGAAGCCTGAGCCATTAGGCCAAACAGTTTAAGTAATATAAGTCTCTGTGTGTTTACTTGGTTGGGTCTGAGCGGCTGTGGGACTGGCGGGTGACAGAGATGTGTCCTGACTGTGGGAGGATAGGCAGGACCAGGAAAACTCCAGCTACAGCCCTGTAGTGTGTATTTCTTGTGACGAAACTGGAAGTCAAACAGAAAATGCCCTTTACTTCCGGTATAACCCAATCAAACCCTGTGTTCGAGTCTACCTTCTAAGTACCTTTTGAATAATCCATGCTGCCTGTGTCCTTTGCTACCAGCTCATGTAAGGCAAAATTATTTCTCCAGAATGGATGCTGGTTTCCTAAGTGATACACCCACATCTTCTTTCTTCCCATATTGGTAAACATAAATTCATAGCATTTCATCTTTCCAGTTCTTCCTTGTTGAGAAGAATCTGTGACAGTCAGAAGGCCCTGGGTATGCCCATGTGTGGTGATATTTTATGTGTCCCCCAATAAAATTTGAGGATCAGAGGAAAAAGCCATCCACTATAATAAAATAGAAGTCAGGCAATGGTAGCACATGCCTTTAATCCTATCACTTGGGAGGCAGGGATCCTTTCTCTGTGAGTTCAAGGCCACACTGGGAACAGAGCCAGGCCTGGTGGCACATGCCTTAA
This sequence comes from Peromyscus leucopus, assembly GCF_004664715.2. Classification (NCBI taxonomy): domain Eukaryota; kingdom Metazoa; phylum Chordata; class Mammalia; order Rodentia; family Cricetidae; genus Peromyscus; species Peromyscus leucopus. The sequence continues at coordinate 4,680,868 of NC_051067.1, forward strand.
ATTCCAACACTAGTTAACCATAAAGGTCTGGAGGTCTGTACAGACAGACAGGAAGTGACAGAGCTAGGCTGGAAGAGGAAGTGATTTAGCTGGGCGGAGAGAGGAAATGAGTTGGCAGAACAGAAAGGCATATAGGCGTGCGTATACAGGAAGTAGGTCTCTTTGGAAACTGTGGAGTTGGTGAGGTGAGGTTAGCTGTGGCTTTTCCTGTTCCTCTGATCTCTTAGGTTTAACCCCGATATCTGGCTCTGGGTTTTTATTTAATAAGACCTTTTAAGATTCATGTTATACCCATGTCTCTCCCAAGCCCCATGTCCACTCCTCCCTCCTCTGCTCCCAAATCTGCAGCTTCAGTGCTTTGATGGTGGCAGGCTGTCCTGCACTCCACTTGCTGGACCTCTGCTGAGGATGCTGTCCTGCACTCCACTTGCTGGACCTCTGCTGAGGATGCTGTCCTGCACTCCACTTGCTGGACCTCTGCTGAGGATGCTGTCCTGCACTCCACTTGCTGGACCTCTGCTGAGGATGCTGTCCTGCACTCCACTTGCTGGACCTCTGCTGAGGACGCTGTCCTGCACTCCACTTGCTGGACCTCTGCTGAGGACACTCTTCCTTCTTCGCCTTCTCTGAGTGACTTCTCTGACACCTTCGATGGTCAGACCTCTTGTTGCAAGCTACCATCTCACAGCATAGTTTTCTGTCAGATCATTCACCACGGTTGGAATGGTACTGGATGGTACTATTTGATGTGCATGGTGCCGTGGTGGAGGCCAGGGGTCAATGTCAAGTATCTCTCTCTGGCACTTTTCAGCCCTCCCTTTTTTTTTTCCCACTCAGGTTCTTTTACTGAAACTGATTTCTGAATAACTAGACTGACTGACCCTCTGGGACCTTGATTTTTCTAGTTCCCCAGTGCTGGAATTATATGCATGGACTGCTCTGCAGGACTGTTCATGTGCCTGTAACCTTGAACTCTCTCATGTTTGTGCAGCAAGCACTTTACCCAATGAGCCCTGTGGAGGGATCTGTGAAATACACTGTTTCTTCACCTTCTTCTTCTATTTATATGGTTTTTTTTTTTTTTTGTAAGTTTATGGTATTTGTCTGGGAGGCAAAAGTATCTACTTCCAAGTCAGAGTGAAAGTGTGGTTCCTCCTTCTATTCTTTATGTCTCCAAACCAAGAAGTTTAGCAACAGAAAGCAAAGTACCCTGGAGACAGAGAGAACTTGCTTTGTTTCAAATTGTTTAGGGGTAGCAGAACAGGACCTCACACTTCTCCTAACAGATAACAAAAGAAGAAGCCAAAGCCACCTGGGAGGGAGCCAGGTTGTTGGCAAGAAAGAGACTTTTCGACCAGGTGGGGTCTGATGAGATTAGTTGACTGGGCAGGTGTGTTGCCGTGTGGTCTCTGGTACGTGTGCCGAATGGGGATTTACTGAGATAACAGCAACCCAGGAGATTTCACTGGAGTTATATGTAAAATTCTGTGCACCCAGGCTGCTTTTTGTCCCCCACGGGAGGAGAGTTCTAAGGGATGCATTTCTTTAAGGTTGGGCCACTTGGAGACTGAGCAGGAGAAAGCCCATGCTCACCTGGAGCTGATCTTGTCAAGTGCATTTTAGTGATGTATTTGGAACTTATTTGTCTTGTACTTCCATACCTGCTTGGCATAATTCTCAAGAGATCTGGGACAGTGTTCATCCCGATGACTGTGTACCACGCTCCATGCAGCAGCTGCCTGGAAGGAATGTTGGATGTTCAGCTCTTCAGGAAAGTAGTGTGACTCAGGCATGCCAGGAATTCCTAGCTTGAGTTAGCCTCAGAAGAATCTTAGAGCCCAGATTGGACTCAGAGTTAAAAGGGGGTATTTTGCTCTGGCTGAGCCAAGGATGGGGCTGTATCCCCAACATTGCAGGGGTTCCTTTCCTTCCTGCTCCCTCCTTGTGGCTTCCTCTGCCTGGCCCCTTGGCTTGTGACCAAGTTACCCATGGATGGGATTATCTTCTGCTAATAAACCTGCCTTGCTGTTGTGTAAGGCTTTCCAGTTACAACATGCCATCTTCTGCATTATCACCACAAAAACGATGGCCTCCAAGTGTATTCTGAGACAGACTGTGGCATGAAAGTGAGCCAAGGCCATAGGAACCTATAATAGTCTTATGGGAGAGGCCATCTTCTGGTGCCTGAGGCTGCAATTCCTGGCCTCAGAACCAGATTTCTTAGCACAAGTACTGAGATGATTTTGATAGTTCAACAAAATAAAGGGTGCCCTGTAGCCACAGGGTCTGTCTCCCATCCTCCATGGTCATAAAGAGTCAGCCAAGCCTGTTCCTGTCAGGTTTCACTGATGAATGGCATGTGACTTCCTGAGCTCCCCGTATATGCCCCGCTCTCTCTTGCTTGCATCTTCAGAAGGAATGTGGGAATGCCATTCTGCCCGTCTGGACTCTCTACGGATTCCTCTGTGTGTGCAGGACACCGTCACTGCTCTCCTCCTCTTCTGCTTAGGCTTCATCACTAGCTTAGATGGAAGCCAGTGTCCTTGCTGAGTAAGGACGACGCTGCCTACGCTGCACATACCAGCATTCCGGAGCCAGACTTTCAGCACAGTGTCAGCCCCTCATGCAGACATGCAGATTAGTTTAGTTTCAGATATGTACGAAACTAAGAGAGATTAGAGTAAACCACTCTTGCAGGACAAGCTTTTATGCTGAAAATGTCACTCATGGCTCTAAGGTAGGGAAATCTGTCAAAATCTTCTGTCCTCATCAGGGAGTGGGACCCAAAGTCCCATAGCTTTCAAATCCATAGATGCATAGAAAAAGCCACGTGTGGTTGCTCAGACTGCAGGAGAGGCCTGAACCCATACATTCACAGGCAAGGAGCACATGCTTTAAAATCTCAGTCGCAGAGGCTGGAAAGATGGCAGAGTGGTTAAAGGTGTGGCTTCTTTTGCAGATGACCTGAGTTCAGTTCCCAGCACCCACAGAGTGGCTCACAAGCATCCATTACACAGTTCCAGGGCAGCTGAGGCCCTCTTCTGTCCTCTGCCGGCACCGGGTAAGCATGTGGTGCACATACACACATGTAGGCAAAACACTCACACTGTACACATGAAATAAGCAAGCCTAAGAGAATGATTAAAGCTCACTCACCTGCGGGGTTCTGTTGAACAGTCACTGGCCCTTGCTCTCCAGCTGTGTTTGAACCTGTTCCTGTCTGACCTTCACAACCACCACATCTGTGGGCCCTGTTTGCTCTGGAAAACTAGGACTGGAGAGTCTCTCAGTGAGAAGAGCTTCTCCCCAGCACCTGGTGCTGTTCCCCTACCTCTCTCCAACTTCCCCAGAAGACTGAGATAATCTAGTATCCCCATGTACCTATTATGTTGATTGAGAAACTGAGGCTTCTGATGGTGAGGTGTAAAGAAATTCGAGTCCTCCTTGCCAGCTTCCAAGTATAAATTTGTGCGGTCTCTTCAATGAGTCATATATAAAGTACTTTAACTAAGGATGTTTCACCCATTTTGGTTTTTTCTTTGCTTTTATTTCCCCTATCTACTTTCCAACACCTTCCCTATAGTACCTCCACTTCTGATTCCCCACATCCTTTTCTCCGTGAGTTCTCATTTTCCAAAGTCGGAGAGAACCACAGAGGGAGAGGGATGGAAAGAAGGCTGGAGTGTAAACATATGGTCCTTTTTCTGACCTACTGTACTCGACGTGGAAGCACCCCAAGCCTTCCAAACGAGTCCCTTCATTTAACTTGTTAGTCATAAACCAACTTTCTGATTTTGCGAGGGAACCAATATTCCACGTTAGCTTTCTTTTAGCATAAAACCTCATTAAATTTGCACAGTAATTGGGAAAAATGAACAAACAAACACCCCCAGTATTGAGATACAGGATCTTTATAAAGGCATCTATGGAGAACTGGTGTGCTAAGCAAGTAATAACATGAACAAGGAGCACGTTTGACCTACTTTAAGAAACAAACATTTAAATAGCTGTGGTGTGTGAACAGTCTATGTGCTAACGCAGTACTTCCTGAACATCTGTCATTCATAGAGGAGGCTTGAAATGGCCATATCTTAAATTACACGGACTGCTTCATGAACACTTTCTCTCGTTTTTACTTAAACAAATACATACATATACACATCCGTGTGTTCAAGTGCACAAAGGAACTAGCTCCTTCTGACATGCCCATACGTGTGTCATTGTGTTCTCACACATGGGTCCCTCCAACCAGCTTCCCTGGGAAACACACTAGAAGGGTTATCACTGCCCTGAGTTCATAGACCATTGAGAAGAACAAGCACTCTATTTCCCACTCAGGGGGGAGGGGTGGGCCCGAGAGGTTTGGAGTGGGAGGACTTGTATGTCTCAGTGTGACACATACCTTAACCATTTGAATGGCTACAGGCACACTCAGACTTTCCCAATATGGTTGCCCAAATAAGACCTGTGCAATACAATACCAATCAACATGCCAATGTAGATGAGGAAATTTCATAAAGTGAAATTTCTTACTCTAATATGAAGAGCCACAGATAATCAATGCTGCTGAGAAAGAGACAGACAGACAGAGAGAGAGAAAGAGACAGAGACAGAGACAGAGAGACAGAGACACAGAGAGAATATCAACTTTCTTCAGGGACAAGGAGCCCTAATAAGTTATTCAGTCTCAAAAAGTCAGCCCTAAACACGTGTACATAAGAGCAACACTAAATAGGCTCAGTAGGTTTTGTTTGTTTTCTGTGTTTCACAGTAATAATTATGGAAGAAGAGGTCATGAACTTTAGAGGGACAGGTGGGAGTGATAAAAATATAATACTCATGTATGAAAATCTCAAAAGAGTTAAAATGAAGAAAAGACATGCTGCTGTAGAATCAACTACAAGGAGAGCTGAGACTTAGCTCTGCAACCTTCTCTGGCTCTCTCCCCGCTCACAGTTTGGGGTGACAGACACCTCTTTTGGCCCTGCAACAAACAAAATGCTGCCAGAATGTCTTGATTCAATGCAGTTTCTAATTCCCTCTGTGAACATTTACAAAAGTGATACTTGGTGCAGGAGGGTCACAATCCTCATATGTCTTAACCTTCACTGTAGAACACAGGCAACTAGGGATGTGAGGGCCTGTGCAGAGGTCTGTGAAAAGCTGGGGTCAATTTGCAGAAAGCTCCAAGGAATCTTCTTGAAGCACACAAAGTTGGGGCACACATTTAAGAATGGGAAGTTATTAAACCACAATGTTGTCATCCCATGTGTTTGGCAACTCAACTGAGGACTGTGCTACAAAAATGATCCCTAAAACAAAGAGCCAATGTCTGTAAACATTTGTAAATCCTACCATTGGAAGGACCAAGATGCTTTGAAAATATAGGGAAACAGGGACAGCCTCTTTAAAGACAGAGTTGAAATGACATACCTCATGGCTGGCAAGAGATGACCCTTGGAGAAAAATCTCAGCGGATGGGCCCTTGGAAGTTGAGTGACTATGAGACAAGCCCTCACCATCATCATTTGTCACCTGTGTATCCCAGGGATGGGGACATGGGCATGCTGACCTGCATCTAGAGAAATAGTCCATACAGCATACACGGACCCTTCCTATCTCCAAATATCTGCAGGGACTTTCCGGTAGGAAAAGAGTCAGAAAGATGCTATTTGCTTTGTCATTACTCAGTCTCAAGCACACCCTCCACAAGGCATTGCACAGAAAAACAGTTGTCTGCTAGTTCGTGGTGAGGACCAGACAGAACAGCACAGCACAGTCTGGCTAGGCAGGCTCTGGGGACAGGACCAGCAGGCTGAGTATTTCAGGAAGGCTTTACCGGGGTGGAACAGTGATCAGAACCATGTACTAGGACAGGCACATGGATGCAAGGTTTAGGAAGAATCTCATTGTCTCTATCCCGCAAGGACACCATGCAGTCCCCAGACAGGGCTTGATCTCTTACATTTGTCAGTTAGCTGCATCTCTGTGTTCTTGCTGACGTGGGGTATCCCTGATCAGTGTGCTGTCTGAGAACATATGTGCATTTCCTCTAAGTAGAATCTCAAGACATCAAACTGTACCAACAAGAAAAGAATTTGTCACCAGTTAATGTTCAACAAGTATTTATGAAAGAAACTGGGTCTCCATCCTTTCCTCTCTTCCTTCCTTATTTCTTCTCACTGTTTGGTCTTAGGAGTTATCCTTATTGGTAATAGACCATTTCCGTCATGCTCTGTGTCTTCTGCCAGTAAGGCCCAAGTCAATGTTTACAGCTTATATTTAACCTTTTATTTCATGGTTAAAAAGCAAGTGAAGTAAATACATTGTGCCTAGAAGACTAAAGAATTGATGGATGGCTCATTTTTGTGAACTCTGCAATCTTATATCCCTTAGTTCCTTTGAAGGAAAACTCAAAGCTAAAGAGGGAAATTCCAAGATGTCAGCTTGCCCTTGCTGGAGGATATTTTTCTGTATGCTGTGAATATGTGTGGCTCCCATTGGATAATAAATAAGGCTGCACTGGCCTATGGCAGGGCAGGATAAAGTTAGACAGTACATTCAAACTGAAGACAAGATGAAGAAGAGTGGAATTGAGAGACGTGAGCTGCTGACGAAGGAGCAACATGATGCCAGCAGACCGATAATACCACAGCCACCTGGCAACATATAGATTAATAGGAATGGGTTGAGTTAAGTTATAAGAGCTAGCTAGGAAGAAGCCTGAGCCGTAGGCCATACAATTTGCAATTAATATTAAGCCTCTGAGTGATTATTTTATAAGTGGCTGTGGGACCAAGGGCTGGGTGGGACTGGAAAAACTTCTGACTACTTCCAGCTACATGCCTTTGCCTCTCCTGCATGTTCAGATGCTCTCTCACAGGTGGAAAGAAACCAGAGCACCACTGACTAAGCCATAGGTCTGAAACACAGATGTATTGCAATAATATTTAGGTACAAATTTATGTGATTTATGTAGTTCTAAGGTATCTTTAGTGAAAGAATTATAAATCAGGTTATAGAAACTAAGGTAGGATGCTGGAGAGAGGGCTTAGTGGTTAAGAGTGCACATTGCTCTTGCAGAGGACGTAAGTTTAGTTCCCAGTACTCATGCATGCTGTATGAGTAACTCTAGCTCCATGGTTTCTGGCTGTGTGTGAGTGTGTTTGTGCACATGCCCATGTATACACATACATGCACACACATAGCATTTATTCACACAGATACACATGCATACAAATAAAATAATAAAAATAAGTTTGAAGCAAAGCCTAACTACAAAAAAGGCTTTGACTCAAAAGATATTGATAAAGGAAATAAAATAGTCAAACTCATGGGACCAAAGAGTGTTGGTGTACCTGGAAAATTAGTATGGCTTAAGGGATCAGAAGTAGCCGCCTCCTCCCATGTCTATTCTGCTCAACTGCCTGTGGAAGCCAGTGGGCCACCCTTAAGTGGCAGTGTGTCACCCACTGGCCCTTTCCTCACATCACATACTCTCTTCTCTTGGGGATCTAAATGTGGTTAAGGGAAGGAAGACATATCAGCGTAGCCTAGCTCAGGCCCACGGCACCATTTTTATGGGCTCCCAGACTAACAGACTGGAAGTTGTACATTTCACCTAGGATGGGAAGTAGGCCTGTGCTTTGTCATGTGCAGCTGTAAGTGGCTTCCAAAGGTGTGATAGTACCCAGCACCTTGGGAACAATGCCTGGACTTAGAAGGAGATACAATAAGCATACCTACTCGAGATGTTGGCTCCAGAAACAGTCTAATAGAAATAGATCTCGTCTAAACCTCATCCCTGAGAAAAGCCCAACCTGGGCATTGATCCACTTGAGAATATGTAAAAAAGAAGGGAATTGGAGAGAGATAAAGGTTTTCCTAAGACCAGTTCCAAACAACGTAGGGATTTTTTAACAAGAGTGGGAGGAGGCATAGAGAGAGATGAAGTCAGGTGTGCCTGGGCCTCAAGCTGAGTTCTCACTGTGATTAGGGGAGAGAACAGGGGTGTGGTGCTGGGTCACAGACAGCATCTTGTCCTGAAGTGTTGCTGCATGCCACTCCCATGCCAGTAACAGCTACAGATTCTTGGATATGGAAGAGAGCAGAGATGGTTCCCAAGACAGAGCAGAGGGTTGACTCATCAGCCACTCTCACAAACTTTTCCATCTCAAGCAGCCAAGTTATTCTCTCTTAATTGTAAACAGACAGGCAGGTGTGCTTTTGAGATGACAATCCAAAAAACAAAACCACCCCAGAGCATATGCAAGGAGATGTAGACATTATTACATGATGGACAACATGTCAGCAACAAAGCCAACTGAATGGGGCAGGGGTGTGTGTGTCATCATTTAGTCTTAGTGAAAGACACTATTTCAGAGTTCAGAAAGGAAATCCATCTAGAGCACATCTGAACACCAAGATAGGATACCTAATTTATTTAAGGTGTCATTTTTGTCTTATTCTGTACATAAAATGACACACGTGCATTCTTGTGTATTTAGGAATGTGTTGAGAGAATGCTATTTCTGTGGAATCCTGACCCTTTAACTATGGCTTCTGTTTCTTGTGAGTTATAAGAAAATAAATCTTATGAAACTCTCCAAGTTGCCATGGTGTTAGTTAGGGTTACTATTGCTGTGACAAAACACCATGATCAAAACCAATAATGGCTTATTTGCCTTACACTTTCACATTACTGTTCATCACAGAAAGAAGTCAGGACAGGAACTCAAACAGGGCAGGAGCCTGGAGACAGAAGCTGATGCAGAGGCCATGGAGGGGAGCTGCTTACTGGCTTGCTCCTCATGGCTTGCTTATCCTGCTTTCTTACAGACTCCAGGACCACCAGCCCAGGGATGGCTCCACCCACATCAATCGCTTTTTAAGAAAATTCCCCACAGGCTTGCCTATAGCCTGATCATATTGAGGCATTTTCTCAACTGAGGTCCCCTACTCTTTGGCGACTCTAGCTTATGTCAGTCAATGTTGACATAAAACCAGCCAGGACAGCTGACCCCTTGTCAGCTTGACACACACACAAGTGCATCACTGTTAAGCCACAAGCTCTCCTTTTTTGTTCATCTCCAAGACTATATATTAATAAAAATAAATAACTAGCCAAGACACATGAGCTAATAGTGCCACTCAGTTTTAGAGGGACTGAGAGTGGAAATGTGAGTGTGTCACCATGGCTTTTTGAGAATGACCCACAATCTTACTAAGGCAGGAATGCCATAGCCTTTGGGTGAACTGCTCAAACAAACACACAGACCAGTCTACTCTCCTGGCCTTCCCAGGTTCTTTCTCTGGGTGAAGCCCATGTGAATGGCTCACCACTGTCTTTGAACCTCTCTGATGGCTCTGCTCATGTCTGTGTTCGGGTTCCTGTAGATAACGGAAGTATAGAAACTCGACCATGTGCAATTAGAAAGAGCACTAGAAATTCAGGGCTCCAAGCTTAGATGACATGTGTATTTCATACCTGACAAATTACTTCACTTCTTTGGATCTGGGGAGGTTTAACTTTAGAACGAAGAGGTGAGAGGGTTCTGAGATTTCTCTAAATCTTAGTCGAGGAAAAAGAGCTTTAGAATGAATTTTTTATAGTACCCTTTCCATCTTGGTGGATACATGTAGAAGGTGTTTCTCTAACACTGCTATTCCCACCACCCTTCTGAGACACCAAGAATAACCTCTGTTCCTCACTGTTGCTAGAACATACCTCTGTATTATTTATTTCTATATATCCCTCCCTCAGAAATAAACCCTATTCTGGATATAGTGTTCATTCTTCTCTGGGTTTCTTTATATTTCAAATATACATGTTTTAATCCCAGAACAACATATTATACATTTTGAGGATGCTGTAGATTGATTGAGAAAGGTTGCCATGGGCTCTTGGATTTGATCAATCCCTGATTGATGAGGCTGTTTGGAAAAGTTTTAGGACTTCTAGAACATGGAGCTTGGCTGAAGGAAGTACATCACTGTGAGGAGGGAACTTTGAGTGGTTATAGCTACACCTCACATCTAGTTCTAGTAATTAAGATTCAGAAAGAACATACCTGTAAGGGTCAGATGGGAGCAGATATGATGCCACACACCACGCCATTCCCTGTTTAGAGCCTCTCCTCTAACTCAGATCATCTCTTCACGAGCAGAGGCTGCTCTGTGCTGGAAGCACACCGGGATCCAGGGTGACCGACACATGCACAGCCACGTGGCTGCCTTTCAGATGAGAAACTGGAACTCCCCAAAGAGGAAGTGGTTCTTCATTGATTTCATATCTGGAAATACTTGGAAACTCTTGGAAGGAGTTCTTATGACTTCTCCCCCACTTTATTTTTGTATCTTTCAGGTGAATCGTCTATCTTTGATTATGGATTGCAGGAGGATTTGGGTTACAATTTCTGAGAAACAATACATACTTCTACCCCAGAGATACATAACCATCCAGGTGTTGCCTAATACTGGGCACTGAAGAACTGGAATCTTGAGGGGTTTCCCCATCACAATGTCTTCAAAGTATTTTCTCTCCGTCAGCTCCATATTCTTATCCCAAAAGGAAAATTTTAGTACTTGGAATACGTAATTTGCCTTTCCCCCTCAGCAAGGTGTACAAATAATTCCTTTTGTTCTCAAATGAAATGGTGGAGCAGAAAGTATCTCTGGGCTTCCCCAGAGCTTCCAGAGCCTAAGAAGCATGTTTATCTTTTCATTTGCAAAACAATCACTGCACACCCCTGCCTGTAAGAGAATGAATAGTTGGAGTTTCCTTCCATTGTTTGTTCCAAGTGAATGTAAGTCATCAAGCTATCTGGTCAACCTTCTGTAGTCATTTGCTATATCTATGAGTAAACTATAATAAAGAGCAGCTGGGCGTTGGTGGCACATGCCTTTAATCCCAGCACTCAGGAGGCAGAGCCAGGCAGATCTCTGTGAGTTCAAGGCTAGCCTGGGCTACCAAGTGAGCTCCAGGAAAGGCACAAAGCTACACAGAGAAACCCTGTCTTGAAAAAACCAAAAATAAATAAATAAATAAATAGCCACAAAAATAAGGATCTTGGAATAAGCTTAAGTGTTAATATATGTAATTTATTAAAAATGATAGGTGGGAAAGCGTATACAGCCTCCCTGCCACCCCCTCTGCAGTCCACCTGTGTTTCTGCCATCTGCAATTCTGCCAGAGCTTGGACTCCATGTGGTGACATATGCATCTTATACCTGCACATATGGGGTGGTGGTGGTGGTGGTGGTGGGGAGACAAAGATGAAGACACATTTTTGGGATTTGCTCATATCAGAAAGCTAGCCTCTACCTCTCAGAGGCCAAGAAACTTCCTCAGAGCATAATGTTGGATAAGTAGCTGGAATTCAAGACTCAGGGCTGCATTGTGCTGAGTCTCTGTTTCTACTACCTCCTTATTGTGGCAACCTAAGCTGATCCTTGGGGTTGACCCTGAGTTCTGTAGTTTTTTTAAATAAAAGTCAATTTTACCAGCTGCCCAGACATATGACATAAAGGAACTGTAGATCTTTCTTAGACCTTACCTGGCTTAGTGAAAGAAGAAGTAAGTAAGTTAAATTAATTAATGACTGTGATAGACACAGTTATGTGTTGTCCAAGGACCCCTTTACTGAAAGAATCCCTCCACTTTCTGAGAACATGATGGGCAAAACTCAGCAGCACCTTTGAGTGGTCTTCGTCTGATGCCACTCATGCAGACAGCTCACCTCCTTGGCTGGCACACTTGGATAATCACCTGTGGATGTATCATATTAGTAAGACAGTAATAGCAATATAAGAGCTTGATGGCATCAAAGCTCTGCAGGGTATAGTGAGTCTATGGGGCTACAGGGCTCTCCCTTTTGACTATATTACTTCTTCATCTTCTCTTTCCAAGATGTTGACCTAAAATTCTATCCCCAAAAGCATCCTTCATGCTAATCTCTATCACAGCTGGTACCAAGAATGATCTGGAAGAGCAGGTGCTATTCTAAATATCTGCAACTGTCAAGCTGACACAGCCTGGAGTCCCCTGAGAAGGAAGTTGGACTGTGGGCTGTCTGTGGGGGGTTGTCTTTATTATTAATTGATGTAGGAGGGCTTAGCCCACTGTGGGCAGTAGTCTTGGGCTGGATATAAAAGCTACCTAAACATGAGCCTGTGAGCCACCCACAAGCAGCATTCCTCTTTGACTTATGCTCTGAGTTCCTGTCCTGACTTCCTTCACTGATGGACTGTGGCCTAGAAGTGTAAAGCCAAATAAACCTCTTCCTCCCTTTAGCTGCTTTTGGCTGAGATGAAGCCAGAAGAGGTACTGAAAGGGAGCCTGAGCTGGGTCATTCTCTTTTTCATTGATAATAAAGATCATAACTAGTGATAGCAGGTGTTTGTGTAACTCTTGGCACATGGCAACTAAAAAACTGTTCAAAAATTCACTGGCAAATTTGGGCAGCATTATCTGGTAATGTTTGTAAGGATTCTTACAAACTTGATAAAAACGTTAACTATGAGATGATGCATCATGTTGGCTATTGCTAAGCTAAGGTTTTGGGAAAAGATAAGAAGCCAAGAAAGATCATCAATTTCAAATTGAATGCTTAATGTGTGAACAATAGCACTTCCTTAATGCTTTATAAAGAGATCCTGGGTCCTGGGGAAGGGGAGGGGACAGGAATCTGAGAAGCACACCCAGGTCTTATTCTGCAGAGCAACCCAGTTCCAAACTGCAAACCCCTACTCCGCATTGGAGAACTAACGTTAGTGTTGTGTTTCCTCTCAAAGCCAAGAGTGGAAAAGATGCTAAGAGAATGAGGCTTCAGACAGCAGTGAGATGAAGCTAAGTGGGTATAGGGGACAGGTCCTTACCTGTAGCAAATTAAAGACACATGTAGCAGCACATGGCATGCTCATGGGAAAAGACAGATGGAGAAGCGACAGGGCTGCTATTCAAATTACACGATTAAAATGTCAAAGATGAAGCAAAGGAATGAAACCCCACCACAAGTCATGATCTATTGGGTTTTTGGAGCAAATTACCATGGGCCAAGCTACCCTCATAGGAAGAGATTGTACAGAATGTGAATATATGTCACCCTGAGATCTACCAGGCTTTTGAAGGATGTTGCATATCAAACCAACTGCAGTTATTTTATCCATGTACCTATATCACAGGATCATTTGAGAGTGATATAGGTACATGCTACAGTGGTGTGAATGGGGCAATGTCAACAAAGAACATGTCAACGACTTCAAGGGGGATGGACTCCAAAGAATGCAAGAACAACAGAGGGAGGGGACAGTTTTTACCTCTGAGTGCTGAGACAAAATGTCCGCAGGAGAAATAAATGTGGAAAAGAAGCCATTTTAAGAGCAAATGGAGAGTGGGGCTGAACTCTGCAGGGAGGCAGCAAGGTTGACTGGAGCTAGAGGCCAGCAGTGGGGAACAGGAGACTCTGCTGGGATGAAGACGAGACACCATCAAGCCACTCTCCAGCAGGTTGGCTACTACGAGATCCTTGAGTGGTGGGACCAAATGCAAAGCAAAATGACCTGTTCAAGCACTAGGAGACAAAAGTGCAGAGCGGGCAGCTAGAACAGAACTACTGAATGTTGAGAACTGTCATGGCAAGACACAGAGGCAAGAGCCTCACAACTTACAAAGTGAATGTTCTTTGATTTTAACTACTCTGTGGGTTGGAAATTGAACTCAGGGCCTTGTACAGGCCAGGCAAATGCTAAAACCTATTACTTACTATGCTAGTTAACATTTAATAAAATATATCAATAAAATAATACTCAGTGTCATTTTATATAGTATTATAAATGATCCTCAGTTGCTATGCCACCTTGATCGACCACAAAATATTTATAACTCCCTTGTCTATAAGCACATAAAACTCAGCAACTTTATTCTCTGTGTTATAATGGAATGAGTTATCAGCTGCTCTTGGCAATGTAAAATCATAAATAATTTTCAATTTGAAGCATATTTCTGCTGACACAACTGTTAATGGAACTCTTAGGAGTATGTTGTAGGCTGTGACAACATCAAGATCAATTTCTGACAAATTATTTTGAAATACAAATTTCTGTACATCTAGAGTAAGTTTTTAAATTATTTTCTGAAAAGATTTAACTCTTTACATAAAGCATTTTTGTTTGTCTTCGTTTAGTTTCAAGTATAAATTTACAAATGGCATTTTAATGCTTCCTCTGACACTTGCTGCAGTTTTGGGAGTTTATGCAGGAAACTGAAATGACTTCCTGGTTTGTGCATAATTCAGAATGACTGCTATGTATTTTGTTGCTGCATTCTCAATGACAAGATGATATTCATTTAAAAACTTATTTTCTTGTTAATAATTGGTTTATTGGAAGGTTCATGCAAAATACCATTTTATTTCTTCAGAATGTAATCATATCATTTAAAAAATTTAGTTCCACTTTCAGTATATATATATAATTTTTTTTTCTCCCAATCTTTCGGAATCCCAGAACCAAAGATTATAAATTCTTTAAAACTTGTAATGACCACCCAATACATTTTGCAATGCTAATGTGCATGCTTTTATTTACTGAAAAAGTGTACTATCTACATAGGACACTCCTGACCTCACTCTTCTGCCATAGGTAACATTTGTGCTGAGGAAAAAAGGACAGATTCTAGGGACAGTGGCTAAGCTTGCCTCTTGCCCAGCAGGGGTTCTCATGTGGCTTCCTGCTTTGGCTCAGACCGTCCTCTAGGGGTCAGGCTCCATGCCTGCACCACCTAAGCCTGTAACCTGAAGTCCAGGCGAACTGCTTAGCACTCTCACTACTCATTATCTGCTGTGTCTGCGGACCTGAGACCCCAGGCCCCGTATGCCTTTCTGTCTTGTCCTTCCCCCTATTCTCAGGCACCCTCTATCATCTCACTGGACGTGTAGACACAAGGGCAGAGATACAAGTTTGTAACATTGTTAAGAATTTCAAGACCAAATCAACAAAGCCGTAAGTCCTTCACAGGACCATTTCTGCACCAGAATGTCATGAGGCCCGTGGGAAAGGGAGCTTCAGTGGGCACTGTGCACTGCTTGTTCTCCATCATCAGTTACAGGCAGGGCAGGCACACCGGGAGCATAAACAGGGGCACCGGGAGCATTTCCTTTTCAACAGCTCTCCACTGACAAAGCTAAACATAATGCTATCTGACAGGGGGCTGGGGGGTGGTTTATATGGCCCAGCTTTCATGTCATGCATAGGATAAACAGTTGATTTAGAAATTAAGTGCCACCCTAATTCACTTTGGATGTGAATGGAGTCTGTAAGACTAGAGACCAAAAAAATTGTTTACAAGGACTGTACTCTGGTTCACGCCAATGCTTTCTACAAGGAGGTGGCTACACATGTGTGCTAGATCTGAACAGTCAGGTAGATGGAGGATTGCCACATATCCTCCGGGTTTAGTGAGAAGTTTTAGGAAAGTAAGAGAAAGGAGGAGAAGAATAGGAGATGTTCCAAGTGGTAACAGATTGGAGTTGGAGACATCAGCCTTAACTCATGTTTGGCTTAATATAGAAGCAGATGGATATATACAAAGATATTTATAAATGTATGAGTGTGTGCGCATGCGCGTGTCCATGTGAGTGTGTGTCCTTGATCTGTCAAGTAAGAGAACCTACACCACCAATGTATTCATACTTAACCTTGACGTTGTTTCTAATGCTGTTCTCCAATAACAGGAATCGAGGCTTCCTGGAGAAATGGACAGGAAGTAGAAAAGAGCCCAGGTCATCTGTGGAGACTGAAACACAAAATATTCTCAAATAAATGAACAGAATGCCACACCCTGGAGAGATCCGTGATGACAGGTGTAAACCAGGATGGTGTAACAGAGAAAATGTCCCTCCTACCATTGGGGAAAAAACATTATCATCCATTTTTTAGGTGCTGCTCCTCTTTACTCATACTTAGCTGCACCATAGGGTAGGTTGTAAGAAAGAACACTTCACAGCAATTTTCTGGAGAGCTGCAGTTTTATAACATTAACTTTTTCTAGCAAATCCACCCATGATCTTGGCCCCTTAATCACATAGCAACTCAAGTTCCACTCTGATGTAAACACTTCATTTCTGGTTGTGGAATTGTTTTCTTTTAATTAAATGAAGGGGGGAGGTGTCGTTATTTTCAACTCTGCACAAATTACTGCACAGTAGAAACTGAATAATGTATTGTAAGTAGTACTTACTCTATTTATTAGACAGTCTATTGATGCATGTTGGTCTTATTCTATTTTAGAGGTACTGCCATGGTAACCGGGCTCCTTACAAAGGCCTGTCAGAGCAGAACTTGAACATACGGAACTTCAGATAACTGACAAATTAGAGAGCTAGCCTCAGATACAACAATTTAAGGGGCAGTGCTTTACACTGGACTGAATTTCTCCATGAAGTTGCAAAGCCCTGAGAGGTAGCTCCTGGGATCAGCTGGGCATAGCTGGTCCTCATCAAAGCGGTAGAAGAGAGCCTCGCTATGCCCTCTCAGCTCCCGGTCCACATTTGTGGCTCTGCCTCTTGTGCCATTTTGGCCTTTGGGTCAAGATCACAGCTTTAGGTAGAAAGAACAAGCTGGTTTTCAGCTTTCAGAGAGCCAGAGTGACTCTGGATGACTGGTTTCAAGTCCACAAATGGGAGAGCTCTTCCCAGCTTTGTCCTAACCTGGCCGAGCAGCTTCTCTGCACTGGGACTCTCTCTCATGGGAGGACTTGGGTGCTCTTGAGTACTTTGAGCCCTCAGCTGGTCCCCTTGAAGCTGTTGCAACAGGAGAAGCAGGGAACAGTGTAAGTAACCACCTCCTCAGCAGCACTAATAGACTCTAGTGGTCCCTATGACAAAAGAGCTTCTGAGATGTGCTGACATTGTGTAGTTAATGTCTATAAAGACCCAGAGCCTTAGAAGGAAGACAAAAAGAGAAAAACCATCTCTCATAAGAGTTCCTTTGGGTTTTGCTTTAAAAAGCCTCATTGCTTCCACTTGATTTCTCAGTTGTGGAGAGTAATTAGTTAGCACAGAGGTGGGCAGGGTCCCTCTGCCACCTTCACCTTCCTCCCACCTCTGTTCTTGAAATCTTGAGCCTGTCAGCCCTAGCTTCCCTTCATCTGTAATTCAATGCCCAGGAGGGCAAAGGAGATCAAATGTCATTGAGGCTGTGAGCTCCACCAAATTTTCTGCACTTCAGGGATAGGTAAAAATTATTCTCATTCCCCAGGCCAGTTGTACCCATTGCTTAAGTCTTCCCTTGAAGCAAAATGGTTGTGAACTCTCAGGAGCCGCCTCCTGTGAAGGACTAGTAAGGAGCTGTCTGGCTAAGCTCCATGTGGGAAGCCAAGGGACCCAGAGGGAAGGCTGTTGGGGATGTACTTGCAAAGGTCCTGGTCCAAGGACGAGAATACAAGGACCCTGAAGGCTGAAAGAGAGCATGAAGGATTCCCCTGCTTCTCATTTGGATGGCCTGTGGTTTAGTGGGGTGGAGTCCGAAGGTTACTGAGGATCCAGCTTCTGTCTTTAGCCCTGCTCTCTCATCCCTGGCACAAAAGAGGTGGCTATAAACTCACAGCAGCCTCAGTGCCTCCTCCCGATTCCCTCTCTGAGGTGCGCCATCCCACCTCCTAGCCCTTGCAGCCCCACAGCATTTCAATCCTTGCCATTCCTGTTTGCTCCCTTTTATCTGTCTTTGACAAGAGGGGCGGGGCCCTGAGAACGCGACAACAACCATGGAGTCTGGGTTTCAGCAGGCGCAACCCTCCATGGTTTTGCCACCCCCTTTGATTTTCTCTCATTGATAATGGCAGTCAAACATCTCTCCCTAACCCCACTTCTATACCCCCGCCCCCCAAACCGTGCCTTCACCACAAGCCGTAGAACACCGCCTTCCCATCGCACAGCCTTCTGTTGTGGGATCCTGAGTATTTCCAGTTAGTCAGCCAGCATGCCCGCTCTCACTTGCCTCCCTCACTTAATCAATTCTTACTTGAGGCTGTCAAATATTCCTCCTCGCCAGTGACGCAAGCTGGGGGGTGGGGAGAGCTGAAGACGGTGGGAGGCAGGGGACAGCAGGTGTGGAGCTGTGCTGGGGAGGCTGTTGAGGACAAAAGGCAAAGGTAACCGTCCGGTGAGGTGACTGCCGTCTTCCACACATCCCACCTCAGAGGGGAGTTCATAACTTGGAAAACAATAGAAATAAAAAAAGAAATTCTTGAATGTTCACATTTGGGGCGAGGATGTATTTTGTCAAGAGAACAGGGTGAAGAAGAGGAAAACGGT
The DNA here is from genome assembly GCF_004664715.2 of Peromyscus leucopus. Lineage (NCBI taxonomy): Eukaryota > Metazoa > Chordata > Mammalia > Rodentia > Cricetidae > Peromyscus > Peromyscus leucopus. The sequence continues at coordinate 4,699,179 of NC_051067.1, forward strand.
CTGACAGCACACGAGTGGAGGAAGACCAGGAGAAGGTTCTGTATTTTTAGGGGTGACAGAACACTTCCGGCCTTTGGAGGCTTGATATGTTAATTATAGGACCTGTGGATGTCAGCAGAAATCTTTTAAAAGAGTAACTTGAGTGCCTAAAATCCCCAGAGACTACAGAGACCGTTTTAGAAATGGCAGTCAAAGACAACAAAAGTGAAATGCGCAAGTGCTTTCTACGCACAGTGGTGCCGGGCAACCAGCTCCTGGTGCAGCCTCCCCCTACCGCTGTTGCTAGGAGACCAAAGGGCTACACTTCCATCATCTCCATACTTGCTAGGAGATTGAGTAATTGGTGTCTGGATGTGAGTGTACTGTTCCAAAAATATCTCTTTAAAAAGACGAGAGAGACGCAGAGCCAATAGGTAGGAGGACAGAGGGTGAAGTGGACTTTGTCTCTTAAAGGGCACAGGGTTCTGAGGGCCACACCTGATGCTGAGGGGGTGGGGACCCACTTTAGGTAGAAGCAGGAAGTTGTTTGCAGCTTTCCTAGATTCGTTGTCAACCTCTGTCTTGTTATCTAGAACCAATTTCCCAAGTGCAACCTAGAGATAGTTAGGAACCACTAAACACTCGGAGGAGGGCGATGTAGTTGGTGATTTTGCTCTTACTATTAAGAACAGTAAGCATAAGAGAAATTTTAAATTTTATTCTGTGTATTTTAAAGTATAAATCCACTATAGTGCTTAATATCAGATGCTGAACCCTCTTTTGTGGGAGAAGAAAGAAACTATAAAGCAATATGTTCATTTGGACATATACACATGTATTCACACACATATATCACACACACAACACATATACACCCACACACCCACCACCACCACCCCTGCCCCCCCCCCCAGGACCAGCAGAGTTTGCTCCTGGGGCTTACAGCTGCAGGGTATTTGGAGTGAGGAAATCCTAGGGTGATGCTAAATTCTACTTCTAGAAGTTACTTAACTCTTCATGACCCAGACACATGATTGGTGTTCCTCTTTGGTTATGCCTCAGTTTCTTCATGTGAAGCACAAGGCTGGCCTGGTAACTCCACGCCACTCTCCACATTTTCATATTTTGGACTTGATGTCTAGTCTACCTTTCCCCCATATCTAAGGGACAATACAATACTATATCATTTCTTTGTGGATGTATCCACTTTTCTAGTTAATAAGGAAAAAATCCAATTGGTGGCTACATTTTACCTGTTTTTAACTATCCACCTCAACGTTGATTGCTAGACATCTTGAAGAGCAGATTGGGAAGCAGAGAAAGGAACTTTGAATTTGTACTATTCTTCTTCCTGTTCACTCTTGTCATCCAACATGTGAAACGTCCAGGAACCCAATTTGAACAGCCACTTTTCCCTCATCGATGAAGGGAATCCAGGGAGGCATTTGGAACTTGTGAACTTTGTGCCGCAACGTGACACATGAAAACTGGGAATCTTGTGCCTTTCCCAGGGGCCACAGGCTTCCACATTCTGGAAATTTATCAAGAATTGGGAAACTTAGCTTCTGGCTCCAGGTCTGCACTGCAGGGTTCTGAAGTTCTGCGCCAAAAGGGAAAAGAGGGGGACCAGCAGCCTGGAGCCCTCAGGAGAACACTCAGAAGGAAAATGTCACAATACATGGAAATGCACTTTAAGGAAGAGTGCACAGAACGTACTGCGTTCTTTTCACTGTGTGCCTGAGAAATTTATTCATTTATTCAGCAAGCATTTTTTTTTAGGCTTTGCTGCTGCCAGCTCCTCCCCTCATTAGGTATTCATTCACATGGCCCAGACACATGGTCAACGTCCCCCGTCGTTCATCCGGGGAAAAATGACCCTTATTCCCTCACAGAACGACATGCTCCATGCCTCCCCCCTCTAAATACTCCACATTCTCTGAGGTTAAACCTTTACACACTGTGAAGAATTCTCTCAAATCACTCCCACGAGTGTCTGTCTTATTTTGTTCTTGAACACTCCAGTGACACAAACCTCAGACACTTTATTTCCTGTGATAATGAATGCCAGTGTCTAATCATCGTGCAAGCAGATGTTCCTTAGGAAAAACAAATAAAATTAAAGCTATCTTTAGGTTAGCAAATTCCCCACCTCCACCCTTGGCTGAGCAGGCAAACAAGCAAGACTTTCACCTTCTCCCTGTCATTCTCCGTGGAGATGGAGAGGCCAACTAGCCCATGGAACACCGAGGCTTCCTTATCTTACTTATTTTTCACAGTATGAAAGGAAAATTTTTACATGGACCTGGGTGGGGCTGTACAAACCTATTTGCTGTGTGGACACACTGATGTGAAAGAGAAGACATACCTCACTATTAACCTTTCTGATCCTTTAAACAGTTACTTTCCCTTTGTGCTAAAAATGAGGCAAAGCCTGGAGAAGAGGTGAGGAAAATGAGCTCTGTGACTGAGAGGAACCTGGGAGCTGTGGGCTGGGCATTGACTTCTCTCAGAGGGCCACAGGACTTGGCTGTTTTCCCTTTCTCCTGGGTATTTGGCAAGCTTTCCGGAGTTTTCAGTAGAGGGCTGGCTGAAGAGGGGGGAGTACAAGGGAGCCATAAAGAAGTGCCAAGTAGTGGTGAATAAGAGTTATTCTGTGCACTCCCAGGAGGTCCGAGACCACTGGCAGTAGTTGGAGGAGGCAGCTGTTGCTTCAGCACCAGGAAGTCCTTGCTAAAGACACTGCAAGATGCAAAGGAACTGGAAGGTGGAGGGGAGAGCTGCTCAAATAAATTTCCCCTGCTTAGGGTCCTGCCCCACTGAGAGGATGTCCACAGGACTGTCTTCTCCCATGGTGCAATCTTACAAACCTGTGATGTTGTCACAGATCCCAAAGACTTCCTCTGGTCCACATTCACCCTCTACCTCGTCGTCCTTGCATCTGAAATTTTGCCAATCCAGAGTCAGAAAGGCCACTATTTGTCTCATAAAACAGTAAGGTCCCCAGACTAAGGAAACATTAAATAACTTTACAAATACTTTTTAAAAGTCAATTATAGAAAAGGCCCTCTTCAAGACATCATTACAAAGATGCCACAGAACTATTTTCATTTGAGCAAAAAATTTCTATTTCCATTTATTATGGATGGAGGGGTCTGTAAGGAATGTTTAATATTGTATATCTGGGGACAATAAGTTCTTTTAAAAGGGAAACAAGTATTGTATCTCAATTTATTTGAAAATAAAACTTAACCACTGTCATTCATGAACTTGTATCTGGATTCCCTGGGGTCTCCAAACTGAACCAGAAGGAAAATGACTCTGTGGACATGAGGGCATTTGAAATCATTGGTGACGTTGTAGTTGATGGTTTCAAAGTGTGGCTTAGCACACTTGAATATGAAATGGAAACCAGTGTTTGCCACAGTTGATAAACAAGGAATCTGAGACTCAGCAGGCTGACACTCTTAGGCCTGTGCCCTGTTTCTGGACACATAAGAATGCCATCACCCTCCCGTAACATCATCCTACTTTGCTTGGCTGGTGCTTCAAGCTCACCTACCCATCCATTAATGTGAAAATGTTGAACAGGATTTATGAGTCAGAAGGTGTCCTAGACACTGAATTAAAATCATCAAAGTGTCTGCCTGCATGTAGCTTGCATTCTAGTTTACAGGAAACAGCCAGGAAAAAGTGATGAGTTAGACATATACTATTATTATGCAAATAAGGACAAATGCCCACCTTACACACAGCTCACGTGCTGCAGTGAGAACAGACAAGCGTGATTCGGAGGAGCACATAGGCTCCCCCTGCTACCCAGGGGTTTGTACATAGTCCCCGGGGAAGAATTGAAGAAGGACCCTGACCAGAGGCAGAGCTGTGCTCTCATCTGCCTGTCCTGGTCTGCACTAGAGTTCTATACCCAGTTGCTTCTGAGATGGCTGGGATTGTGAAGCCAAGCCTTGCCATTTCCCAGCATGATGTTTCTCAGCCTCAGCTGAAAATTAAAAACACCTGAAGATCCTGAAAACAAAAAGTCTGTATCCACTGGCCCACTGCAGGCTCACGGAAACCAGTTCTTTCACTATAACGTTCTGCCTTAAGCACCTTTCAAGATTCTGCAGTGGTTCTGATTCACAGGGAAAGCAGAGAAGAAATTTTCTAATATTCCTCTTGCCAGAAGAACAGACCTACCAATTAATAAAGCCAATGGACCACAGCAATGACCAGCCTGCCAAAACATTCTCCATGGTGCAACAGTGGTATTTGTATCTCGGGGGTAACCAACAGCTGTTGGACTTAAGCTCTGCTCAACAGGAGCGAATTCATGTCTGGCATTGTGAACATAGCCAGCCACCTGTGCCTGGGGCGGCGGGGGGTGGGGGTGGGGCGCTTCATGGATCCTAGAGGAGAACCTACTGTTGCCACTTTCCTAACTCAGGATAGTTTCAAACTCCATTCCAAGCACTCATCCTTATTCCCTCAGGGAAGTGCAGCTCTTAACCCCCATCACAGAAGTGCTTTTCTGGAGCAGATGGAGACCATCACAGAAGTACATCTGACCGTGAGTGCCAGCCCAACTGATATATCTGTAGTGAAATCTCTACACCCAAGGCTCAGGGAGCAGCATGACGGGTAGACAGACTGTAAACCTTGAGGACCAGGATGTGCGATTCTAGAACATCTATATATGACTGGAAAGCTGTACCACAAACACCCAACACCGTGAATGCCTAAAAAGATCTATATAATGACAATACCACTGGACATCACAACATTGATGGGGGAACGTTCACAGGGCCTCAACCTGAGATGAAGAATTACAGGCAATTAATTGCTGCTGAGAGAAGGAAAGGAGAATTGGTCTTCACCAGGGATAAGCCCTCTATTAGGATATCTAATCTCAAGTGGGCAGCCTAAAACATACATACATATACAAGGCATCACGAAATGGGCTTGGTGGGGGGGGGGTTGTCTTATTGTGGTGGTGGTGGTGGTGTGTGTGAGTGTATCACAATAATAATTAAAGAAGAGGTCATGAATTTGAGAAGGATGGGACAACAGGAGGAATTGAAGCAAGGAGAGAGAGTAGAAATGATGTAAATCCATTATTCATATATGAAATTCTCAAGAGAAAAAATAAAAAGTGAAATAAAAAGGAAAGGAAATGGTATTACAAAATTCTGAAGTTGAAAAATCAGATGAAACAAAAGACTGACTGGTCAGTAGAACCTGGGTGTTGAAATAACTCACTATAATTATACCTGGAGCTATCTGCTCCTTAATGTCCAGTAGTGTTTGTGTTATGAAATCTCATGTACCAACATTTGGTATATGTATATTTAGCTATTCTTGCTTTTTTTTCCTTCATTAGCTTGGTATATTGACTTCTATTCTTTAATTTTTGGTCAGTCGGTTTCTTTGCTTGCAAAGTTCATTTCTTAGACAACAAATATCCGGATCTTGTTTTCAATCCCATCAGTAAATCTGTGTCCATTGCTTCTTGTTTTAGATTTACTCTCATCTTTATTTATGTGTATGTATGTGTCTCCATGTCTGTATTCCATGTGTATGCTGGTACATGAGGAGGCCAGAAGAGGGTGTCACAATCCCTAGATTTGAGCCACCTAATGTTGGTGCTGAGAACTGAACACGAGTTCTCTGCAAGATAATATGTGCTTTTAACCAATGAGCCACGTCTCGGGTCCTGGGTCTTTTAATCGGAGAATTACAGCATTTTTGGAAGGAATAGAATTAGGAATTCTTGGATAATAAATATATTGACAGGTGGGTGAGAGGATTACGTATGAGGTGAATGTAGTTCTAAAGGTTTTAAGAATGATGCCTTCTGACCTTGTAGACCACGGCAGGGAACTGTCATTTTAATCTATTTGTTCTTTGTTGAGACAGGGTCTCCCTATGTAGCCTAGACTAGCCTCAAGTTAATGCTCCTTCTTCTCAGCTCTGAAAACTCTGGAATTACAGGCACATACCTCACTTGGCCTTCATTTTATTCTAAGTTCAGCATAAAGTCTCTCCAAAGAAGAAAAATGAGAATAGCAGAACTCAAAATACATATTTTCTTAAATTCTTCTATAAAAATAAGAGAAAACATACACATTACAGGTCCAGGCTAAGAAAGCCAATATTTAAATAATAGAAGTTCCAGAAAATAGATAAACAAAATGCCTTTAAAAATCCCCAAACTAACAACAACAAAATGTCAACAAATAGAAAGGGCTCATTGATGTATCCTCACAATAAATAACTACTGGGAAACTAATACTGTGTGTGTGTGGGGGGGGGTTGTCTTGTTCTTGTTGTTGTTGTGGTGGTGGTGATGGTGGTGGTAGTGGTGATGGTGATGGTGGTGGTGGTGGTGGTGGTGTGTGTGTGTGTGTGTGTGTATCACAATGATAATTAAAGAAGAGGTCATGAATTTGAGGATGGGAGTCATATCCATAAAACTTCATACTATTAAGGATGAAGAGAAAGAAACTTCCAGAAGGAAGCAGGGAGGGAGGGAGGGAGGGAGTAAAAGATGTGGTGACACAAGTCTCTACTTTCCAGTAATCACACTGGAATCTCAAAGCCAATCCATTATTCTTTTAAAAGTTCCAAGAAAATTCCCAACTTTGTAGTGTATATTCAGACAAACTGCCAAGTAAGTTTGAGGGTTATTATTAGGATATTATACAGGCAAGAAAAATAATCATAGATTACAATATACTTGAGATATACAGCAACTAAGCAAACTGTGTAAGAAATGAGGGCAGGGGTTAAGTGGTGTTTAATTTCCAAAGAAGTCAATATGAGGAGGTCTGTTAATTTGTATAAAGGGCATATGTTGTTTTCCCCCTTGGTTTTGGAGTGTCATGGCTAACTCTGAAGATCAGAAACAGAACCACTATATGGACACCATTATTTTTACATGGAATGCAGAAGAATGGCTAAGCCCAACTGTCTAGTTCCCAGAGTGTAGCTCTCAGTGATGAATGTTCCCTAGGTCCTCTGGCATTCCTTGTCATCATCCGATGTGAGTAGAGTCAGGGCTGGTCCTGGCAGAAGCCTACCATCACATCTGTTTTGATTTTGCATTCCACATAAGGTCCAAGAGAGAAAGTCCCTGGTCTACATGGGGGCATAATCTAGACAATAAGTCATGCTAATTTGAAGGAATTTTTTCTGACCTGTGTTTTCACTATGAAACTTCAACTGTAGATAGGAAGTGGGCAATGATAACCTTGGGCTCCATACAGTTCCAGCCAAGGGAAATGACTAACTAGAGATAGTATAGCAAAAGCTGTCCCTAAATCCCAATTCTAACATCACCCCGACTCTTGCTTCAGAACCCCATTGCTAGATAGTTTCCTCTGTCTATAGGCTCATCCTCCACCTGACTTACGGGTGAACAGCTACAGACACAAGCTCATAAAGCACAACTTCCCAGAAACTCTCTAGTCTCCTTGGACCATGACTGTTGGCTTCATTTGTCTGCTCATAGGCCCATCCCTGCAGACTCAGGTCATTAAACTATTTCTCTAAGTGTTTGAGGACTCAGAAGCCTATATCCTGAGCTCTGAGTTAACATTGCTGCCTCTGACCCTAGCTGAATGGCTGGCTTCCTTATCCCAGCCAGACACTACATTTCTGTCTGTTGTCTGGAGCTGTGAGAATGCGAGGAATTAGTATATGAATCTTCCTGGTGTATAGTAAACACATAATTCATGGGTCAGTTTCTAACAATGTATCCTCTTGGCTAGTTATAAATTCTCACTGCTGGAGATCCTGTGTCTGTAGGCTGATACCTTAGCTCATAGGAATGACAGAGCATTGTGTGATCTGAATATTAAATGCTGTTTAAGATATTAAGTGCTGAATATTAAGACTTGGTTTCCTGCCCATGAAGCTATTGGGGTAGCATAACTTTTAGGAGGTGGGCCAGGGTAGGGACATTAGATTCACTGGAGGTGTGCGCTGGAAGGGAATATTAAGACCTGCGTGGCTGTTTCTTCCTCCGTCTGTCTCCCTTCCTCTCCCCTCCTCCTATCTGGCCACCCCTAGGCAAACAGAACTGGGCCATAACCTCCTGCTGCCACCAGTTCAAAGCCCCAGTGCCATGGGACCATGGACCGAAACCCTGAGGAAAAGTAAACTTTTCTTTGTATGTGGCTTATCTCAGATACTTTGACACAGTGACAGAAAGCTGATTGACATTTCCACAGTGGTCTCGGCAGATACTATAGGCAGTCACTTTTGAAATTATATAAATTAAATAAGTCAGTTATGAAGTTATAACCCAGCAAAGGAGACATATGATATAGGGAGGCAGAAATTGGTGTGATGTGATCAGTGAACACAAGAAAATCCCAAAGTCTGCAACGGTGAGGAACCTTTGAAGTACAACCTTGCCAACTCTCTCACCTACAGACTTCTGGCTCCTAATACTTTGAGCAAATAAATTTGTGTTACCTCAAAGCAGCTTATTTGTTGTGATCATTTGTTATGTTACATCAGCCAAGAGAAACTAATACATACACCTAGCACCCTGTACATGGAGATCATTCTTTCAAATAGGTAATGTAGCACGAATCCTAATTGGTCTTAATAAAAACCCAGAGCCAGATATGGGGGTAAATGCTGAACGATCAGAGAAAAATGAACAAGCCACAGCCACCTCTCACCTCACCAACTCCTCAGCCCAAAGAGAGTGAGCTCCTTTCTCTCCCCATCCCCTGCCTTTTTCCCTCTCTCTGCCCAGCCATCACTTCCTGTCTCCACCTCCCTAATGTTGGGATTAAAGGTGTGAGATCCCAAGTGCTGAGATCAAAAGTGTGTGCCACCACTGCCTGGTTTTGTTTCTCTTTCAGATTGGATCAGTCTTATGTAGTCCAGGGTGGTCCTGAACTCACAGAGATCCATTTACCTCTGTCTCCCGAGTGCTGGGGTTAAAGGTGTATGCCACCACTACCTGGCCTCTATGTCTAACTAGTGGCTTAGCTCCACATTTTGATCTTCAGGCCAGTTTTATTTGTTAAAGCACAAACAAAATATTACCACAGGTAATTTATGCTAAAAACCAGTGTGCCTGTCATAGTGTGGGAAGTAGTCACAGTACTTCTGCAGTGATGTCCACATTGAAGAAGTTAAGTATCCTAAGGGTGCATGGAAAGGTATTTGGAATAAGGAAGGCTAGATGGGATATACAGAGAAACAAGTGAAGGTTCCAGAACATTTGACTTTGGGTTTCAGGCTTCCATTGGTATCACTGTAACTGTAGCAATGATAGAGATATGAAATGTGGCGCAGCAGAGTTAGGACTTCTAGACTGTTGTGGATAATCAAGGCATTAGTGGTTATATTTTCTTCCTTAATCCACTTTCCTTGAGTGAGATATATAACCCTGTTTGAAATTTTGGACCTGATGCAGCCCTGAACTTCCCAGTCTCTGCTCAGTTGCCGTAATTTGTTAACCTAAGGAAATATACACCCTCACCACTGGGGGGAGATGCGCAAGAGAAAACTGTTAAGGGCGTTTGCTTTCGGGTGTACACAGCCAAACTGCATGTTTCTGGAGCCTATTCCAGGAGAGCTGTATGGATGCTTCTGGGCCTCCCAGAGCATGTAGAGGAAGAGGCCAGACACTGGTAAAGGTGACTATGAAGCCCTGGGAAACAGTTCCACCTCTGGCTCACCAGTTTCCCAGGGACAGCCCAGCTCTAGGCTGCTGCAACACGTACTCAGGAGATTGTGCCTGCGCTCTTAGATGCTACAGGCTTGCCTTCCCTCTGTCCCAACCAGCATAGCCGCTGCTAGCCTACCATGGCAGTTTAAATGTAAATTAATTGAAATTAAATACAATTTCATATTCTGTTCTACATCCACACTGGCCACAGTTAAAGACCTGTTAGCCACAAGTGACTGCAGGATTCCAGACTGGATGGTGAAGACAGAAATGTCACATACTGTCACAGTGTGAAGTAATGGGCAACAGCACTCTAGGTATATACAATGTGACTTAAAAGTTCAGCTGTGAGATCAGAGAGTTTCTCCCTCTCAGAAGCCACTTGCTGTCACTGCTTTCAGGTAATGAACACTGTTGGTATCTCTGCACCCTTAACTGAAGACACATGCACTTAAAAATACTGTGCCATCCTTTGCAGATATCTTATACATCTTTAAAAAGTAAGCATTGTCACTCCTAGCCTCTCATGGAGGATGTTATTTATTGTAAGACATCGTTTTTTTATTAAATACACTGTAGTACAAGAGACATTCCATGTCAGGTTGAGAGAAGCTGGTCACATGATTTACAAACAAACTTTTTTTTTTAAACACTGTATTCAGGTGTCACTTTGAAATCAGCCAAGATGCAGTGAGTCTCAGTGAAGCACTGGACCTCAAAACAGATTGCAAAAACAAATACAGGCCTGTAGAGATCGGCACAGAGACGTCACATTAAAAGGGAAATAAACCAACCAAAAGATAGAGTTCTAAATACCAGGTCACTGTTGAAGGGGCAATCTGTCTGCAGAGAGATGTCGAAATGAGTGTGTGTATGGCCTGTATATACAAACATCTGTCTGGTGCGTAAGCAAATGTAGGCGTCCACGTCTCTAGGCAGATTTGTAAGGGACGCAGGGAGAGAGATTTCGCCATAATATGTTCATTCCTTAAGGGAGTACAGATTTAAAATTCACATTTAATTCAAATACCTTGTATTGAAAATATTTCCAGCTGTTGTATACATTTTAAGCAACAGTAAGCTATACGAGCTGTAAGATAGAGCCCTCTACATCAAGTTTCCTTTCTCCATCTTCCATGTTTTTCCTTCCTGCCCAAACATATAGCTACAAGCGGCTTATGATACTTTGCCTAGCTCATTGAACATTCAGTCGGCCGTTCCTCAGTTGATCCTCTACTCAGGATCACTTTTCTTAACTTACAAAGAAATAAAATAAACGTGGACCTGGCCCAGAATGCATAGGCTGCAAAATGACGTCCCCAGCTTTTCCCATCTCTTCTCCTGAGACACACATCAGCATGGCAGCATAGTTGCTTGGAGGTGGTTGTGAGATTCACAGTGTTTTGCTTGCAACACATTTACATGTATGTAATATTTTTTGCTTCATGTTTATAATGAATGGACCAAAAGCTAATAAATAAATGAAAACATAAATAAATAAAGTTGAAGGGAAAGAAGAGAAGGTTGCCACAGCTAAGAACAGTCAAGAACCTCTGACTTCAGCAGCAGTGATTGATTCCAGCCCTGACAACAAGAAAATATGTCTTCCTGCACTACTGTTGCTTTAACTACAAACCCCTCCCACCCCAGTTCTTTACAATAGCATTTGAAATTCATGTCCGAGCTATCACAACCTGAGTCTCTACGTTCCAGTTATACATTGTGAAGAATTGGCTTAGACTGAAAACTTGGACATCTGGGGATTAGCAATTAGCCATTCCTCTCGTGAGATTTCCTATATCCATGATACAGGGCCAAACCGAAGGTCAAGTTTGGAAATAGAAGCCCTCTATAAGGGATGTAGAAGCAGAGCAATGAGGGTGCATGTGTCTGTGTCGCCATTTTAGAAATTAGAAATGACTTAATGCCAGGTATTGCTGGCAGTCCTATTTGCAAAAGGAGAGGTTTAAAAAAACTCTGCCCTTGACCAGGGATCCCACTGTCCAGGCCTTGGGAAAGACAGCACTTCACACCATGGCTCTTGCTCTCCATGTGGATGAGGGGTAACTACAAGCTGCCCATCTTGTTGTGGATTCCTGGATGTTTTGCCATCAGCTTTCAAGACACAAGTCTCCCAACAACACTGTAGTTTGCATCTAGAATGGGGTTAGAATGGAAAAGGTGAGCACAGTACAAATGTGCAAAGGGGAGAACTCACGTCTCCTTCCTGGACCTGTGCACAAGGAGACCATTTATCTGCATTTTTCCTTTGCAAAGAGCCAGAGAACATATTCAATGTAGAGGATGGCTTTCAGTCGGTTGTTTCAGGGAATATGTGGCTTTCAACAAAGCTTTCATCCAAGGACTGCACGGAGTTGAAAGTGGTGTAGTCCTTACCCACGTGGAGAGTGGAAACACCAGTGTCACACGACATCAGAAAGTTTTGGTTATTTAGCAAATTTTAAGCAAATTATTCATATTGCACCCTACTTATAATTATTCTATTACCATGTGCCTATATGTTTATACATAAACACACAAACACACTACACATGTGCATTTGTATATGTATAAATCAAGTGTTTATAACATATATTTTATATATATATAAGTACATGAAAACACCACAAGTGGAGCTGATGTGAGCATGTGTGCATGAATTCTGATAGAACCCTTGACAGCAGTGTTCGAAGCATTTTCTAGATGAGGCTGATTGTGACATTGGTTCAATGTATGAGAGTCAGCAGAAGCCAGGAGCAGAAGCACATGATATAACATGTCATCTGCATGTACCGTGCATGTTTTCTTTTGTCCCAACTCCCCTCCTGCTTCACAGACATGCTGGCATGGTTTCCTTCCTGAATGTCGTTTGTTTGTTACATGTCTAGTGAGCAGACTTGGGTGAAGCCCATGGCCTGTGAGCTTCTGAATCCCAATTCCTTCATGAAAAATATGAATAATTTGCCAACACATGTAAAAAGCACTCAGAAACCATCAAGTAGTTTAGAAATGGAGTGGATGCCATTGTGGTTTGGGGTGGAGAGTTTGGTTTGCTGCCACCATGTTTGTCTTGTTTGGAGAGGGATACATTTTAGAACAAGAGTGTTTCTTTTCTAAAAATTAACATACCACAAGAAAGGGGATAATAGATGAATAGTGACAACTATTTTAAGATGTCCTTGGCTCACCCAACTACTTAAAAAGCAATCAAATGTTCTGCAATGCTCTGAAACTGGCACATATTCTTGACAAAGCAGAGGGACCTATAATAATAATAATTAATAATAATAATAATCAGTATAAATAACTACAAAATTTTGCACTTGCATAGACACTTTCATTTTAAGACCTTCAGAGACTTGTCAAAAAGTATAAGGAATCTCTTTTTTTGCTTTTTTCCTGCCAAGGAAAACACAGAACGGGAATGGAATGCTTTCATGCTCTCACACTCTCATTACAGACCTTCGACGTAAGCCTGCATGGCTCCCCTGACCCTGACCTCTTACAGTGCCATCTCCTCTATTCGCTGCTGAGCAACTTGCAGCTTTTTCTCCAGGGCAACTGGTCAGACTCGGAGCGACAGACCAGGGCCAGTTCCTCGGTCATCGCTGGTGGAATCTGCCTTTGCTTTACCGCTTCACAGTTCCACAGTGTTTTGACAGTACCACGGGTCCTCTATATGATATATACCTGCCCGTATATATCACAGAGATATGGCTTTCGTTATAGTATTATAGGTATTCTGGAGGGTTTGTTTCAGTGGACAAAGAGGACAAGTGACTCCCATCTCCCACGGGCCAGTGCTGCAGAAAGGACCCCAGCATCTGCCTTGAGCGACCCCTCCCGTGAGAGGGTCCACTGGATCACCTTCTGTTCTCGGTTAATTTACACTGAGTTTTTTTATTTTTATTTTTTGTTGTGAGAAGCTGCTTTCAAAGTCTATACTAGAAAACACAGTGCTCCAGAAATTAATGGGCACAGATGAAACCTACCCAGAGCTCTTGCACCTTCAGAAATAAATACCAAATAGAATGCGCTAAGGTGAATGAAGTCGCTCCCTTCCCATCTGGCTCATGTTATAAAGATGTCAAGTTTATCGAACTTCCCCTCACAGAGGGGACAGAGAAACGGAAATGCTGTTCTCTCTTGGTTTAACTGACTACCCTAATGACTGTAAATTTCTATTTAAATTTACACTCTTTTAGAAAAACCAATGATCATACTCAGAAGCATATCTCCAGGCTCAGTCTGGACATAGCCTCCCATTAGCCATACAGTGTCAATTTTTAATTTTTTCTTTCTTGTTCTTTTTTTTTTTTTTACTTTTTTTTAATGGAGTATAGATAACAAAACAGCATACTGACAATGAGTACATATGAGTGAAACCACACTCTCCCAAACGGAGCCCAGAGCAAGAGACTTGACCTGCACACACTTGAATGGGAACTCAGGTGCTGCCCCCAAGAGAGCTTTCCTTTCCCTCCGGGATGGATTCTGCCTGTCCCACACTCCTGAGGGTCTGAGGCAGATGAAGACACCAGGCATCAGCATGCCTATTAGGTAAGCTTATCACCACCAACTGTAGAGTGTTCTCAGCTGCTGATCTGGTTACCTTCCCTAAGTTGCATAAGTTAGACCTTTTATGGATCTGCCCTACCTAGGCCACCACAGCTGGAGCAGTAGTTTCTGCACATAGGTATTGACAAAGACCATGCACAGTTTTTTTGCACAGTTAAAAGACAGGAAAGAGTGGAGGGTGGGACTGGAGGGAATTGCTGTCTGAAAAATTCAAGGTAAGAGAAACTTTCCTCAGAATCGAGAGTGTCTCCTGTCTTTATCAAGGACTCAGATTTTCCCATCTGACCCTGAAACAGTATCTGAGTGAGAATCTAGCTCTTTCCCACTGAACTTGACGAAAGCTTGGTAGATAACCCTTGAGGAACACATCAACGCTACCATCATGCCCAACCACCGTGCACTGTCTCAATGTATGATGTGTCCTCTGGGTCCCATGGAAGCCGTCTTTTCTTTCCTCTGCAGGCCAGTGTCTGTGACTGGAAACTCCGTCCATGATGCAGAGTTCAACATCCTCTTTCCTCCTCAGAAAGGTCCTCAGGGAACGGTGCCGAACATGGTCCTCCCAACTAACAGCTGCTGGGTTTTCCTAAGCAGGGACTGACCCCAGATGACCCCATTGGTGTCTCTGTTCCGATCATGCTGTAGTTTAGAGAAACACTTCTCTCTCTCTGGTTTTCATCTCCCACAGACAAAATATTCATAGATTGTATACAACTTTTCCTTTTCATACACAATCTAAAACCACCAGAAAACAATCAGAAGAGTAAAAATAAATAAATAAATAAATAAATAAATAAATAAATAAATAAATAGAAGTGAATCCATAGAAATGCCCCATGTCTGTACATCGGAAGTGGCGGTTTAAGTCAGATGTTTGATTTCCCTTTTTTCATCCACATCAAAGGCAGGAATACAACAAGGCATTGCTAGTTGTGGTGGGCAAACTGGAGTGTCTGCTGATATAACAAATTAGGTTTTTTAAGGCCTTTGTCTATGTACAGTTAATAGGAATACAGAAGCCAGATTGATCAAGGAGAGAGGCCGAGGACCATGAAGCAGGGAAGACCAAAAATAAAAGGTGAAAGATCAAAAGAAAGAAAGAAACCAAAGGGGATGGGCAGAGAGAAGGAGACAACGCCAGAAGCGAGTTAACACTGTCTGTGGATGGAGAAGTACACACTGCTTCCCTCGAGAGCCGCTCCTTGTCTTGTTAATACTGTCAGAAGGATGGACAGCAAGGTCAGGACACCCAGCGGCAGTTAAGAGGTTCATCGTGCCGGCCAGTCTGAGGAGTGCATTGGGAAGGGTGATCTGGGGAGAGGGCCCTAGCCCAGGATATCCAGGTAGACAGGAGATGCCTTGGCCAAGTTCTGAAGGAGGGTGTGGATGCTCTTGATGTTCTTTCTCATGTGTGGCTCCCGCTGCCAGCACCCCAGCATCAGCTCATACACCTCCTGGGGGCACGTGCGAGGCCGCTGCAGGACTCGGCCCTGGGTGATGCATTCTATCACCTGGAGGGAGACCAGAGGCAGGGTTAGTGGGAGAAAAGCCATGGGTGTGGGATGTCAGTACAGGAGGGGCAAGGAAGGGTCTCTCCTCTTTTTAACCTTTTAAGAAGTCAAGTCAAACCACTCTGCTTATTTCTGGAGGCCAGCATGACAATTTGAGACATATGTTTATATGTATACAATGTGTGCTGACTACATCAGGACAATTAGTACATGTATCTCCTTAACCATTTACCATGTCTTTGTACTGGGAGGGAAGCTTCCAAGTCCTCCCTTCCAGCTCAGCATACAATTCTATCTTCATTATAAGGGGCTGAACATTATTCTACTGGGTGGCTCTATTGGCCCCTATTGAGGGGCTGCCAATCAGTTACCAGTTTGTTTGTTCTTTTAAAACATTTCATTTGTAGTTAGTGAAGACATAATGTTTACAGTTTACAGTCCCAGTACAATGCTGCAGAGTTCTAGAATTAGTTTTCCCTGTGCCTGTATGGTAGCACTAGCATGCAGCTTTCCTCTCCATTCCTTCACCAAGTCTTCCCCTGTAGATTCCCAGTGAGAGACGTGTTTTCTGTTTCTGAGGAGTGCATTGGGAAGGGTGATCTGGGGAGAGGGCCCTAGCCCAGGATATCCAGGTAGACAGGAGATGCCTTGGCCAAGTTCTGAAGGAGGGTGTGGATGCTCTTGATGTTCTTTCTCATGTGTTCTTTCTGTTTTCTGTATGGTCTTGCTATGTAGCCCAGGCTAGCCTTGAACTCGTGATCCTTTTGCCTCAGCCTCAAAGGAAACCCTCTTACTGCTTTCTCACAAGGAAGAGAGCCACTATGGTTTCACAAAACTGGCAAAGGCCTGATTGATTCACAAAGAGAGATCTAAAGTTCACATAGAAAGTCCTGCGTGTTTCAGGTTTTACCAGCTAGAGATAGAAACCTAATTACTTTTGTGTAAGGTGTTGACTGACAGGGACCCCCTGGCAGCAGATGTGATTAGCATCACTGTGTATCAGAGCTGAATTAAAAGACAGGCATGGATCTGAGAGGGACAGGAGACGCTGAGCGAGATGCTGTGACTCATACTACGTTATCTCGTAGAAGGACTTGGGGTGTTCTAAAGTTTGGTCTCCAGGGGGTTCTTGGAAACAATACCCATGGATTCCAACAGGTAACTTTATTTTGCAAAGGAGTTGGAAGAGGCAAACCAATGCTTGAGCTTCTCACTAGTAGTTAATGTTCTGGTAAAGCCTGAAAAATGAAAGGGCCTTGCAACTTCTCTGGAACAGTACAGGGATATTTGCCAGACGCAGGGGCGTGGGTCACTAAGACTGCTCTTAGTTTGTAGATGAGCAGCACAAAAATCATTTCTCAGCCCCGTCGTTAGCGGGAGCAAGGTTGGGTCAACAAACCTCTTTTTCTCCAAAATTATTAAAACGAGTCTGGGAAAAGCTACTGTCTCAAGCAAAGCAGTGTGTGACTGTGCCCTGGTTCCCAGCACAAGAGCCCTCAGACTAAGGCTGCATGTCTTAGATTTCAGCTCTGGTGGTGGTGGTGGTGTGTGCACATGCATATGTGTGTGTGTGTGTGTGTGTGTGTGTGTGTGTGTGTGTGTGTGTTGGGGGTGTCTCTCCCAAACCATTGCATACCTCGTTGTTGGATAGCTGATACCAGGGCTGCTTGCCATAGGTGAAGATCTCCCACAACACGACCCCCAGGCTCCAGACGTCACTCTCAGTGGTAAATTTCCTGTACATGATGCTCTCTGGAGGCATCCAGCGGATGGGCAGCATCGTGTGGCCACCAACCTGGCAGGGAAGGTATCAACAAGGAGTGTCAGTCATCTGGAACCAGTGTGGAAGGTTGCTGTGGGGAGATTGTTCTTACAAGGGGTAGATCCTTTCTTTGTCATCTCAGGTAACAGAGTCAGAGGGCAAAGACTCATCACAACAATGTTTCAAATATTATTCGCACTTCCCCTTTCCTCAAAGCCCGAGAAGAGTAGAGACTATTCCATTTTGGATTTACAAAAGCCTTCACATACCTTCTATTGGAGGAATTGACCTGTCTATTAATAAACATGATAAATTTGACCAAGATAACAAGCAAGGGGACTGCACCCCAGCCTAGTAGTACCCAAGATGGAAGTTATTATTCCCATTTTACTAACAAGCAACCAAGGTACATGAACTGTGTTTTTAGACTCCATGCTTTAGAGTCTCCTCCACAATAGGGTGCTATGTAGCTTATTAAGCACAATAAATAAATTTACTTTAAAAGAAAAATGCCCTTCTAGTGAGAACACAAGCCGTGGCCTTATCTGGTAATAGCATTAGCGCACCCACAGAATCTTGATTGACACAGAAGACTTGTGGGTGGTTTTCAATGTTGTAGAGAAAAGAATGCCATTACAGGTTGGTCACTCATCAAGCTGTCTGGTTCCTGTGCAGTAGCCCTGTGGCTTGAGGATCTCCTTTCTCATCCTGGCAACCCCTGGTACTACTGAGGCCACAGGACACACTGGCACTCAATGGCCTGAGTTAGATCTGAGTGACACTGACAGCCCCATGGTTTAACATAAACACCACATGGAATCACTGCCCAGTTTTCATTTTCAGTATCGGTTTCTGATTTCTTATACAAAGGAAATGTCTCTGCCCATGCGGCTGAAAGTGGTGGTGACATTTCCTCCTGGGACTACAGCCAATGTGGCACAGACCCTGACCAACCAAGAGGACGTACACTACATGCATAGTATAGTCAGACTGTGAATATTGGTCCTGTTGACCCTTCATCACTGTGCTCAGAACACCGACAAAGAGAAGCTTCTGAAGTACATGGAGGGCCCAACATTTCTGGATTCTCAGAAGGACTCATGGCCCGAGGGTAAATGATGCCCCAGGCCCTGGCAGCTTTTACTAGAGCAAAGGAGGACTGCTCTGTGGACACATGGAGACAGACTGGCCCTGATGCTTCCCAAACTGGGTACACTTTCCCTTTGGCCGTATTCCAGAAAGGTCTGAGAACATGCACTCCTGTCTCGTTGATATTCTCTGAGAACACACTGGGGGAGTTTTCCACAGTTTACAGACATCTGCCCACTCCTCCGTCTAATGTCATGAACATACATAGTGCTTCCGTGAGCCATAGACAGTGAGATTGCATCACCGGTTAGGATTTACCCAAGATGACACCTTGACACATGGGACAGACAAGCCTAAAGTCCAGCTGTCCCCACTGCCCTTTTCATCGACACAGCGCACATTTACTGGGGACCACTCACGTCCTAAAAGCAGCACAGCTCTGCTTGGGTCCGACACAAACAAAATCAAAGGGGAACTGTTCCAGAGCTCACGCTCTCTTCCCCCAACAGCATTCCCATCCTCAGCTTATCATCGCGGGCGGCGACAGTACAGCTGGCTCTGGTGTGTGCCTTGACGTCCTAGTTACTCCTCATTACCAAAAAACAGATCTTCAGGGGTTAAAGTAAGACTTACAGAGGGACAGGTCATAATGATGACTGTGGCTTTGTCTTCTGGCTGTGCCAAGTCATAGTGTTAATGCATCAGAAGGGAGACTTTTGAACAAGGAGGTCAAGTGTCCGCTAATATTTCTGGGAAGGTATAGGGTTTGAGACAGGAACCTGTTTGGGGGAGGGAGTGGTTCCTTCCTCTGCAGATCTTTGTTTAGGAGCCATTTATGAATACACCACCCTGAGTTTCTCAGAAATCCTGGAAGGCCAAGGCTCAAAGGGGTGCACGACCGGATGGTAGAGAAGGCTCCAGCAAAGCCTGGAACTCAGCATGGACTTTAGTGGGAAAGATACAGTCATTTGCTTTATGGAAATATTGAAGTTATAATCCAGTTTGTGATCAACACATGTTGAGGTGTGAACCAGTGTCAGGTTTTGCATACGGCCCCTCAGAGTTGTCACTCATACATCACTAACCTGCACTTTGGTCCTTCTTGGAGATTCAAATCTCAGAGTCATGTTCAAGCATCAGAGAAGTTCAACAAATGAGAACTTTTGTAGTTACTAAAGCATATGGATATATATTTGTGGGAGAAAAGCCTTCTAGAACCATGCGTCTGCATACTTTGGGGTGTACTGATCTCTCAAGACTCCACACTTTCCTTTTGGCTTGAGTACCACAGTAGCACGCTGTGTTCTCCACCAACAGAAACTTTGGGCTCTAAAAGTACTATTTCTCTAAAAGTCGGCTGTCCTAATATTGACTAGTAGTAACACTGGTCTGTCCTAGTTTCCCTGACTAAACTGTGGGTAAGGATGTGATGCTTCCCCAGGTTGTCACAGGTCAATACTTCAGTACACATTCGTCAAACTGCTTTACAATCTTAATGTGTAAGGGCTCCCAAGGGTTGGCTCCTCCTCCGAAGTGTTGTTCTGTGTCCCCACTGGAGGAAGAATCAACCCACAGGACTCCCATACCCTTCAGCTGCAGTGGCTTCACAGCTACACTGACTATGACGCAAGCGGACGAGGCTCTGCCTAGAGCTGCGAGCGGCCAAAGGAAAAGCTCCTGTGTGCTGACACTCACGTCTTGGTTTGCACGTTTTCCCATCAGGTCATTTATTTTCTGCTTGAGCTCTTTGGGCCAGATTTTTTTCTGCTTTTCACTTTATTTCTTTTCAGGATCTCTTTGGGGATTTCACATGTGTTTTGTAAAGAATGGTTTCTTTTTCTGTTTTCAGACATATGAGTGGTGGGATAATCTACTATGAGTTCAGGCAGGGTCCACAAGTCTTCTAAGCCCATTTAGAACAACCTTGT
The DNA here is from genome assembly GCF_004664715.2 of Peromyscus leucopus. Classification (NCBI taxonomy): domain Eukaryota; kingdom Metazoa; phylum Chordata; class Mammalia; order Rodentia; family Cricetidae; genus Peromyscus; species Peromyscus leucopus. Next base: position 4,719,711 of record NC_051067.1, read on the forward strand.
ACAGCCCTCTGGGGCTGTTTCCTCAGGATTTTGAGGCATGCCACAAGAATAGACCCACTAAAGTAGTAGCAAATTGCTGTCATAGTTTTGTTGTAGACACTCAATGGCTTCCAGGCCAAACAGAACTACAATCTACTCATAGTGGAGTACAAGGAGATATTGTTCTGTACCATGCTGCTTGGCCCGCAGCCTTGCTTAAATATTTGTGAGGTTGAATGTGATCCCTGTTGAATGTGATCCCTGTTGAGTGTGATCTCTGTTGAATGTGATCCCTGTTGAATGTGATCCCTGAGTATGACACCGGGAATCTGAATTTCTGCCTCTGGTTGCCCACTGGCCCATGGTGCTGAGTGTGCTCCAAGAGTCAGGTTGGGACAGAGTGAGTGCCCTTCAGTGTGACAAGTAATGGAACAGATGGGGAGATAGAAATCCAGTGAGCAGGGGAGCTGACTGGAGTCTGTCATTTATAAATTGTTTCTAGTTCCTCATATGTTATTAACCACCCTCCCAGGCTGGTCCTGTTGTTCTGACTGGTTGGATGGAGAAGATTAGGATTAGCCCTTGGTGACTCTCAGTACAACATGCCATGGTTCTGCAGTTCCACACCACCACTTTGCCCTGCCAATCATCCATCACCAGCTAGTACCTCACCCTTGACAAAGAATCTCCATTCAACTATCCCAACATACCTGACAGCCACTCTTGAGAGAAGACACTGGTCCGTTTGCCCAGAGCCACATACAAACCTCTTCCATTTCTTGATGGTCTACCACATGTTCTATGTAAAGTCAGAAAGCCAAATCATATCTTCTCACCCAGAGAAAACTTATTCACGCCTCTTGCAAAGATTCATCTCCTTGCAACCAAAGTTCTTTAAAGGCAGATTCATGCTCCCTCATTTCAAGGAAGCCTCCCACCTACAGGTCCTTGGCTGTCCAGTGCCCTTAATGTAGCTTTAAGAACTCATCAGATACTGTCTCCTGTAAACTTATTACCTTCCCTAAGAGAAACAACACTAACGCATTTATATCTAGCTGAAGGGATTGTTGGTGAGCAAAAGGTGGGTTTCCACGTGTGCTACTTTTGGAGAAAATCCCACAGTGTGCTGCTTTTGGAGAAATTCCCTAAGAGGGACCGGTATTTGCTGCTCTCATCCCACCTCCAATCTCTTAACAATGTCTTAACAATAGATCAAACAAAGTCCAAAGTCCTGGCTTACATGTAGGAAATTTTCTTGTTTTGTTGTCTAGTGCAGAAAAGAGAGAGAGAGAGAGAGAGAGAGAGAGAGAGAGAGAGAGAGAGAGAGAGAGAGAAAACTGGGGCTGGAGGGATGGCTCAGTGGTTAAAAGCTCACAGTGCTCTCTGCAGAGGACTTGAGTTCAGTTGTCTCTGACCTCCACGGACACCTGCACTCATGTTCATGTTTATGTGCACACACGCACGCGCGCACATGCACACACACACACACACACACACACACACACACACACTTAGAATCAATCTTTTAAAAAATAATTAATTAATGAGATTCTTAACTTCTTAAAATACAACCCAAATCACACTCAGCCCGGAGGTAAGCACTCTCTAAGATGTTTCAGAAAGCCCACTCCTCAGAACCACGCCTGCACAGTGCTTTGGCTATGGAGTTGGCTACACCTCCCCAGAAATGAGGTCTAGGAAGACTTCTTGGTTCACAATTGAGGAAGTACTGATCTTAGCCTGGCCACTGGGTCCCCACTTCTTCTGAGGCCAAGAAAAAGATGAGAGATTAAAGAAGGCAGCAAAACCATGGACAATCAAAGGAACTTGCTGACTATGAAGGCTGTTAACTGCAACTTGGCTAACCCAACAAAGCTAATGAGAACAATGTCTGAGGCCCAAGCACTCCGAAAACAACAATAACAACAACAACAACAAAAAAACAAAACAAAACAAAAAAGACAGCTTCATATCTTCTCTTCATGCTGACAGCCTAGGCTCCTTTCATTATTGCTTGCTTTGTACACACACAAAGTATCTTTATCTGTGTTAATAGTAAGTGAGGAATGCACAGCCCATTTCCTAGAGACACTGGGTAATGGAAGACGGAAGTGATGTCATTAGCTGTTCCCTTCTGTTGGCTTCTCACAAAGTGCAGTCTGCCCTCTTTGTTCACATCCACTTCCTCTCCTCGGCAGCCACTATCCTCAGGAAGGCCCTAGCAGTCAGTCCAGGACTAATCCTGATGCTTGGCATCTCCCCGAAGGTCTCTGTGTGGACCCACTCCAACCGCCAGTCCTGTCTTAGTCTCCCTGATTGTCTCTTCTTTCCTTACACGGCCCCTTTCGCTCTGCAATTCAGGTCCCCAATAGACTCCACTCAGTGTTTAGTGGAGGCGCACAGGAAGGTTAAGTACAGACCAATACCAATATCTAGCTCACTCTGAAACCACAGGTGTCTGAAGACAAATTATGCTGACCTGGGACCTTCTAAACTTGACCAACAAAGACCAATGATGCCTGGGGGGCCACTTTCAGCTTGTGGTATTTACTCAGTAAGTGAGTGATAACTTGTTTGGAAGCCAGAAATTTGAGTCCCTCAGAAACAAGCTGACCAGAGGGCAAGTCCCATTAAGAGATGATTAGCTGCCAGAGGCCCTTGGTTGCATTAAATATTGAAAGGGCTCCCGGACCTCCATATCGCACCCATGCACGATTGCTTTGCTTCAGCAATCTCCCCTGATCTGCTTCTTAAAAATTCATGAAAGCTGTAAACTTTGAGCAACAGCCGATCTCCTTTGCTCACCATCGATGACATCTATAACAGAAGGTTAAACACAGAAGAGCAAAGCAGTGATGACAAGCTCTTCCCCCGAAGAAGAGCCCGGGAGGAACCCTGTGGTTAGACTGTGGGCTGTGACCACATCCAGGGGAGGGTTCTGTGAAGCATGAGCTGGGGCTCCCACGGGGCTGGTATTGAAGGGAGAATACTGCCTGCAGAGAAATCTAGCTCTTCTTTTTAACTCCTGAGTGGAGCAGCCCCTGGTCATCCAGAAGAGTCTGGCCATCCTCTTGTGTACACCCAAAACTGAATATTTCCAATCCTGAAACTGCTAGTGTTTAAAACCTTGAATATCCATGTTTGTTTCTTTACATTTACAAAACAACTGGCCATAGTGTAGTGGCTTCAAGGCCAATACTGTTGGCTTAAGACGGTATCTTCAGCCTTTTTGTTAACACTGTTTTCCAAATGCCTTTTTCCCAATCAAGTCTTCTCTGTCTGGCCAGAATGAGGTAGATTATCATATGAGTTAAAGAGGAGTACCACAGAGCTGTCATCATTGGGCCCTGACACTCAATTCTAGATATGCTCATGAGCCACATTCAATACAGTTTTCACTGAGGATTTTGTACATATCATAAAAGTAACTCAAGTCATACAAAGTAGAATTTGTTTGGCACATCTTGTTTTTTTTTTTTTTTTAAATCACTTCCATGTCTTTTTACTCTGTAATAATGGTACTTACATAAAAATAGTCTAGCAAAATTTAATGAATTACTATATGAAAAGCCATTAGAAAGAGGGCAGACTCCAAAGTCTTATGTGATGTGATTTATACACTGATCTTGAGAAGCCAAAACTGTAGATCTAGACAAGCTCCAGTTATGTAGGTTGGGAGGAGAGGAAGGGCCTCCTTTAACAAGGAAGGGGAGGCATTTGGGCAGACAGAAGTGTTTTGTTTCCTAAGTGTGTGGACCTGGTGCAAGTAAATGACTGCATCTGGGACTTGAGAGATGGCTCAGTGGTTCAGAGCATCTAATGAGCTTGCTGAGGACTGGGGTTTGGTTCACAGAACCCACATGGCAGCTCTGGCCTCCAAGGGACTGCACACACACAATGTAGGGGAAACACCCATGTACGTAAAACAAAATAAATCTTTTAAAAATGACTCTATTTGTCAAAATTCATAGAACTGTAAAGAAGAAAAATTCTGCTATCTGCATGATATGCCTCAGTGAATCTGAGTTAAATGGTTAGAGGAACTGCGGGGATGTAAGGTTTGCTGTGTGTGTTAGCTACTGCTAGTCTGCGCATTGGATTCTCCACTTAACCTACGTGTTAAAAGACAAAGCACTTCAGACTGAGGAGGCTGAGTGACTAGCTCAGTCCACATGCGTGAGTAGAACCAGCACCAGGACCCAGTTCTTAAGCATCTGACCCTCTTCCAATTTCTCTTTGCCTTAGCCATCCTGGCCTCCATCACAGAGCTCCACAGGTGGGACAGAGGGCGTGATTTCCTGTCACTCCAGAGCAGTGGTTCTCAACCTCATTCCTAATGCTGCAACCCTTTAATACATTTCTTCATGTTGTGGTGACTCCCCAACCATAAAATTATTTTCATTGCTACTTTATAACTGTAATTTTGCTACTGTTATAAATTGTAATGTAAATATCTTATATGCAGGACATCTGATATGCTACCCTTGTAAAGGGTCTTTCAACCACCAAAGGGGTCACTACCCACAGGTTGAGAACTGCTGCTCTAAAGACTAGACGGCTCAGATACGAATCTGCACCATTCTGTGTCTGGTGAAGACTCCTTTCTGTCTCGAAGATGACTGCCTCCTTGTTGTGTCCTTTATGTGATTTGCATTCTGAGGATGAGACATAGAAAATGTTCTAGGGTCTTGTCCTGCAACAACACTAATCTGACAGAAACAAGGCTGGGCATTACAGCCTTCATCTCCCTGCTTCCTCAGAGGCCTCCCCTCTGGACAGGCCCGACACTTTGTTAGAGCTTAGATTTACCACTTCTGCAATGCTGGGGATCAAACCCAGCTTTGTGCATGCTGGGCAAGCTCTGCTGCCGAGCTACCACCCAAACCCTGGGGTTTTTGAAACAAATAGTCTGTCTACACAGCCCACTCCGGCATTAAATTTGCAGTCTTCCTGACTCTTCCCACAGAAGGCTGGGATCATAACTATGAGCCACAGTGCCTGGCTAGTTTGGCTCTCAAGTGTCTCCTAAAAGCTTTATTCTAAAGGCTTGCTTCTGTGGTGGTATTTTGGGGAGGCGACGAAGTCTCTGGGAGGTGCAGCCTATTGGGCAATCTTTTTCTTTTACACAGTGCCTCACTGTGTATCCCCACTGGTGTGGAACTCTTGGGAGGTGTTTATGTCGTTGTAGAATTCTCTTCAGGATCCCAGTTCCTTTCTCCCTTTCACTTTCCACTCTGACAGTAAGGTCAGATGTTTCTCAGTCATATTCTGTCATGATGTGCTTTCTCTTCACAGGCCCAAACACAAAAGGACCAGTTGATAATGGAAACTCTGAAATGGTTGGCCACAGCAAATCTCTTCACTTATGTGTGGTTCTCCCAAGTTTCTCTTTAATCACAGGAGCAGGTTAGCATAGCTCCACCACATGAGTTTTGAGAGGACACAAATGGAGTCCAGTTTCCTCTCCTCAGCAACTTCCCTTCTGAGGCCACTGTGGTCCAGAGGAACCTGAGCATCTCTGGGCACTAGAAGGTGGACAATTATAACTCAGAATCTAGATCTGTGTCCTTTCATAATATAATCATGACCCAAGCTAAGACCTGACCCTGCTGACCTCATTGACCCCACTGACCCTGCTGGCCATTTCCAGGTGAGTTTCCCAAGCATCTTTTGACTCTAGAGCTTAGACAATGGTTTATCCTGATGCTGTTTCAGAGTGAGATCAGATCATTCCCTATGCAGGTATTAGGTCAGTCCCTGCCTCAGCTCTGCCCCAGGTTCCCTCAGTGGTAGCTAAGGGAGAGTGGGAAGATCCTGGCATGTCCTAATGAGAGAGAGACAAGGAACAATGGCTGGCTGAAGTCCCCATTACCTCAGGTAACTCATGGTTTAGGGCTTACCTGTGCCATGGGCTTGTGCACTGTACACAGTCTAAAGAGCCCCAAATCCTTGGTCTGAGGTGATACCACTTTCTTCTTATTTTGTATTTGGTTCTGATGAGAAGCAATATGTCTCCCCAACTAAGATGTGTGGCTACAGTCACAAAGGATAGAAATCACTTTGGATCTAGAAACAAGAATTCTTCATTTTAAGTAACATGAAATTAAAGCCTGGAAAGATGGCTCAGTGCTTAAGAGGACTTGCTGCTCTTCCAGATGGAGCCAGGATTGGTCCCCAGCACCTACATGGAGGCTCAAAACCATCTGTAACTTCAGTTCCAGGGAATCTAATGTCCTCTTCTGGCCTCTGTGGGCACTGCACACATATTCACTTAACATACATTTAAGCAAACATTTATACACATACGATAAAAAAATTTTAAGTCTTTTTTAGAAAGAATAAAATGAAATTAGTGGGCAACAGCATACTTTTCACTGTCTGCTGCTTTTCTTTCCTAGCTACTCCATAAACCCTGATGGAGAGCTTCCCGGGCAGATATGTGGAAAGGTAACTTGCTACTGGACCAAGCTGCCTGGTGGTGACAGCTCTAGCCATGTGTCACACAGCCACAGGATGATATATGCGTCTCCACAGTATGCATTCCAGGAAGCTCCCTCTTTAAAAGTGCCATGTTATTAAACTACTTCTGTTCCACGAACACTATGGTTTCCGATCCAAGAGACCATATGATATTTAGCACAGCATCGTTTCATCGTTTCATTGTGGCAAACTACAGGAATGGACAGGGTCCCGGGACACGGCAGCGAAGCTGGAGAGGCACACACTGTGGCACGGTTTGTGTTGAGGTCGCTGCATTGGGTTTGTTTGCTGACAAATTTCAATGTGAAGTGTTGCTTTGGAAATCATCCAGAGAGAGTGGTGTCTTAGTCAGGGCTTCTATTGTTGTGCTAAGACACCAGGACAAAAGAAACTCAGGGAGGGAATTAATTATTTCATCTTCAGCTGTAATTCATCATCCACGGGAATCAGGATAGGAATTCCAGGCAGAAACCTGGAAGCATCATCTGAAGAGGCCATGGGTGAACACTGCTTACTGGCTTGCTCAGCCTGCTTTCATATACCACTAAGGACCATCTGCCATGGGGTGGCATTGACCATAGTGAGCTCGGCCCTCCCCCATCAAACATTAATTAATTTTAAAAACACCACACAGACTTGTCCACAGGTCAGTTTTATGGAGGCATTTCTCAATTGAGGTTCTCTTCTCTCAGAAGTAACATCAAAGGGGGTGTTCTAGGTGGCCACAGACAAAGAAGTAGCAATGATTGTTGACAGAAATGAAAAAGGAAAAAAGAGGGGGCATGCAGAAGGCTTTCCATGTGGGAAGTGTCTCTCTCACGGTATTAGCCGTGTTTGCTGAGATGAGCACAGCACAGGCAGTGGTGAAGAGGCCGCCATGGTTAACCCCAGTGCTAGTTAATGCTGGAGACCCAAAGGAGTCTACCTTCCTCCAGAAAATTAAGATGGAGACAATCACTAGCGCCAGATCGAAAGGGATATCCATTTTCCTTTAGCTGGGGGAGTCCAATTTGATGTGGAGACTGGGTCATGTCTCCATGTGTGTAACAGTAAGAAGGAGCTTTCTCTAGGAAACCCCCATGCCAACTTGACAAGTATGGCCCTCCTCTGTCTGCTACATATGTGTGTGTGCACATGTATGAAAACGTATACATATATGTATATATAAATATATATATATACATAGAGAGGTGTGTGTATGAGTGTATATGTATATATAATAAATAAACATGTATATAAATGTATATGTATGTATAGAGATCATGATGCTGGGTACAGAGGACACCATAAATCCTTATGATCATCATGAGAATTAAGATTATAACACAGTTACTCAGTCCTGGGTTGTGTGCCACACTGTGCTAAAGACAAGAATTACATCTAAATGCACTTAGCTGTGTCTCTTTAGATCTACCTACAGATCAAACATATCAATAAAAGTGCATATGTTATAAAACAGCTGTTTTGCCATCTGAAAACAGGGCCTTGGATTCTAGGAAATAGCTTTTCTGTTCACAGTAAGGCATGGCAGCTCTGTGCGGAAAAGCTGCTGTGGTGTAGCCTTCCATCGCTTCTCATCAAAGAACTCCAACACTGCAGAAAGAAGAAAGGGGAAGGGATGCTTATGGCTGACTGGTGTGAGATTTAAAAACTCTTGTATTTCATTTTTAACATTCTGTGTAATTATTTCATTAAAGATCATAATCCATCATGAAGCACAGTGTTCTTTCCTGAAGTCTCTAGTTAAAACTGATGCTTCAGGTGGAGGTGCTGTGTTTATCCATTGTCCTTCTGAGTCTGAGGAGACTATATGTGCTCAGACTCACTGCAGAAGCACTAACCAGAGGAGAGCAGGCCCTGCAGTCTACAGACCTGTTTCCTGTTCTACTGTAGCCACTGACCAGATGCTGTGACTGGGATCTTAAATGTTGAGCAAAGACCTGTTTGTTGCATGCTTGGTCTCCAGCCTGGGATGCTCCTGGGAGGTTGTGGCCTAAAGACAAGGAACTTTGGGAGGAGAGGCCACTAGATGTGTGCTTTTGAAAGGCATATTGGGACCCAAGACCGTTTTCTCTTTCTTTTTACTTCCCAGCTACCATGAGGTAAATACGCTGTCTCTACCATGTGCTCCCACCATGGTGTACCAGCATACCATAGACCCCAAGCCATTGGACCAAAGGACCATGGGCCAAAACCTCTAAAACCATGAACCAGAACAGGCTCTTCCTCTTAAGTTATCCCACCTTACTTATCTATGTCAGTGAGGAAAATACAATTAACATACAAGGTGAATCTGAACAATTACTTCAGCTCCTTATGGTATCTTCATTACATTTAGAAAAGAACAAACATGTGAGCCTACACCAAGCCAGTAACTTGCCCAATAGGATAAGCTCTGAAGAGGTGTTAGTCCCTTGGAGGACAGCTGTATGGTCAGCACAGAGCTAACGGACACACTGAGGCAACAGCTTTGGCAAAACAGCAAAATCTCAGCACCAAGACTGGAAGTGTATGTTTTCTTCATGCATACACACACTTATTGAAGATTTATAAAGTATTAATTGATGTTGAACATTTGCACTGGTTTATGAAATAGCTAATCTTCTACACAACCTTTTGAATAATTTTGCACTCAAAACCAAGTTTCATTGTGTGGAATTTTCCATTTTGGGTGTCATGTCATCACTGTTGAGCTGTTGGCAATTGATAGCTGTTGCGAGAGGGAGGAGGGTCGGTTTCTTCAAGGGTGTGGCCCTCAGTTCACACTCCAGTGAATGGCTATATACCGAAGAGTATATGGGCTGGACTTGGTTTTAATACACACACACACACACACACACACACACACAGAGAGAGAGAGAGAGAGAGAGAGAGAGAGAGAGAGAGCACAAATTATGTATAGGGTATGTAGGAATGGATCTAGGAGAAGTATGGGGGTGGGAGAGTATGACCAAAATATATTGTATGAAATTCTCAAAGAACTAATAAAAAAAGAAAGTTATTTTTTATTTTCAGATTAGGATGTCTAACATGTATGCATACACAGCTGGCTGCACCTGGGTGGTATTTAAGGCAAACTATTTAGCATTATGAAATTCCCCATAAATATACAGCCTGTGATCTAGTAGACTTCATTTACTAAAGAGCGAGGGAACAGGACATAGAAACCCAAGACAACAGTCATAATCAGAGACCAAGAGGACAAGGGAAGACATATATTTCCAATTCACTAACTTTCCCTTTTACTCTGTCAATCTGCCTCATTGTATTCCTTCCCCAAGTCCACCAGGTCATATGATCAGCTGTGCAGGCTAGCTAAAGCCATCATTAGCCACTTCTGAGCCCTGAGAAACAAGCCCCTTCTATGATCCAGAACAGTCTACAGTGATATCACTACACCACATAAGTAATTTGTACTTTGCTTGGGAGGAAGTGGTGAGCTCTGGGAGGCAAAGTAGTTTGACTATATGGTTACCCTCTCTCCATCCCTGGAAAGAGAGAGGGACTGTAGAAGGATTCTTTTGTAATGGACCCCCATAGCACACATATATTCTTTTGTTTCTCAGAACTCTGAGTCTCTTAAGACTTTCTTCTTCAAATTTTGCCGACACATGCTTCTCTTGGCCATTCCAGAGTAGGAGGACCTTCCTTCACCTTGCCTTATTTTTCTTGATTATTTCACCCCAATATCAGGTATGTGGTCAGTTCTCTACTGAGGTTACCCTTTGACCTCTAACACAACCTGAGCTGACTTCTAGGAAGAAAGTTGCTCTTCGTGCATCCAGTGGGAAGAAAGGATGGCAGAGTGCTGGAGTCCTTGGGCATCGGCCAGCGTTTCCCTTCCCTATCCTCAGTTCTTCCTGAGTTCCTCTGATCACTTTCCTTCAGCTTCCCTCCCAAGGTCTCCATGCTCTGCCGTCATACAGTGCTTCTGCTGTGTCTTCTATTTAGATCACTGGCATTTAGGTTGCTATATTTGCTTGTTAAAGTCTACTTGAATCCATTTACAAAAATAACTTTCATGAAACATATAAAGGTCTTCAGAACAAGTAGCTCATCTCTGAACATAGACTCAGGGATACAGTTCTTTTCAGCCCTAAATTTGTCTTTAGAGATGGAGACAAGAACACTCTCAGAATATCAGGGTGGACAGAGGCAACAAGCTACAACAAATTACCCAGAAACTCTGGGTCAAAGATGATAAAAAGCATGGGGCTAGCGAGTAATCTCCCTTTACCATTGGAGACCTGTCCTCTGCTTACCCAAAGATTAAAGATCCGAAATATCTCTCTCTCTCTCTCTCTCTCTCTCTCTCTCTCTCTCTCTCTCTCTCTCTCTCTCTCACACACACACACACACACACACACATCTCTTTCTCTCTTTCTCTCACACACACTTCCGATCCCTGTTTCTTCCTCTTGCTTTCTCATCCCCTTAAAACCTCCCACTGGGACTAAACCCTGAGAGTCATTGCTGAGTCCTTGTTTTCCCTTGAGTCTGTATCTAAGTCTTCATGTGTTGTTCTGTGATCTCCTCAGTATGCACCCGACTTGGACTTGCAGAAACCTCAGACACAAGCAGCAAGTCCAAGATGGCTGTGTTCTTTCATCTACACAGCTGTAACGGCCTGTCAACTGGTGTGCTTGCTCATTACTTTCTTCTTTGTGGTACGAGGATTAAACCCAGGGCCTTACAAATGAGTGCTGGGCAAGGACACTACCTTCTGCTGTATCCTAAGGCCTCTGACTGACTTTGCTTCTGTAAGATACCTACCACACAACAGGGATACACTCTTAGAAATGTGAACCAGAGCTTGCCCTCTTCCCTTGACAAACCTTCATGGACTTCCAAGCATGTTATAGGACTCCCAAGTTCCTACCAGACATAGGCACAGCTCACTTGTCTCTGACCCCTCCCATGCTCCTCCTACTCAATAAGCTCCAGCCATGTTGGTTATTGCACTTTGGATTATCTAAAGCTCTTCCTCAGTGGAGCTGGCTGTGTATGTGTGGGTGGGGTGGTGGTGGTGGTGGTGGTGGTGATGGTGGTGGTGGTGGCCGCGGTGGCGGCTGCGGTGGTGGTGATGGTGGTGGTGGTGATGGTGGTGGTGGTGATGGTGGTGGTGGTGGCCTCGGTGGTGGTGGTTCAGCCTGTCCAGTGATCTTGGCTGCTGTAGTCCCACTGCTCAGGACGATGCTGACAGTATTACGGTGGTTGTTGGAATGGATGGTTGGATGAGCTTTACATCCTCCAGTGGGCTAGTCTTTACAGAAAGCATTCTCTGGAAGGTGCTTGTATTAGTACATTTCTGTTGCTGTGTTAAAACACCCTGGCAAAAAGCCACGTAAGGAGGAAAGGGGGTTCTTTTGGTTTTTCTTTTTTGTTTGTTTGTTTGGTTGGTTGTTTTGTTGTTGTTGTTGTTGTTGTTTGTTAACAGTTCCAGTTCCTAGCAGTTTGGCATCCAGGGCAGGGACAAAATGGCAAGGCAGCAGGAGCCAGAAGCTGGCTAATCAAATCTTTATCCACACACAGGAAGCAGAGAAACAGAGCAGGAAGTGGGTAGATCCTCAAAGCCCAACCCCAGCAGGGCCAAACCTTCTAGAATCTCCCTGAACAGCACCACAACAGAACCATGTGTAATTCGTGATCCTATGGGGACATGTCTCATGCAAACTGCAATAATACCCTATCATTGTAATCATCGTCTTTCCTTCCTATCCTCTGTGCATTACCAGAGGCTGTCATCAAGGCACCACTGTTCTCTCTTGTCAACACCCAGCTCCCAATGCCTCTTGACAGGCAGAGGCAGGCATGAAAACTGATAAGATCTGCCACTGGATCAGCCAGGAGTCATGTAATCAGGCACTTTGACCCACAAAACAATTTTTAAATTTTTATTTTAATTATTCATTTTATGGATGTTTTGCCTTCACGTGTATTTATATGTGTGCCCTGTACTTTGAGAGGTCAGAAAAGAGCATCAGATGGCCTGGATCTGGAGTTGTGAGCTGCCACGTGGATTCTAGGAATCAAACCCAGGTCTTCTGGAAGAACAGCTAGTGCTCTTAACTGATAAGCCAACTCTCTAGCTGCATTGAAAACATTTTTTCCCAAAACAATCTTATAAAAGAATGTTTTATATCAAGAGACACAGAATACAAACAAGAGTGTTGCTTCTGTTGTATAATAATTATCAGAATATCCTTAGATGGGCCCTGTTGCAGACTTTATCACTCAACATTCCTGACAGTCTTGTCTATGTTCTCTATGGAAAGGGTCCCATGTTATTCTCCTCACATTTCCATGTCTGGGGCATTGCCTTGACACACACTGGCCCCTCAATAAATATGTGTTGAGTGAGTTTAGTATATAAATGAGCTAGGCAGCTTTCAAAATACCCGAGATAAAGAACTTACTAAGAAGGAAGGTACATTTTGGCTTACAGGTCCATGGGAGGGCTGTTGCTTTGGGTCAGTGGTGGCTACTCCATCATGAAGGCAGATGCTGTGTTTTCCTCAGGCAGTCAGGAAGCAAGGACTGAAGGGGGAACAGGTTGGGCTCCACTACACCCTCAGAGGTTGTACCTTTAATGATCTAACTTCCCTCCACCAGGCTTGACCACCCAAAGGCTCCTCTGTCCCCTAACAGTGCCACTGTCTAAGGACAGAGGTCTGAGGCATTTCAACAGTCCAATCTTAGCAACAAGTCACAAAGTTAGTGACGTTATGTGGCTAAATGATTTCTCATGACCTGACTGGTCTGTCTGCACATGATACTTCTAAGTTAAAAAACAAACAAGCCGAGTGGTGGTGGTACAAGTCTTTATATCAGCACTTGGGAAGCAGAGGCAAGCAGATCTTTATGAGTTTGAGGCCAGCCTGGTCTACAGAGTGAGTTCCAGGATAGCCAGGGCTACACAGAAAACCATAACAACCAAACAAACAAACAACCAAAGAAACAAACAAATGACCTTTTGTGGAAGAAGAAGAAGAAGGGACCAAGAAGAGGGAAGTGCAGAGGTGAGAAAGGAAAGAAAGTGAAAGAAACTGCTGAAGACTCTGGATATCCCGTGGGTCCATGGCTTCCAAGTGGGTGCAGGCCTTGCAAAGCCTTTCTGCTCCTCACCATTTCTCCCTCATTTTAATCATGGCTGCTTCCTCTGTGCTAGCCTCCAGGGAGCCCCTAGTCCCTCTGGTGTCCTGGCAGGTGGAGAATCCAGCTTCTCTCCTTTCACCTTCAGGACAGCCTCGGGGGAACTGGAAGTCCTTGCTACCCTTCAGGGGGAAGGCACTGGAGAATGAACACTAACCATATGGCAGACGGACCAACCAAAGGCCAGGCCTCTAGAGTGACCTCCAAGGCTCTGCCCGGTCCTCCAGATCATCCTCTTAGCTGTAAGTTCTAGCTTGACTTGTCAGGCAGCCCACTTGAGCTCCTCCCCTCCTGGCCTGACCTGGCCAGATCTTGAGAATGTCCTGTGAAAGTTGTCTCATTCTGCCTCAGAAACTGCTTCCTAGAGAGCAGAGGCCTCTACAGTCCAGGCAGGAAGGTCAGATCTTTTGTGATCCTGCTGTCCCTGCCCTGGAGGAAAGGACTTGTGGATAGGCACTTCCCTCTCAGTCCTCAGGACTCAGGCTTTGCCTTTGTGTTCATGGGAACTGGCTCTGAGTGCAGCACAATGCCAGACAGTCAAATAACAAGAAGGGTGTGATCAGATGGCCGGTTGGGAGTCTGGCATAACTGTCAGTGGATGGATGGCTTCTTTCCTGAGGAATCTGCAAAAGGCTTCCATCCCTGCTGAATGCTTTAGTATTGTTTCATCTAGTTAAATGATATCGCTAAAGCTGTCACTATTATTTTATAGTGGTCAAGTTGTTTTGCTTGGATGAAAAATTTGGTTTAACAGAAGAGGAAGTTCTGGTGAGCTGTCAGAGAAATGTGCAGCCTGTGGGAAGCTCCCCATGGCCACATACCTGAACTCCCACCAATTTGTACCTCTTGCTTTCATAGCCTAGGTGCTTCAAGCTCTCTGGTAGTGAGAACTCAGGCATCTGGATAGGCCTCATTCTCAGTTACCCTTCTGGGGTCTCCTCAAGTGCTCCATGCATTTCTATCTTTTTTTTTTTTTTTTTTTTAGGAAAACTAGGGTCTTGGAAGTGGGGCTACATGCTAATTTAGCTTGAGCAAACCAGTTAATGCCTAAAAAAGCATTTTCCAACTGAGGAGCCGTCATTACCAGGAGAAAAATGCTTGGACCAGTCACTGGGACAGGCCAAGAGGGAGGCTTGTGAAGGAAACGTCTCCCCCTAGATTATGGAAAAATTTTGGCATGAATAACATCAGGTCCTTCCTGCTTAAACATGCAGATGAGGGCAGCTGTGGAATCCTGTTGGCCCTATACCCCCAAGGCTCTCAACGCTCAAGGCCTTTTTTGTTTTCCTCTAGATTTAGAAATCTGAACGTTGGCCTGGTCGGGGTGCGGATGGTAGAAGAGCCCATACATTTCACTTTAGAAAGGAGTAAAGGGAACTCTCTTCCCAGACCTGCCCGCTGGGTCAGACTCCTGTCCTCATAATGGCTCTAGAACAACCTGACATGCTATATTCTGTCTTGGGGTTATTCTTGGGAGGGGGCAGCTGAGCAAAAGAATCAGAGCCATTGTTCTGCTGGAATATTCCTGAAGAGAGGTAATCCATCTCTTTTTTTCTATTCCCCGATCCCCAACCTGAAACCACATAAGGAACTCTGAGAAAATCCCTTATAAAGACCAGAAATGTCTTCTGAGTGGGAGTCTGGAATCACATTACACTTTTGGGTTTTCACTTAGACAATGGGCCTGTGTGCTGTAAACGAAATGGAAGGCAATAGAAACAAACAGCCACAGGGACTGAACCAACGCCCTGCCAATAGAGAGTGAAGTGGGGTGTTTCTCAGGGGAAGGTGTTCTCTGCAAAAGCTGTCTACATCTGAGACACCTTCTTCTGCCTGAGTAAAGGTCACCACAGAGGTGTAAGGAGAAAAACAGCCACAACAAAGCAGGCCTGTCTGCTCTCTCCTCAGCTTTAAAGCTGATGTAAGAATGAACTTGCAAGTTGGAGTTAATTGCTTTCATGACTGAAGGTAAGCTGAAAATCTGGGAATCAATCCGAATGAGACTAAGTGTTATTGGAAGAGAGTTTGGCTGATTCTTACAAAGCTAAACACATTCCCACCATCTCATCCAGCAATTTCACCTCTTGGTATTTACCCAAAAGTAACTGAAAGTTTTTGTGCATGGGATAGCTGGGTGCCTGGCATCTTTACTCTTAATCGCCTAAACCTGGAGGCAACAAAAATGTCCTTCAATAGATGAATAAACACACACACACACACACACACACACACACACACACACACACACACACACACACACACACACCGTGGTGCATCCAACAATGGAATATGACCATGAAAACACATGAATGAAAGTCACTGGCTTATTTCTAAGTGGAAGCCATTCTGGAAGTGACGTCAACTGTGTGACACCGTGGGAAAATCATAGTATCAAGATTGCAAAAACTGATTGGTTGACACAGGCTCCGGGGCTGAGAGGTGGGTCAGAGAGAAATCTAAGAGCAGGGAACCTATTCTGGTGCACAGTGGTCCACACCACTGTTATGCGCCTGCTGAATCCCATAACAGGGCCGCTCCACGAGTGGACACTACGGTTATGGGTACAAAGAACACACCAGCGCAGGTTCATCGACTATAAACAACCATTCTGGTTTGGAACAGTGACTGAACAGTAGGGAAGCTGGACAGAGCAAGGCCAGAGTCCATGCTCCGCTTGCTCAGTTTCACTGTGACTAAAGCTGGTATGATTTCTAAAGTGTTTTTTGAGGGTGTAGGCTCTACAGCGGCTAAAGCACTGTCCTTAAGGTTTATCTCTGAAAAAGTTGGAGGGGAAGCTCAGTGGTTAGGAGCACTGGCTGTTCTTGCAGGTTCCCAGCACTCATATGTTGTCTCATAGCCATCTGTAACTCCAATCCCAGGGGATCTGGCCTCTGAGTGCACTACATGCATGTGGAATATAGACACACACACACAGAATAGAAAGAAAAGAAAATCTTTAAAGATGCAAGGCAGTTCTTATCCACGTTGTTTAAGTTCAGAAGGGGAGGTGGCCATCACTGCATCTTGGACATTGTGTACATGCATTGAACTGTTGAAACTAGAAATGGTCTCCACCTTCCTCAGAGCAGATTGGTGCATCAGGAAACCCAGTCAAACAGAAACCATTGCTCCGGAGATGGGGTTCAAGGAGGGTTAGGAAAGGGATGACATTTTATGGTGTAAGGTACACACTTTTATCCCCATATCTCACTCTCATATTGGAGACCAAGTCTATCTCTTCCCTCATTTCTCAAACTCTAGGGCCATCCTTGCTAAAGAGGACTTCAAGAGCCTTGGTAAATCAGTGGGACAAAGGCACTGAGCTCGAGTACATAAAACGAGGAAGAGTGGAGTTTTAGTGAGATGTGTCTTCATTTATGAAGGTATTTGTCTTATTGGTCCAATATTGTTGCAATATCATAGCTAAAACCTTTAAAGTATGGTCTTAACAGTTCACAAGTATATCAGACTCTTTAAAAAAAACATTTATCTATTTGTATGTGTTTTGCCTGCATATATGTATGTGCACCACATACATGCAGTGCCCATGGAGGCCAGAAGAGGACAGGATCCCTTGAAACTGGAGTTACAGATGGTTGTGAGCCACCATGTGGATGCTGGGTCCTCTGCAAGAGCAGACAGTCCTCCTAACCACTGAACCATCTCTGTAGCCCCAAAATACTAGACTCTTAGTAGGTAGTATAAAAAGGGAGGAGCTTTGTAACTTACTGGTGGGAAGGCTTATAGCTGACACTGAGTCTTACTTTGAGTGATAGTCAAACATAAAACTTAGTCTTGGGTTATTCAACCCCTGTTTATCTGGAGAAAAGTGAAAACACACACATCCTGGGGTTGAGGCTTGCTTGGTGCTCAGCCGTTCCCTCCCAGCATGCAAGTGACTGGGTTTTTCTGTTAGCCGAGGAGAGAGGCTACACGGGCACTTCAGAAAGATTACATGAACTATGCCTGAGAACCCTAAGGAAATATGGAAAGAATTCCATAACTTGGAGAAAAGGAGGCTGTAAAGATTCCAGAGAGATCTACAATCTCCACTGAGGATAAACTGAACACTAGCATTTTAATAAGTTGACATCATCTGGCTCTGGCCTGGGAAACCATAGCATGGTGACATGGTATCATGCACACAAGAGGTTGTTCCCGTGGCAAGTACCTTTCCTTGGCATCTTGTATTAAACTCTGAGGACTAAGAATGGTGGCCGAGGGCAATTGCTCCAGGAAGCAAGGCTATGGCTTAGCTGTCCCAGTTCCCCAGGAAGTACAAGACTAAGAAAACAAGAATGCAGATGAGGAGAGAGGCATCCCATTAAAGAGTAAAGGAAAGGAGTGTGAGACTAGAAGAGAGAGGTGGAGAGAGACATGGACTGCACCCAGTGTCTGTCACACATCACCACAGTGTCCCTTAGTCAGACATGGCTTAGTTTTCTGGTGCATCTGCGGATAGACCCTCTTCTTTCTGGGGCTGTTTCAAGGATGGTGAGGCCAAAGTTGGCCACATAAAGAGTCATGTGGGGTCTGTTCATGTTCAGTGTGACAGGAGGACAAATGAGTCAAGAGGCCCATGGAGACTTGGGGACAGCCAGTGAAGGGTCAAGCATTGTCACCAAGTGATTGGCTGCTGGAGGGGTCACAGACAAGGCACAGACAGCAGCCACATAGTTTAAAATCTATGCAGCAGAACAGATTAGGGAAGGGTATGGGCTAAACTTGCAGTGATTAAGTAATGATGGGTTAGAAAATGTGTATGGGAAAAGAAGGCTCAGGATGAAAAGAACATGGGACCTCACACCTAAGCTCCTCCATGTAGCAGACACCCCCCATTCACCACTTTAGAGTCTTTCTGAGACTGTTAACCACCTCGTTCTGCTCTAGCTCTGCCGCATGAACCAGTTCTCCCAGCTCCCCCATCTGCAAGCACAGCTCCTTGCTCACACTCTGTACCTTTCACTTTATGGCCTGGAGCCTCCCCTGGGCATTGGAATCTGCAAACTCAACTGAAGCCCACACAGGTTTGACTTAGAAATTCAGCGACTTCATCTCCAAGCAGTGGATTCATTAAGCAGTAGGAAGGATGAATGTGAGTATAAATTATTATTGATTGTCCCCACCAAATAGACTCTCCTTGGACCAAGTATTTTACATCACTTCCCCAGTAGGTCTGCGAGCAAGCAGTGAGCCTCATGGTTACCAGATGCTGTACAGAGAACCAGCCTCCATGCCAAGATGACCTGGGGCTCTATACTTACCACGTACCCTGCTCCACTTTGTGCCTGGTTTCACTCCTGTCCACCTGTTGTGAGAGTGACTGGTACCCATGAAGAACCCCTGTTCATAGTTCAACATTCACAACTCTGTGACTTCTCCTGAGAACCCCTCTTGCCGTCCAGGCACTCCTTGGCACTCTTACTTATCAGAGTCCTGGGAGACCCAGATCGGAGTTTAAACATTACTCAGTGGCTGGGTCCCTGTTTCTCTTGGCAGAATTCAAGCCGATTTAACCTCCCATCCACTTGAAGACAGTCTTTGACTTCCTGCTTCCTTAGCCTGGACTGGAATTAGCTTTTAGGTCCACTTCACCCCTACGACAAGACCTTGGCACTGTCTATACAAGACTGACAACCACAGACTCCAAGTAAAAAAGCCACTGCTTTTCACACTTTGCATAGTCTATGTAGCTGCTGTCTGTGCCTTGTCTGTGACCCCTCCAGCAGCCAATCACTTGGTGACAATGCTTGACCCTTCACTGGCTGTCCCCACGTCTCCATGGGCCGGGTGACTCATTTGTCCTCCTGTCACACTGAACATGAACAGACCCCACATGACTCTTTATGTGATCAACTTTGGCCTCACTATCCTTCAAACAGCCCCAGAAAGAAGAGGGTCTATCCGCAGATGCACCAGAAAGCGAAGCCATGTCTGACTAAGGGACACTGTGACTAAGGGACACTGTGGTGATGTGTGACAGACACTGGGTGCAGTCCATGTCTCTCTCCACCTCTCTCTCTTCTAGTCTCACACTCCTTTCCTTTAATCTTCAAGGTTATGCCATGGTACGGTTATGCCCTTAAACAGCTCTGGTTGTCTGGCTCCGCCTTGCTTAATGGGATCCTGGTACCAATCTGTGCTGTCTCCTAGGACTCAGACAGCATGGGTAGACTCTGAGCTTCAACACATGGCAAGTTCTCTTCAGTCACATGCTGTCAGGAGACAGGCATAGCAGGGGTCACCTCTACTTTCAATATGGAAAGCAGAAAAGGACTTGCTCTGGACGCCTGTGCCCTGGACGCCTGTACCATGAACACCTGCACCCTGCCTGGAGCTCGCTATTCTGTGGGACAGAATTGAGTTTTGCTTACTTGCACCCCTCTCGTAGGAGGCCTTCAGCCTTGCTTTTTAAAAGATTTATCATTGTTTTATGTATGTGGGCATTTTGCCTACATGTATGTCTGTGCACCACATATGTACAATGCTTGTGGAGGCCAGAAGAGGGCGTCAGATCTCCAGTGGTGTTACTGATGGCTGTGAGCTGCCACATGGGTGCTGGGAACTGAACCTGGGTCCTCTGCAAGAGCAGCCAGTGCTTTTCACTGCTGAGCCGTCTTCCTAGCAGTGCCTTGATTTTGTAAGCTTGGCTGAGTCGGAAACAGTGATGGAGGTCCTGCAGAGGCCCTCAGAGCACACCTCCCAAGCTGTGCGAGCACATTTCGGGGAGCGTTGTCGCTGGCAGGAAAGGGAAGAGGCTTACAGCTTTAGAAATGCAGTTTCCTGAGTTAATATTTCATGCTAAATCTATTCCCTCTTTTGACATCTTTATGACCTGTGTACATCAGTCTCATATGTTCGCAATAATGTCTAAATTGAAAGGGCATGATGATCACTTCACAGTTAAAACAGTGCTCTTTGTTAAGTCAATCTGAGCATCTTGTTACATTTGGGGCACATGGCCAATCAGATACATGTTCCTTTTAAAGATCTCTCCTTACTTTTCCAGGATTGCTCTACTTGGAAAGACTAGAAAGACTCTGCTGGCTTTATCTGAGGGTCTCGAGGGTTGCTGCCATATGTTTCCTGTCCTGTTAAAGACTGATTGCCTTTGGACAAGTGGGTGTGAGTTATTGAGTTAAAAACCTTGAGTCTGGAATTATTATCCTCAGTTTGGACCCAGCCTGGAGTTTCTGTTTAGTTGTCTAGACGAAGGTGGTATGTCTGAGAACTTGGAGCATGACCACACACTGGCTTCTTATGGAGGTCTGTACAGTTCTTACAGCAAGCCAGCAAACTAAACACAGTGATGGCCACTACTCAGATTGAAGAACTGGAACTCCGAGAGGATCTATGGCTTGGCCTACACTGGGCAGAAGCAGCTGAGTAGCCGCTGAGCTCCCAGCTCAGAATTCATCCCAATCTGCAAGAATTACCATGGTCTGTCTGGGTTTAATTTAGGCCCTGCACACACTGGGCAGAGACTCCTTCATTCCACATTCTCTTCACTGTTCAGCAGATTTTGTTCACTCAACAAATGTTAAATGCCAGTAGCCAGTAATATCTAATACCTCGCTCTAAATAAAGCACTGTTTTGAGACAGCACATACACCAACATTCTGATTTCATCTTTTATTTAGGGAGCAAGGAGGGGGAGCCATGCCCCGACACAGAGTCTGTCAGCAGTAGTTGAGTTTCAAAGCCCGAAAGTGGGTCACGGTGACAGGAAGGATGCCGATACAGAATGCTAAAGAGCGCCACCGCACTGCAGCAATTGCCCTGGTAAGAAGGGAGTGTTTTCTTAAGACAGGGTGGGGAATTCAAAGATCACTGGGTCCACCTGTGCTGCCCAGGCTCAGAGCAGGGCTTCGAAAGCTGCGAAGCCCCAGTCCCTGCTCTGTGAAGGTGGGACTTCCTCTTTGTGGGACTCAGGGTCAAATCGAATGGTGACTAAGCAGGCTCTGGGCACTCACTTCTTCACTTATTGTGTGCATATACATTCATTCTATTCCCATTACCTATGGGGAAATAATGGTGAACATGGCCCTTACCTTCTTCAAACTCTGAGCGGGAGAGATAACTATTTTTAAAAATTCAAAAATAACTATGAAATCATGTGCATAATAGCACTACACAGGAGAGATGCCATAAGCATAGGCAAGATGAGCAGATGAGAAGGGTGAGCATGAGCCCGAGGAGTCGAGTTCAGGCCTCTCCAGACCGGAAGGCAGAAGGTGAGAATCAACTCTTGAAAACATCTGCCATGGCATGCACATTCTTGTACTCACACGATCTTCATATACACACTAGCAATAAATAAGATAAAATTTAAAAGATAGGAGAAATGTTCAGAATACTGAACAGGCACCAGCTAACCAAAACATGGATAGGTTTAGTCCCTGGAGGGGCTAGTCATTTTGGAGATAACACTTTAGCGGCTAAAAGAAGTGGAGTCAGAAGGTTAATAATTACCAATGTGTGGGGAAATATTTTAATTTTTATAGTCTGTATTTTAGACATAATGGAATAATATGCTCTGGGCTGGAAGACTGACTAAAAGATAGGGGGAGTCATTCTAACAACAACAAGAACAACAACAAAGGATTAATTAAGTGAAAAGAGGAGGAAGACCATCCCAGGCGGCTGCAGCATGTACAAAGGCCCTGTAACGGGAGGTGGCAGTCTGTGTGAGATGTTTATGGAGTACAGGATGGTTCGCGTGTTTTGCAGAGGGAGCATAACTGAAGACAGAACTGGGCTTGCTGACCAGCGCTTGCAGAATTTTCCAGGCCATCTCTTTTTTCTTCAAGAGCTGTGAGAACTCTTAAGATTTTAAACTAAAACAGCAAGGCCCGGCTGTATTTTAGAAAGACCATTTTGGTTCCTGTGCAGAGAGGAGACAGCAGTGGGATCAGCTGAGAGCTGCTGTAGCCAGCTAGGGAAGACACAGGAGGATACTGGTTATGAGAGTGGGAAGAGATTTCCTACGTGTTGAACTGGGAGATGTTGTTATTTTTACCGAGTTAGGAAATACTCGACAAGCCTGGGGTGTGCTGTTGGTGGAAGCCGGGCGGAAGGCTTTTGGAAGCGGGACAGAGAGATCATGTTGAGATGGAGGGATCTTTGCCCGAGCAGCCTGGGCCGACGGTGAGCATTTCTGAGTCACCATTGTAGCAGTGGTCAGTAGACCATGGACAGTGGGTGCTTGGGCCCCAAGAGGAGCAGTGGGCCTTGGTGGGGCCTTGAGAGACTGCCAGCTTTCCTTTGCCCATGAAGGAAACTGAGGTTGTGACTACATCTGGTGAGGGCAAGCGAGGTGCTTTGCTAACAAGCAGCCAAGACAAAGAGTCAGATGAGAGGAGGATTGGAAATGCCCACTGGCCCGGCCTCCAGAGAGGTCTCACTGAGAGCTGGGTGAGAACTGCTGTGTGGTTTTTCTTTAATTTTTGCTTTAAACAGATTATAGACAGACAGGCAACTGCAGCAGGATCCAGAGAGGTCCCATGCCCCCGCCACCCAGCTAGCCCAGGTTCGAGGCACCCTATAAAGGGACAATCTGCTAACTGACACAGAGCCCTGCAGGCTCTGCTCGGAGCACTAAGTGACAGTCACCTGGTGGAGCCATGGGGCCCCAGTCAAGTCAATGCAGCCCTGGCACAGGGTGGCAAGAGATGTGGGAGGGGCCCTGGAGACAGTAAACATTCACTGCACTCTAATCTGAACCAGTGACTGGGCAGTGTGGCCCCATGGAAGCCTTCACCACCACCACCATGAGAGAGAGAGAATCCAAGAACAAATAACTGGAAATCTCTGGAAATAGATACCAGCATCAAAGAGGCGGCACGAGGCTGGGGACCTGGGACTCGAGCGGCACAATCACCATGGACATCCAGTTACCCCCAGCAGCAGGAAATGCACACTCATGTAGTAGCACCACACAGAGACTACCCCTTCAGGGAAGATTTGGGGGTGCTCATCACTCCAGTGCTTTCTAGATTTTAATCTACTGAACTGGGGCACAAAACAATGGCAGCTTCAATCCCATTCTCAAGAATTCCACTTCCCACCGTACTTTAGAAGTTCTCATTGTGCTCCAGTGAGGAGCGTGGGTGAGATATTCCTAGAAGCCCATTTCACGGATGGAGTTATTGACTCCAGGGTCTCTGAGCTCAGAGTTCTGCCTTGTTGACATTCCTGCTGCTTCAGAGTCCCTGCTTCCTGAATTGCCCTGAATCTCAGGAAGCATGTTATCTGGGCAGTGAAAACCCACCTCCCTGATGCCTTTGGACTTTGGACAGTTTCTTCTTTCCAGCAGGTACCAGGCATCCAACAGTGTACTGAGACACACTGCATTTTTGTACTTCAGCTGCAGTCGGCGGATGGCAGACAACTGTAAACATAATTATATGAGACCCTGAAGGATGGATTTCACTGCTGCTTGTGTCCCAACTTCTCACCACTGGGTTATTTCATGAGGCTCCCTTTTCAAGATGGTGAGCAGCAAAGACAGGAGCTGGAAGAGGGGGAGGTGCTCAGGAGAGCTGCAGCAGGACCTAAAGCCAGGCTGGGCCTGGGCTGTGGTAGGCCTCCTGCGGAGAGATGCATCCAGACAGGTGCAGGCCCAGAGAGCCCTGCTCCAGGCTCCAGAGGGCCTCCCTGGCAGGGACTTGAGCAGAGCAGCTCTCTAGGGAGGGGAACTGTAAGGGGCTCTGGTGCTGCATGCTAATTGGCAGACTTTAATGACTTTTCATCTCCTCCCTCTCCCCCCACCCAACAATCCCCTCATTCTGGCTCTGGGCAGAGGAGGCTTGCTGCCATGGCAACCAAGCCTTCCAAAGCCAGGAAAACTCACCATAGAGATGTGGGAAGGAGAATTTCACTGCTGAATTTCCAAAGGGACTGAAAAGGGAGGGAAAGAAAGCCGGTCTTGGGAGTGATGCAATTGGAAACCAAGCTTTTGTGGCTGAAGACACAGATGTATAATGAAATGTGCATGGATTCCTAAGATCACATAGATGATCACCAGGGCCTGGTGAGAGTCCTGGAGCTTTTAATGCACGTATATTCAGGTCCACAGCACCATGCCCACAGGGACCCAGCACAAAATACTGAGCATGTCTGTGATGTTCTCATCTTGTTGAGATTTGACCTAAGTACTCAGGAACAATGGCAGAGACCGGATATGCTCAGAAAACGTTAACTTGGTCACCAAGGCCATTGATTACTGTGGCTACAGTGCTCAGTCACAGCTGAAACACAGCGGTGCCTCCTTTGAAGGGGTGGGGCGGGGTAAATCCGGCGTGTGCAAAGTGTGCGTTTCCCTTGCTGTATTGCTTGGTGGAGAGGGCAGGGCCCATCCAGGTGTGCTGGTTGGCCAGTTCCATGAAGTCAACCTCCCCCAGTGAGACTCAGGACTTTCTGATGCTGCTATAAGAATGATGCCAGGCCAACAGCACTCAGAGAATCTTCCACAACAGGACAAAACTGCAACAGTATGGAGCCGATGATCCCCTCTAATTGCAGGGAGCCCCAGTGTCCTCTGACACACTTGACTTCATTTCTCTCTGTTACACAGGTCTCCTGTTCAGACCTTCTCTCAGCTTCTAAAGGAGGCTGAGGTTTTTGTGCCATGAGCTCATGGCATCTTTTCTGAACTGCCCTAGTGTTAAGTAGCTGGTGCTCAGAATGTCAAAGTGTGTTTAGTTTTCAGAACCAAAGCAAACACACACACTCACACGCTCTCCTGGGGACCAGGAGGAGAGTTTCTAAAGGCAGGCCACAATGCTTTTAACAGTCCTCTTTTCGTGGAGCTGTGGACACAGCCTGCAGGCCTTTATCTGCTCTTGACAACTGAGGAAAACAAGCCAGGGATGGCCACTCACTCACTAGCCAAGTCAGCGAGCCCTGAGAGCCGGAGAGTGCTTGGGCCTGGAGGAGGGAGCCAGGCCCACAAAACAGAAGCAATTGGTTTTCAGAGGACAGCATCCATGCAGATCAAAGCCTCGTTTGTTCCTACTGAGTAAAACACACAACAATGTCGCATTCACCTATTTCTCCCTGATGTCATTTTTCACACAAAAGCTTGGTGACATACTTGACTCCCAAGGCCTGGCTCACCATGTGACATCTGACAAGGCTTCCATTTGCTCCCTTTCAACAGTATCCATTGAAGAGGCCAGGCTAGAGGCCAGAATACAGCCAGTACTTGGTGCTCCTTCATTTGGGGACCACTGGAGATAATAGCAGTTCCTTACACTTGCAGATGACTTCCTGTTTCCAGTGTACTTTACACACAGCATCTCAACCAGTCTCAGGACCAGCCGGGCAGCATGTGGGTAAAGCTGTGTTACCTAAGCAGGGAGCAGATGATGGAAAAGCTTCACAAGTCATGCCTTCCATCTGGGGTTGCCATTAACAACCGACTTTGTAGTTAGTATGGTTTCTGGGTACAAGGGCACAGATAGCCCGAGTTTGGGAAACTCCTCAGGAGATTAAAGACAGTACCTTTAAAGAAAATTTTACAAGCAAATGTGAATTCTAGATTTTTTTATAAAGGAACATGAATGCAGGAGGATTGCAAGAAAGAATGCCGGAGAAAGGAAGGGAAGGACAAGGGAGGGGAACTAGATATGATTTATGAATATGTATGGAAATGTTACAATGAAATCAATTATTTTGTACAATTAATTAAAAACCCAAAGAATAAGAGTAATGAATAAATGAACATTTATAATGACAACAAAAGAAAAAATTGAAAGTTGAAGCAATTTATACAAATAGGAAAAAAGGTCTATTTTCAAAGAAGATTACAAAGAAGAAAACGTTTTTCAGCAACAATAGTTTAGATGCAGAAACAAACATGGGATGCGGCATTAAGAAGTTAATTCCCTAAGCTGCTCTATGGGTTTTGTAAACTAAGAATCAGGGCAGCTGACTTCTGCTAAGGTGAGGAAGCCCAGAAACTCATGTGCAGGGAACTTACCCTCACTCACCACAGGGGTTAAGAGTCAGAATCTTAGGAGGTGACTGCATCCCAGAAGGCTCTGCCTCATTAACCTATCTGGGCCACTGCTGGAAGCTGGGTTACAAGCAGAGTGGGTTTTGTTGACCCTCTCTTCCTCCTCTCACTTGCTCATCTGGCCTCATGCTAAGACCTTGCCCACGGGTTGATGCAGGAAGAAAAGCCCTGGTCAGGGGTGGACACCTTGACATCAGAGTTCCCAAGGTCTAGAGTCATGAGAACCAGGTGTTGTGACTGTGACACAATCCGGCTGAAGCTGTAGGCCAAAAATACTTCATGACATGGCACATGCCACTCAGCCAGCTTTGCAAAGGGTTCAGCCAACCACAGCTCTAGAAATTTAACAACATAACCCCTTTAACTGAGAAGACCAATTGCCTAAATCGAATTTTCCATGTAAAACTATTTTGAGGTATCTTTTCACTTGTGTTTTAGAATACCGAAGATGGAAAACATTCCAGCTGATCCAACTATAGCGTTTTATAAGCATTTAAAATACATTCACAAAGATACAGAAGAACGAACGGAGAGCAAATGAGAAGCGTTTGAGATGGCGATAAACTGGAAAATACAAAGACATTGTTTTGAGAAGTGTCATTAAATATTTAGTCTCTCAACCAAAATCTACATAAGCAAGAAGCAGAATGGTGTCTGTGGGGAGGGGCTGAGTGGGTGGGTGTGTCTGTGGGGAGGGGCTGAGTGGGTGGGTGGGTGTGTCTGTGGGGAGGGCTGAGTGGGTGGGTGTGTCTGTGGGGAGGGGCTGAGTAGGTGTGTCTGTGGGAGGGGCTGAGTGGGTGGGTGTGTCTGTGGGGAGGAGCTGGGTGGGTGGGTGTGTCTGTGGGGAGGGGCTGAGTAGGTGTGTCTGTGGGGAGGGGCTGAGTGGGTGGGTGTGTCTGTGGGGAGGAGCTGGGTGGGTGTGTCTGTGGGAGGGGCTGAGTGGGTGTGTCTGTGGGGAGGGACTGAGTGGGTGGGTGTGTCTGTGGGGAGGGGCTGAGTGGGTGGGTGTGTCTGTGGGGAGGGACTGAGTGGGTGGGTGGGTGTGTCTGTGGGGAGGGGCTGAGTGGGTGGGTGGGTCTGTCTGTGGGTGCATCTTGGCTGTGGAAATGTCAGTCTCACAACAGCTGGTCTGTTGTGATTTTCCTAAGGTTAGTGGAATGATTTACAGCTGATTTGGTGACTGGTAGCCACAGAGCCTCTGCTGAGTCACCTGTGTTCCGATACTATCTATTTGCAGTCAGAACATGAAGTCACTCCTATTCTGGCTCTCGTAACACCACGATTCTCTGCAGTATAATCAGATTGAAATCCAGTGTCCCAGTTTATATCACGGTTATTTCTCATTTTATGTCAGTCAGTGCAGTCGGCTGTTCCTAGCAGCCCCAGCCAGCCCTGTGGAGTTTGGGGCTGTGTCACAGTGAAGACGCCTCCAAAGCCAGTTCTGCCGGCTGTGCTGTGCGCCAGGTGTGCACGTGCACATGATCAACTGCCTGCCTTGAGACCCCTTCACACAGAAGAATGTTGTGTAACAGTTTCCTTGGAAATTGAAACATTTCATCTTGCAAGGAAGCTCTTTAAGCATGGAGATAAACAATTCAAAATAGCTTCAGGAAGTCCCTAAAACTGACCAGAGTCCCTAGAGCCTTCCCTATCAAAGTAAGCATTAAAAGTTGAGAGTCTGGTCAGACAGGAGAATGCTGGGCTGGAAAGACAACTCTGAGACCAGTGTAGCTGCCTGGAGAGGTTTAGACCAGAGTCACTGGGAAATGACTCTCTCCAACTAGTTGATTTGACTTCAGGTTGTGCAGTGTGGTCCAGCTTCCCAGCTTTTGTGAACTGTCACCATGCTGGGGTGGCTTTGGTGATGCAGCTGTCTGTAAGTCATTTCTGCTCCTGTAAGTGACCCCTATAAAACTCACTGGTTCACCAAGTTGGATTTTGGTCTGCCCTGGAATCCCTATCAGGGGTGAGTAGATGTGTCTGTCGCATCTCCCCAGGAAAGGTTTTTGTCACACAGCACTTGGTGAGTGGCCTAGCATCACTCTCATCGTGGCTCATGCTTCCCATCCAAGGAGCACCCCTTCCTCCAGAACTTCAGGAGACCCTTCAGGCATGCACAAAGCTTTAGGGTTGGTTTCTCTAAATCCATCCTCAATGCATCAAAACCCATTACAAACTTTCCTGGGATTTTCCTTGTGCAGTAGTTTCCAAACTTGGTGAGAACTGATCAGGACTTTAGGAGTGTGAGGGTTGTAGGGAGGGAGGGAGGGAGGGAGGGAGGGAAAGGCATTATCAAGATTGGAGATTAAGATCCAAGGTGAATCTGATTTATACTTTTATCCTCCTTCTTCTAATAGCCCAGGCCTTATGGGATGCCACCTCAATTACTTAGACAAACATGGCTTCACACTTTCTCGACTTCTAGCCCTTGGCTCTACCCACACAGTTGTGGCTTCTGTGTTCCATCTACCCACTCTGTCTCTGCATGTGCCTCTCAGTCTTTTCAGTTCCCAAATATCCTGGAAGATATATCAAGTTTGTGTCACACTGCACAAAAACTCTCAACTTTTAGGTCATGTAACAGCCATATTGGCTGCTAGTTTATGTGTCCTTGGTACCTCCTAGCGGATGAATAAGCTCTCGTTTAACAGGTGGTAAAAGAGCAGCGATAGCCATTTTAAGGAAATGATTGTAGCCTTTCAGAGTTTCAATTAGAAATTCACAACTTTGAAGTATATGCATATATATATGTAAATAGCCAACAATATTTATATGAACTAACAGCATTAATTAATTATATGTAGGTCAATATTTTAAGGAACACACAATAAAAGTTTGAGAATTTCATTGTTAATATTCTTTCTGTAAAAGTAAAGTTGAATTGTGTATCATCTGCCTTGTTCGTATGAGTTAGCAGTACTGTTGAACAATCACAAAGAAACTGTTTGAGGAGATGCTGGAAGCATGAAGTTCCCTCCATATGTACCATCAATCAATTGATGCTTCTACTCAGAAAAAAAGGTAAGCCACTTAGAGTGACTGGGTTTTCATCTTTTTTGTTTTTTTTAAATTTCATGTGCATTGGTGTATTGTCTGCATTCATGTCTGTGTGAGGGTGTTGGAATCCCTGGAACTGTAATTACAGACAGTTATGAGGGGCCATGTGGGTGTTGGGAATTGAACTTGAGTCCTCTGGAAGAGCAGCCAGTGCTCTTACACCCCACCACATCCACACACTAGCCATCTCTCCAGCCCCGGGGTCTTTGTCTTAAGGCTTCCTCAAATGTGGACCACTGAGTTTTGCAATGTTTTGTGTGAGGTTAGGAGGGAAATCCAAGAAGAGGCAGAGGGAGGAAAGGAGTGTCAGATGACAGAGGAAACCTGTCTTTTCTGCTTTGTTCAAGGGCTGATGATGCCCTTTCTGCACCGACTAAATAAAATTTGTATTGCCCTAGCTCAAAAGAGCGAACGGGATTACTTCTGTCTGTATTTACAATGCTGTATAGGAACCTCTGCACCATCTATATGTAGCAAGATCATTTCTTTATTGATTCAAAGCAAATCTTGACCAGACATTACTGAGCACCAAGTGAATTTGAACCCAGTGCCCAACCTAGAATCGTAATAACGCTCTTTTAGCGGCTCATTAGTCAAAAATATGATGGTCCATTTGAGTCTCAACCACTCACTCTTCAGGCACAAAGACACCAAACACTGCCGTTTACAGGACAGAGTGTGATCTTGTCCACCAACCTTGTCGGAAAGAGGCTACACTAATGGAGATCTATTTCATGTGCAAAGAGGCCTGTGTTCCAATACCCTTTGGGAAGATGGCCTGCTTTGATATAAAAGATACCTTTGCCTGTTTATTGGATATTGCATAGGGTCCCCAAACAGGTGCAAAACCACTCTTCTGTCTCCTTTTTCTCACTACATGCTTTTGCCTGCCTTTAGCAATATCACATCCAATGACCTCTCAAGTGAGCACTGTCTGCCAATGGAGGAGAGGCCTGGAATGTTCTGAGATTATAAAATGACACAAAGTTTCAGTCATAAGTGAAGCAATTCCTCTTGAAATTCCCTATGGGGCAGTAAATGAGAACTTTGGAACTTCACAGTTTGCATCAATGTGGAAGGTGTTTCTCAAAGCATGCCACTCCTGGCCTTCAGACACTTGCCGAGTAATGACTACGGTTTAACCTCTCAGGACTCCCAGGCCTCCACCACCTTTTCATCTCTGAGAGGTTGTTCTGGAGAACACAGAGGGTATACTTGTGCAGTCAGAGCTCCAGCTGCAAGTACCTGCTCCTTAGAAACTCAGGGTCCTGGGGCCCAGCACCTCTAAGTCTTTCTTGCTCCACCCTGTATCCTTACGTTTCCTTCTTTGTCCTGCCCCTTCTGGCTTTGTATTTGGTCCCAGAAACTGCAGAAGAGAACCATATGCAACCCTGGCCATTACTGATGGATAGTTAAATGTGTGCTTCTTGTTAATGTGTCTAACTGTCCTTAACACACAGTATTAGTGTCAGATGAATTCAAGGAAGTTCCTTTTTCCAGTATGGACACTGGCAACAGCTGCACTGACATAAATGAATCACAGATCAGGTTTGGCTAATTCAAGGAAGGTTTAGTCTTAAGAAATGCACCTCAACCAAGCTCTTTCCGCATCCTTCTGTCAACAGAGGGCACAAGGTTGAGTCACAAGGTAGGTAGCCCCTTCAGCAACCCATTAGCCTTTTGGCAGAGGGACAGTCAAGATCTCAGACTGTACTATGGATTTGATGCCTTGAACATTTTGTGATGAACACACACCATTCTTTACCTCTGCAGTGGAGCCCATGGCTAGAGTCCCGGGCTAGATTTAAAAAGTTGTGCTTGCTGTAAAGTGTTCTGAGGGGTTTTTGTCCTCAATAAAAGCTTAATAAATGTCATGTCAACCACATTAGCCCACTGATCATATCTTCCTCAAGCAGGGAGGTAAATTACAAGACCTTAGAAAGGGCAATTTTAGTCAGTTTCCATCATGGAAAGGGGGGCACTCAAATCATGTCAAAAGATTGGCTACTGTCTGACTGCTGAGTGATCTGTCTGATTTCCCTAAAAAATGTAACCCATTAACAAGGGAAGTAATTGCTTCTATAAGCATCCTTGGGAGGACAGAACCATGATATTCTCTCTCTCTCTCTCTCTCTCTCTCTCTCTCTCTCTCTCTCTCTCTCTCTCTCTCCCTCTCTCCCTCTCCCTTCCTCCCTCCCCCTTGCCCCTCAAGAAGACATAGACTTGTCTTGGTAACTTAGCCAAAGGTGCTTGAGTAATGGGAAGGCAACATTATCTTCAGAGTTGCTAGTAACTGCAATGACTTTACTGGTTACCCTTTGATAGAGTAGTACTGTTGGAAATGTTGTTATGCTCTTTCATCCTGTCTCCAACTGAAGACACAGAAGGAATGAAACAACAAATGCAATGGAGAAGTTGAGACGCTTTCTTGTGCCAATGTGAAGACCTCAGAGCAAAGATCAGACAGGACTTTATCTCCCAGTAGCAACTCTTTCTAGTTTATAGCTGGTAGTTCTTCATGAACTATGAAAGTTTTTTCACAATCTGAGAAAATGCTGTAAAATATGTTTTGTCACAAGCAGGAGTGGGTCCCAGAGTGCAGTTCCAAGAGCAGGAACCCTGGGTCATTTGAATTCTCTTGCCTTCCATAAACTCTAAGGTACCCTACAAACTTACTAAATCAGGAAGTGTTGGGGTGGAACCAACAGTCTGTCTTCAGGAAGCCACCAAGCAACTGCCACACAGAAGTTTGATGGCCACCACCGTAGGACTCACAGGGTCGCCATCTCTTGGCTCCCTCACTCTGTCCTTTCAATGATCTATGATGGGTAATGATGTTTGGGATGCATGTTGGGCAAGGGGCTCATCTACTCAGCCCTATGGTTTCAGTGGTGATGAAACCAAGGCCCTGAAAGAAGAGCCAACATTTCTAAGATCGTGGGATCAGTTTAAGAAACTGAAGCCCAAATCTACATCTGCCTGATTCTAGAGACCCAATTCCTAAACCCACTGTCCCAAGTCTCTCAACAAATGTATCAGAAATGGTTTCCTTTAAAAAGGTCTGACTAGGTTTTCTACCCCTGGTAAGCTTTTCCCTTTCTGCATAGTGGAGCTTCCCACGGAAGACAATGGTTACCAGGCCCAGATCCTCTCATTACATGTTTTGGAGTGTGTTAACACAGCGGGAGTTTGTACCAGATAGTGGAAATCTAAACAGCTGGTTTCCAGGGGACGCAAGCCTTGTGGCTTAGGCGCTTTTTACTCCAATGATTGATTGACACTTGTTCTATAAGGGATCCTAGTGTAGCTGACCTCAATTTCCAGAATTAGAAGGAACTCAAGGATTCAAAGAGAACTGTTTATAGTAAAAGAAATGAGTTAAAATAATTGTGAAGGCTTGGATGCCAGAAAAGCCCACAACAGACGTGCTGCCAGCTGTCCTTCCAGCGTCTCTGCAGGCTGGCAGGTGCTGCGGATTGTCCTGGGACTAGCAGCAGCCTCAGTGTAAGTGGTAACATATTTCACTGTAGGTTGCCTTCCCATCCGTCAGTCTTACCTTGGGATTATTCACTTTTCAGGTTACCATGGGAACGGGACTGATTATGAACTTAGAGAGAGCAATTTGGTGTAAGATGCTGTTAAAGGACACTTAGTACTAATGTTGAAAACCGGAGGCCGGGGACATTTAAAGGGGCTTTGCCCTCAGCTCATGGATCTGCAGAATGACCCCAATCCTGAGACTTGATGCGGCAGAATCAGAACATGAAGCACGTTTCCCTGCTCCTCATCCTTGCTTCACACAGAAGTAGTATGGAGGAAGAAAGGCAGAAGAAACAGAAATAACCCATCTAAGCTGGAGACAGAGTCTTTGAATCTGCTGGACCTACAACACTCCTTTGATCATGACTATATCTTATTTGCACATTTTTTTTTCTGGAATGAGGAACAATTTAGGTTATAGCATATTTTTGGAATAATGTTTAATCCCAAACAGTGACTGTTTCATTTAAAAGAGATGCCTGCACAAAGGTCATTAGTAGCTGTCCTATGCTCCAGAAGAGTAACAGCTACTATACATATCTTTCTGTTCTACAATGTGTGCTCCATGGGTGACTTTCTCATCCCATACTAGCTTACAGGTAAGAAATGAGAGACAGTCAGCAAATGCAAATGGAGATATTGCTTCTTTCACAGAAGATCTACTTCATACAGTAGACATCAGGCAAGTCTATACCCTTGCAGTGACCGATTCAGCATAATGAAGAGAGAGGCACTGGGTTTCTGTGTAGACTTAGATCAATCAAATGCCCCCTTAGTATTGCAGAGGTCATAGGAAGTCTAGGAGAGGACCTAGGCCAGGGAGCCTGGACATCTGGATGCTACTGAAGCTCCTGAGTGATGAAGGTGCACTCATATGTCTGTCTCATCATCAGGACCACTAGTCATTTAAAGCTAAAGTCTGCTGAGAGGGAACCCTGCTCAATCGTGCTTTGTTAATCCAGAGTCTTTAAGAGACACCCAAATAGCAGGGCCTGAATCCTTGTGGATATAGCAATACATAAGTTTGATAAAATTAATCTTGATGAAAGACCACCGACTCAGTTCTCCTTCCAAATCTCTAATGCTGGTGTGTAGCCTTGGGCCATTCTTCCAGGGGGGTGTACAACACACAATTCCATCCTACAAGATGGAAAATGATATGCCATAAACATTAAGAAGCAGTAAACAATTTACTCTTTCATCAATCAGAATGCCTACACAAAAACAAAGAGCAATTTGGTGTAAGATACTGTTAAAGGACACTTAACATTCCATCTAAAACCTGCCAATCAACTCGATTGATAATCTGCCTTTCAATGAAATTAGTTTCTTGGGTAAGCTATTTTAGTTACTCTTCTGCACAGATTTAACTTCAGAATAATAAACACCCAGAAACTATCACTTTAAGTAATTAAAAACACAGTCACTTAAAACAATTTCTCTCTCTCAAACTCCTTTTATCTTGTAGCTAGAGTAGCCACAGTAAAATGTTATTTATTAGAATAACAATTCCTCCACTTAAGGGAGAAAGGACATGGAATTATCATTTTTCTATTATTTTAATATAATGAAAAGGACAGACTAAACTAGTTATTATAAAAATTGAACTATATGTCATATAAGCTATATTTTGCTCCCAAAATAAAATGAGAAATAATGCATTAGGAAAACCATTTTCCTAATTACATGTACACAGTCATATGAACAAATTTCTACCCTCCAACTATTGATCTGTCTCTGTATAGTCCAAGCATTATTCACTTATTTAAAAAAAAAAACTACTAAAGTGAATATTGAGGTCAGTACCTGCCTATTATCCTAGCCCCTAGGAGGCTGAGGCAGGAGGATGGTGAGTTCAAGGCCAGCCTGCGATAAATACTTCAGCTTTGCCTCAAAAGAATAAATATGAAAAATTAATAGTGAAACACGTAGTCAGAGAGTGTGAGTAAAACAGCAAAGTCTTGGTACCAAGGCTGAGA
Organism: Peromyscus leucopus; assembly: GCF_004664715.2. Taxonomy (NCBI): domain Eukaryota; kingdom Metazoa; phylum Chordata; class Mammalia; order Rodentia; family Cricetidae; genus Peromyscus; species Peromyscus leucopus. The sequence continues at coordinate 4,754,916 of NC_051067.1, forward strand.
AGTGGTGTCTCTCATTCCTTCCTGTTCGTCCCTTTGGGTGCGTGTGCCATGACGATCTCTCCGGTACTGATGTGAATACGAGACATGGAGACTGGGGTGATCACTTTGGACTGGGTGCTGTCTTGCCCCCTTAAGTCCTGCTTTTGTCTTCCCAGCTGTGTTTTACTTTGAGGCTCACACTCAGCATTTGAACCTGGGTGCCCCATTCTGAGCTCACTATCCAAACCTAACATGAGATGCTCCAGACAGAGGCAATGGTCACACCCAGCTTCTCACTTAGGCTGGGATAGTGATGGAGTCCCACTCATGGAAACCAATCCAAAGTCATGGAATGGGACAAAGAACAAGAGCTCTACATAGACTCATGCCCCTGCCATCAGTTAAAGTAGCATGAAATAGAAACATCTAGAAATCTAATGATACTGAAGAATACTTATGGGTTTCTTAACTGGTGGGATGTTGTCCATTAAAAGTATAGTGATGATTCACTGTAATGAAGGAATATCTTATCAAACAGGCCAGACACAACCCTGAATGATGATTGTAAGTGTGAAGACAGGATCAGAGCATGTATGCACAGTACGTGTCAGAGTCAAAGCAATGAATCTTCAACACTCACTAATCTACATTTGAAGACTTTTCTACTACATAAAATTGGCCTGTAACCCCAAAATTGATAGTCATGGTGCGTTTTCAGTCATCCACAGCCATGTACAGAGCAATTAAAATTTGAATTGCTTGGCACATCGCTCCTAGTAAAGCACAGAGATGCTGTGACACTGAGTCTCTTTCCAGCTTTTCCACTGTAAGTGTCCTTCATTCTGTGTTATTCAAGATTCTGTTAGTGACTTTTTGTTTAACATGATCTCCAAGGAGACAAGAAGTACTGCCTCCTGTTGCTAAGGCCAAAAGGCTGGGGTGTGCTTTATGGAGAAAACATGTGAATTCAATCAACTCGGTTGTGGTATGATCTATGTTCAGCGTGTTGGCACCAAGCTGAGTGTTAATGAATCCACACCACACGGGTGTTCGCTGTCTTAGCATGAGGTCTCAGCAAAGTGATCACTTCCTGGAAATACAACAATGCATTCAATGTCCTCGACCTTGAGAACCCCCTGGTTTAGTCATGTAGGGCATTTCTTCCAGTGGGCACATGACTGCAGCACATGAGAGCTGCAGCTCACGGTCACCACCCAGCATCATATGAGGACTGTAGTTGGTGTCTCCAACCGGGGAAAAGATCCAATTCAAAATGTGAGAGAGTATGGCTTCTACTAAGTGAATATTCCTTTTCACCACTGTAAAGTTGAAAAAAAAAATGAGTTTAGCTACCACAAATTAAGGATAATCTCATATTAAATAAAAAGCTTCTAAACAGAAGAATCCATAAATTTGTTACCCTGGCAGATCAGTTGATGAAAACATAGTGACCAGGGTTGACAGTTTAACCTAAATGTAAACCTAGACGGAAGTTCAGAATTTGCTAACTCTGTTTTCTGTGATTCTGTAGAACTCAGGTGTTGTGAACAACAAAAGCCTTTTGTATATGCACACACATGTGCCAACATGCATTGTATATGCACACACAAGCATGCATTTGTCCTTGTATCTACATCTATATTTACATACAAACTTGTAAGAAAATAACATGTATAAATACACAGATATGTAATCATGCAGATTTAGTGATGATTTATCTTCCCTCTTTGAGTCTCAGAGTGTTTTTATAACATTACTTCTATCGTGAAAATATTTAAGATGGACAAAAGCCAAGGAAACCCTGTGGATTGATAACAGTCCTCTGGCCATGTGTACAGCTTTTTCTTCCTTCCTTCCTCCCTCCCTTCCTCTCTCCTTCCCTCCCTCCCTCCCTCCCTCCCTCCCTCCCTCCCTCTCTCCCTCTCTCTCTCTTTCTTCCTTTCTTTCCTTTTTTGAAAGCACTGGCCTTAATTCTTTTTAAAAAGGTTGCCCAGCATGTGTCCTTCATGGCTATTCCCTAGATAAGATAATTGATCTCTCAATGTTTTAGTTGGATGTAAGAAGAAGTTAGGATAACACCAGGCCTTGCATGAATGTGTAAATTAAAACACTGCAATCAGTTTTTCAGAGAGATATTCTATTCTCTTAGGCTCCTACAATTGTCATAGTATTGACTTTGAGCTGAGTTACAGTCAGATAAAATTCTTATCTAAATCTATAACTCTCTGTGTGACTGTATGGCACATGGCCCATTTAAGGAGGTGACCATGGATAGATGACTCATAGGGTAGAGGCCCAATCCAATAGAACTCTTTCTGAAAGAGATGGCAGGGTTTGTCGTCTGCATGGAGACACAGTCGGGTGGCCACCACCAGGAGGTCATGAAGATAACCCTTAGGGGCTCAGCTGTGTGACTCCCTGACCTTGAGCCTACAAACTGTGACAAAGGACATTTCTGCAGTTTAAGCCACTCAGCTCACTGTATTTTATTATCGCAACCTGAGCTAATACATTTGGTTCAGTCCATTTATCCTCTGACTTCCTACTGGTAGCCACTGCCTGTCCTTGTACCTTCAGACCAAGGTGTAAAAGGGTCCTGTTCCTTGCACTTTCCCTTAACCCAGCGAGGCCCTGCCAGCAGTCTTTTATCCAACTCTGTTTCCATCACACGACTTCAGTGCATACACATTTCCTACTAAGACACCAAAAGGACACAGCAAAATATGAGACTTATTAAAAGAAAAAAAAAAACATGTTAAAAGCCTGGTAATCCCAGACCTTGTTGTACTGACAGAAACACAGATTCCCAGGACTCCTAACAGTAGTTATGATGTCACACTTTCAGGGTCATTGTCCTAACAAGTGGAATTAGAATGACTGTTGTATTCCTGGTTTAATTTGGCTCTGTTGACAACCCGGCCAAGTAGTAAAGGCAAACTCCTTTTGGTCTGCTCAGAACAAAATATATCAATATTATATTTTCTTCCTGTACTCCAGGGCCAGGCCTCTGTAATGTCTGATTCCACTTTATTTTTGTCGTGTCTTTTCCCCCATCTTGGTTCCATTTGCTGAAAAGTCTTCATTGTTCCAGGGGTCAGGAAAAACGGGCAGGGGGAGTGCTTGTTTAGAAGTAATTGCCTAGCAACCCATCTTCCTTATTCCAAGGACAAGAGGCAATTTGCATTTGGGGAAAGAAGAAGGAGAAAAGAAAAGCTTCACTTCTTCCGAGTGCTAGTCTGGGAATATTTGGTTGACCACTCCTCAATGGAGCCTGCCTTCCTCTGAGAACTCCCCCTGGGTGGTCATCCTTTGCAGGCAGCCCTGTGTGTGCTAACTTTGGAGAGGCACCCTCTTCCAAGGTGCTCCCAAAGTGCCTGGGCCAGTGAGTGGCTCCTGGCACTGCCAAGACACAGCCCCAGGCAGCTCAAGAACAGAGCTCAGGACATCCTGGTCTCATTCAAGGGAGTGTTTCTTTCCCACACTGTTCTCTCCCTTTGTAGTGCCCTTTTTGGACATGTGCCACACCCAGGCCACGGCCAGGCCTACTTAACCCCCAAGCTGCTGGTGGGTTCTTGAGTCTCCTTGGGGAAAGCCAGTGGGCATGTGGCAAAGGCAGAAGACACGGCCTCCACATCAGTATTCTCAGCTGGCCTACAAGAGGTGGAGGCCAGAGGAAGAGGGTTGCTTTCTAAGTCCAGTGGGAAATGCAGGCAGGGTGGTTTCTGGGAAAATCACCATCCCAAACCATAGAACTCTGCCATCAAACATCTTTTCTACGTCCTCAGTTTCCACACTGGTAAAACAGAGAGTGCTAGCTTTTAACAAGAGAGTTGTAGAAGGTAGAGAGATTGTAGTCCTGAATGCTACAAAGTGGTAAACAGGAAAGAGGAGGAAGAAGAAGAAGAGGAGGAAGAGAGAAAAGAAGAGGAGGGAGAAGAAGAGGAGGAGGAGATGGTAGAGTAGAAAGAGAAGGAGAAGAGGAGGAAGGGGAGGAGGAGATAATTGAGCTTCAAGTGGACAAGACATTGCATTGCTGTAAATTACAATCTCTAAGACTGAGACGTTTGCAAATGATACTAGCGCTGTTCGACTTCCTTCTAATGCTGCCAGGTAACAAGAAGACACACACCCTTGAGTCTGTTGTCTAGCAAAGATGGCAGTGTCAGGATTGTGTTCTCTGCTTTGTTCATCACCTTCTTGCACTAGGCTGTCCATCATGGTGCCCATGAGGCCCTGCTGAGCACAGGTGATTCGGATCTGCACTGTGACAGCAGATGTGGCTGTCTTTAAAGAGGTGTGGTTTAGACACCTTGTCATTCTTCGTCATTTCTACTCTTCCATGTATGCGGACACCTAAAACAAACTAATCCCTCGATGTCTGGATCATGACTAAATGATTTTTTTTTTTTTTTGCAAATGCAGGGATAGTGTTCTGATAGGAGATGATGGAAGATACCACCATCTAATCCTCTTACATGTATGGCTGGGAGACAAAATGGATCTAGAAGAAAAACTCACTCATTCACGGGGGTTGGTCATGCACAGGAGATAAAGAAATGGATATTTTAAAGTATTAGTGAGCAGGACTTTGCCTTCTGAAGAACACAGAATCGGACTTCCCTTCTCTCTTCCTCCTTCTCCTTCTCTTCTTCCTCCTTTTCCCTCTCTTCCTGTCCCCATCCCTTCCACCCCCTCTCAACTAGTCTTGTAAATTCTCTAAGAATTGATCTCAGGTCTTTTCTGTGAAGAAAAAATTTTATTTTTGCATTTTATTAGTGGAACTGAAATTATCTTGGAATTATAAAGCTGAATGGATGGATCACACAAATCCTGTTTGCCTTTCGTAAGTAAGGCCTCTGGGATAGGGCCCCAGAAAAGCCTCTCTTTTTCCAGGTCAACTTAGAAATCAGGATAGCCTGTGCTTGGGGTTCACATTACCACAGGGGATTGATGACGGGAGGTTCTGCTTGTTAGCAGGCCTGCTTTGTTTTTTAGTTGGAAGGGTTTGGAGGTTTATGTATTGGGAAATGAGGAGCCTGGAGCATTGTGTCAGGATTGGCAGAGATCACCTGTGCTAATGTCCTTAGTGTTGCTGGCACAACATGCCTGATAGAAGCTCCTTGATGCAGGGAAGGGTTGATTTTGATTTACTAATATTTCAAAGGGCTTCAGTGCATCTGGTTGAGGAAGGTGTAGAGTAGGCATTTGTGATAATGGCTGCCCATGTGCACACACCAGACTGGGAAGGCTGTAGCTGGAACTGGAGGCCTCCATGGAGTGACCTACTTTGCCACCACAATAGCATCATAAGCTGGGAACTGAGCACTCAAAACGCCCATATCTGTAGAGGACATTTCAGAGCCACCTGTATCAGGGTCACATTCTCATTTAGTTCTTGTGCATTTCTGAAGGAGAACTTGAGCACTTGGTCTTCCAGTACCAAATGGACAGTAAGGAAAGACTGTCATGGTCAAATGTGCCCTGGGATGAATGTGGCCTCTGTGGTTAGTCGTGTGTTTTGCTATGAGCTTGGAGAATAGGAAGGCATCTCTGGTGAAATGTTGAATCAAATGATACCTTGCTTACATTTCCCCATCTCCCATAACCTTTGCACTTAGGATCCACAGTGACTTTTAGTTCATTGCAGTCAACACTGGCACATTCTCTTTGCGAGGACTTGGAGAAACTGTTGGGCATGGCCCTTGAAGTACTCAGACACTCATGCCACAAACCAGTGGGATGCTGACACTGTTCAGAGCAGCCAGGCACACATTGCCAATGCTGTTAAGGCTATGATGGAGTTCGGCAAGCCTGACAGAAGCAGGGGAGTATGCAGCCATGGCTCACTGCAGAGCGAACTGGACCCACAGAGTCTCTCAAACTTCCCTGTGCTCAAAAGACCAGTATCTGGCATCACCTTTCCCTTTGGGCTAAAGTAAGTTTATAGAAATGAGAATGTGGTAGCCAATTTTAATTATCAGAATAAAACTCACAGAGCTGTGTAGTTACAGAGCTTTAAAAATCTTAGTTACATATAATGTCCCAAACTAAAGAAAATAAAAGTGCATTGTAAAAATGTAAATTTGTTTTAAAAAAATTCACATTGTTACAGTCATACATTATAAAGTGAAATCATGAAAACGTATTAAAGTTTTGTTGTATTGGCATTAAAGTATTGTTGTATAGACTGCATATCTAGGTCTGATGGTTTTCATTGCATAGTGCACTTGATATTAGTGGCTGCATTAATGACTATGACACACACACACAGCAGTGTCATAGTCATTAACATGATCACTGCTGAGCTACCTGCTTACAGCAGTGATCACTGAGGCCTCTTTATAGTCTCAAGGTTTCCTGGGACACAGTGCATGGGACATGGAGTCCTTTCTACACCAGCCTGTGAAGCCCACACTTGCCATTCAGTCACGAGGATCCTCCATCTCTGAAAAGCAGCCCAAGGGTCTCTCACTCCCAGACAAACCCTCTTTCTGCTGTGTGGGATCTGTGCAGGAATGGGGGGCAGCAGCTGTAGCAACCACAGCCCTCTGTGTGGCAAAAGACAGCCACTGAGTTCACATGCAGGCTTTTCCTGTACCCCGCACTCACATTCTCCTCAGCCTTCCTGCCCATGCCTGGTTTTAACCTTATTGGTCACACTCCTCTGAGTATTTGCTTATTTGTTAAAGATGCCTTTGAAACTGCAGATGGCTTAAAAAAAAAATCTCCGTAAATTTAACATGTACCCAAATGAATTTCTAATCTTCTCCCCTCCACCCAAAACCAGGCCACAGAATGTACAGCAAAGCCCGTTTAGATGGTCAGATCTATCTCACACTTCTGTAGTCTTCCTGTTTGTCCTTTCCATTCCCAATCCACCTTCCAGGTCCTGCGGCTTTGCCTCCTCACACAGCTCCTAAGTCTTTTTGCTCTGCCCTGTCTCTGCTGCTGTCCTGTCTGTCCCTATCACCACCTCCCTCCTCGGGTCTTCAAGAACTCCTTTGCCATCACCCTCAGCGTTCCTGAAGATGGCTGGAGCCCACAGCTTCCTCTGAGCATGATGGGAAGATCCTCAGCACACCGGCCAGGCCCTGGGACTCAGCCTCTCCCCTCCAGCTAGGCTTGCAGCATGCGCGTCACCCCAGCACATTTGCCCTCTCCCTCCTGTACTGTTTCCTCGGTCTGGAAACTTCTCGCATCTTTTGCCTTACCCCAGCCTGCAAGCCTCCTCTCAGAGAGGCTCTCTGCAGCACCCCCACCAGGTCCAGCTCCCCCTTACAGGTTCTTAACGGCATATTTGCTCCACACCGCTTGCTGTCGTATCTGGGGAGCATCTATGGGTCATTTGTCAATGCCAGACTCTCTACAAGGCTATGGTGTCTCCTGCCCATCTTTTCCTCACAAATACCCAGGATCTGAGGCGAAAGGTGAATGGTGTTTGTTGAATAAGTTTCAACAATTCTCTCTGTTCTATCCAGAATGTTCGGCAAGTTAGGAAAGATGGAACACAGTGAAGACGTCTTTAAATAGAAAGACTCATCTCATAGCAAGATGCATACCTATAGTCATAGCTAGATGACAGCCCAGCCTTTACCCCGGACACTGTGAGCTTAGTATTCTTGCCTGTAGCAGGAGCAAGGGAATGGATGGAGGGAAGTGACAGAGAAGGTAGGCAAAGACTAGCACAATTTCCAAAAAAATATGTTCTCATAGCTAAACTTGACCTTCGTTCTAGACTGAATTCTAACACAGGCTGTGTAAGGATGTCTGGGAGAAGCTACAGAAAGCAGCGGTGACCAAGGAGGGCCCTCATCAAAATGAAGCTATGACAGATAACTATCAGGATCCTTGTAGGTGACCTTAGGGGAGAGAAGTTAAGGCACAGCCGTGGGCAGGAAATGTATTGATTCTACCTAGGTTCTTGGCAAGGGCCCTTTAGTACCATTAAGAAGTGGAGAAATACGGACTGAACTGAGCTAACCAAGCTCCAGCGTGTGCACGCCTTGTTGAACAGCAGCCTGCCCAGTGTCAACTGCCCCTTAGGATACTGGTTTATGAGATAACTTCTCCTGTGCTCACAGATAATTACAGCAATGAGAGCTGACATGTTAAATGCCCATTGCGAGAAGCGAACTGCGAGGGTGCACGGGGTCCCACCTCTCTTGGTGAAAACACTGTTGTTATTAAAATGTAAACACTGAAGAAGTTAGGTCTTTAGAATTCCAGGGCTTCATTCAGTCTCACGTGATTGATAGGAAGTCAGGATGCAATTTGATCTCAGAGAGTCTGACTGCAGAGTCTACACTGCCTGGCTACTGTGCTACTCCATCTTTCTGCGTCTGGTGTTGATGGATGCTCCTAGCTAGTAGAAATTCACGGCACCAGCCTAATGAGCACCGCTGTACAATGTTCAAGCACAGGGCTACTGAGATAGAATGTGAAGACACTAATGTGTCCCGTGGATTTGATTCGCAGGGATTTCATAAGCCTGGACTACACATATTCTTGATTCATCTCTAAGTTCAGCATTTCTTCCAGCTGTTACCATAGGCAGCAAACCACAGCAGTGTCAGCAGAATCTTCAAGGATAATCTCCACCATAAACCAGGTGCTCTAATGTCACATCATTGCTGCTGCTGACATTCCAAAGCATCTTTTACCTACATCACTTTATGCCCACCCTGATGCCATTTAATGTTTTAATAATACCATAGATCACAATTTAAGATGTATAAGTCTGCTACCATTTAATGATATTATTTTGTAATCTCATCTATTTTAATATCTTACATGTTGCATTGCAGGAGGAGTTTCTAGTCCTTTCCCAAGTGCTAAAGACTGGAGCCCTGCCCTTTGTTACCTAAATCTAGTGTATTCTACTATGTGCGTGGCTTATCCTGTGATGGCTTCCTTTTGTGATGTGTGTTTAACACTCAGACAAATTGCTATGCCTCATGGCGGCTGACAAAGGTTAAGTACGTGATGGTAGTTCTAGGCCAACCCCAAAGAGAAGGAGGCAGCATATCACATAGAATGTTAAAATGTGCTTTCAATTTGGGCTGGTGAGATGGTTCAGCAGTTAGAGCACTGGTTGCTTTTGTAAAGGACCGTGGTTCACTTTCTAGCACCCACATGGTGGTTTACAACTGTTGTAACTCCAGTTCCAGGGGATCTGATGTTTTCTTCTGACCTCCATGGGCACTGCATGTGAGTGGTGTACATACATACCTGCAGCAAACACTAATATACGTAAATAAAAAGAAATAAATGTTAAAAATAAGTTTTTTAAAAATGTGTTTGCAATAGTGGTGGCTGAGGTTGCCAAGAAGGGGATAGTGGAAGGAACATGGAGCACGGATCAGCAGGCAGGCGGGGCTCTGGACAAGCCCTTTAACACTGCCAAAAGCCTCTCGGATCACTGTCGCTGGAAAAAGCAGACCAATATTATATAATAGTGGATGCAAAACCACTGTGGCATGTTATATCTTAGACACAGGAGATGCAAAGGGAAGCTGAGTGGGGTGAGCCATGAACACCCTGGAATCTTCCAAAAAGACCCAAGTCAGTGCTCATACTCCTGAGAACCGATCCTCCACTCCTGTTGGTTTATCTGAGAGAGCCACACAGTAAACATGAAGCTGGATCCCAGGATTATGCAGCTGGATGATGCTCCCTCCTGCTCACCAATGGCAAGGAGAGGACTGAGAACAGGGCACACATTCACTCGTTGTATTTCCTGGGATGGCCTCATGACAGCATGAGGCAGCAGGCAGAAGAGACATTTCCACTTTAGTAAGATGGGAAATAATCGTCAGAGAAGTTGATCCATCGCGTCAGAGTCACATGACACTGTGCACACACAACAAAGGAGCTGACACTGTCCATCCGATGGTTTGGGTACTAGATTTAGAAAAGACCCAAAGACCCAGGGAGGTGGGGGGTAACCTCAACAATGCAAACAGGGGGTTCAGATGCTGGACACTTCCGGAGGTAACTTCACAATCTCTGAATACTATTTTCTTTATCTGTATCATCAGAACATGTGATGGGCAGGTACACATATGTAATTCCAGCCCTCAGATGCTGAGGCAAGAGGGGATGAAGAGACTCTGTCTCAAAAAATCAAAACCACCAAAACAAAAACAGGTGGTTGAGATGGCTCCATGTCAGGCTGAGATATTGAAGTAGAGTGAAAACCTTTCCTTCCAACGTCCAGAATTGACTCCCTGAGGCACTAAAAGCAGTCTTCTCGGGGCACAGTTGTTTACCACAGCGAGGTCTACCGAGGTTTCTAGGGAGAACCTGCTACTTGCCGGGAAAGAGCCGTGAACATCCCAGAGCGGTGTAGGCATCAGCTGAAGGAACCCCCATGGACACCAGGCTTCACTGGCCCGGGGTTCTCCTTGCCCTCACACAAAGCATCCATTCCTCCAAACCCATTCAAAACAGGAAGGTTCCGGGGCTGTGCGCAAAGGCAACGCACGAGGCCCTCATCCTCCGCAGCACCCGTGGCTTCATCCCGTCATCAGCAACGTGTGAATGAACCAAATTATCTCCAGGGCTCAGGGCGTGGGCCACATAGCCAGGCTCCACCGTCAAAGGATCCAGCGTCATGTTCTCCACCCCCTTATGAGAAGGCTGGTGCTGCCGTAGGGTGCTGAGGGAGGCAGCCAGCCTGGAAGTGCCATGTAGGGAAGAAACGGTTCCGTTTTGGTGTTCGGCTTCTAAAATAACTGCTAATAAAAAGCCTTCGTACTGTGACACTTCAATACAGACACCCACAAGGATACCTTGACAAGCTGTTTCACTCTTCACAAGCCTTTTCTTGCGCAAGGCCCCACCAGTCACCCACACAGACACAGCCCTGCAGAGACAGGGACGGCCAGCAGGGGTCTGCCTAGACCGCTGGGCAGGGAGCCCGGCCCTGCTGCTCTGGCCGGTACTGTTACAAGTGTCTGCATCCTTTCCAGCCTACGGTTGAGTGTGTCTCACCACACTCAGGATGTCACGGACAATACCTGCGTAGAGAATGAGCCAAGCTCACCTTCCAGACGAGGACCAGGGTGGGGTGGGGGCGGAGAGCCTCAAACTATTCATTGACAAACTGATCACAAATCAATTTGGGGCTCACAGGAAAACAGCACTGCTGGAAGAATCTGGGTTCTGACCATGGGAGAGAGAGGAAGAGGTTGGATGACAGTGACTAAAATCCAAAGGCCTTTCTCACTGGAAGTCCTAACGCTGCATTTTGACTGTAATGCCACCACCATCAGGAAAATAAAATACCACATTTGAGGACACTTTTAAGAGCATGTGGCCTTCCCCCACCCACCGTGGTACTAACTGTTGAGTCTACGCCTTTGTGCGCTAGGCTACCACTCCACGAAGATAAGTCCTAGAGGTTTTACAATGTTTATTTTGAGGCAGCTTCTTTTTTTTTTTTTTTTTTTTTTTTTTTTTTTTTTGGTTTTTTCGAGACAGGGTTTCTCTGTGTAGCTTTGCGCCTTTCCTGGAACTCACTTGGTAGCCCAGGATGGCCTCGAACTCACAAAGATCCGCCTGCCTCTGCCTCCCGAGTGCTGGGATTAAAGGCGTGCGCCACCACCGCCCGGCTGAGGCAGCTTCTTATTAGGTTGTGCAGCTAGACTTGAACTCCCTCTGTAGCTCAGGCAGGCCTAGAAATTTCTGTCTTGTGATACAGAGGCTGGCTTCCCTGGCCAGGTTCTGGAGCTTTAATTAAGAGCAATCACACAGTTATGATGTGAATCAAAGCATGGATGTCCAGGAAGGGGTTTCCTAAATTATCAAAGAGACGAACGCCCAGGTGCTCACACATGTGGTCCCGTTGGGAAGTCTGTCGGTAGTAAAAACCAGGTAAGGCTTGAGAGACAGATGTTTCCCATCGGAGCTCAGAAAGGATTTTGTTTGGTAATTCTTTTACTTTTTTCCCCTTTGTGTGTATATATGTACGTGTGTGTTTGTGTGTAAATGCTTATCTGTGTCCATGTGCTCATCCAAGTGGAGGCCAGAAGACACTTTTGAGTGTTATGCCTCAAGTACAGCCCACCTTTGTTGCTGCTGTTGTTTGAATGGAGAGCTCGCTGGCCTGGGCCTCACTAATTGGCTGGCCATGGGCGGCCCACTTCCCAGTATGAAATTATAAAAGTATGCTACCATGCCCAGCTTTTCCCCCTTTCTTGTCTTTAAACACAGAATATGAGGCTCCAACTCTGTTTCTCGCACTTACGTGGCAAGCACTTCTCTGACTGTCCCCAACCTCTGATAATATTTTACTGGAGCCCAAAGTATGCGCCACTTTGTCTGGAAAGTTAAATTCCTGACTCTATCAAAGTTTCTACTAAGCCGTGGTCACCAAAGGATCACTAGCATGTGAGCTACAGATACACAGCACCACCTGTATCCAGTGTTAGGATAGATTGTTGTGATAATCTCTGGTGATCCCACAGTCTCTGACAGGTAGGTAGTTAGAACAAGAGCAGGTTTGAAATGACCACTTGAAGAGAGATGTTTACAAGCATTATGAGAATCAGAGGATCAGCTCATAGCATGGTGGGACTCCACAGCTTCTATCCTGTGCAAACAGTGCAGGGACAGTATCCTGGCTTTGAAAGAGGAATATTGAACACTCTTTTCTGAAAGCTCCTTTTAGTGTGATCAGCAAGAAGTTGGGCATGCACTGTGCAAGAACCTTGGAGCTTAACATTAGAATGTGTGTTGCACACAAGAAGCCTTTCTAATTAGGTCTGGACCACAGTACCAGTCATGGAAATAGTTTTTAAGTTACTAACACCCTACCTGATGCTTTTCTCCCTTTACAACTTAGGCCAAATCCAATTTATTTCCCCATAGAATTTTATAGATCTCCTCCCTCCTCTTCCCCGATTCAATTTATTCTCTACAGCATGTACCTCACTGTTTTGCATCTTCTCCCAAGGAGAGTTTCTTTAGGGAAGAGGACACATCTTGAAGAAGCACAGTTAAGAAGTGTACATGAAACACTATCTCAAGCTAATCCAGCCATTCAACTGCCCAAAGTTTCCCAGCACTGAGCATAGAGCAGAAACTAGGAGACTCGGAGAAGCAGGGAATGCTAGGGGTATTTTCTGCCCACACAGCCTTCCAATGCCTTCTTGAACCAATTCACATTTGAATCTGAGAAATTTCTCAGAGTAGCAAAGATGAGATAATTCCCCTCTGCTCACTACTCACTGGAGATGGAGAAAATCTCCCCTACTTAAGTAATAATCTTGTGTAGGCAGAAAAACTTTAATTGTAGAAGTATTATGTAAATGTAAGTTATTTAATTAAAAAGGGGGGGGGAAGCCTTCACAGGAAGTAGCTGTTTTAAAAAAGATGAGAGGCCTTGTTTCTCTTTACTGTGGATTCTAAGCAGCTCACTGATGGGCCCTGAGATGACACATCCATCACGGAGCGGTGGCACCCGCCTTCTGTTTCGAGGAAAGATGAAGTAATAGTGATGAGCCCTTCTCACCAACCTAAATATAAACCGTTTCCACGCTACTCAATAAATATACCGGCGGCCAGTGCTCCTCAAGAGATAAGCGGATGGGGAGTCAACTGATTGCTCAAGTCTAGTTCATTGAAAGTTCCACACGGTGCTTAATCTTGGCTGTCAACTTGGTTGAACGAGGGCTGCCAAGAAGATTGGTAGAGAAGGACTCTGGGTGTGTCAGTGAGGGTTTAGCTGAGAGATTAGCTAAGGCCAGAAAGTCAACTCTGAAAATGTGGACAGTACCTTTCTGCAGACTGGAGTCCTGGATGAAATAAAATGGAGGGAAGGAAAAGCCAGCCAGTACACAGCTCGATCTCTACCCCGTGGTGTGTGTGTGTGTGTGTGTGTGTGTGTGTGTGTGTGTGTGTGTGTGTGTGTTTATGTCTGCCCCACACAGACACACAGCCTTTTCTTTCTATTTCTTCCATCACGATGTGAGCTGCTGTGGCATGCCCTCCCCACCAAGATGGCCTGGACCCTCTGAAGTAGTGAGCTGCATGTGAGGACACAGTCTATAGCTAGGGGAAGAATCACAAGACCAGAGGACATGGCACTAGATGCTCATGCAGAGCAAGGAGATGTGCTGGCTTCCACGGAGCAGTGTGGAGACTTCACACTTTCGAGAATCTGGGGTAGGCCTAAAGTTGCCTATGCTCTTGTCTTGCCCAGGAAATTTCAAAAATCAATACACAAAATAAAAAATTATCCCTGTGAAATTCCTGAACAAAGGTCAGAAACATTTATGGAAACACAGACCATTGAACATTCAATAAGGAAAAGTCACAATGTCTGGCTTCCCATCTAAATGACCAACCATCCTGGGAAGACACACACCATGATGAAGGGAAAATGGAATCAACTGAGATTTATGCTGAACTGATGCAGAGTTTCAGGAAAACATCTGAAATACCCACCAGTGCTGTTTCATGTCTTAAAATACCAGAGACACAGGTGAGCTAAGAAAATGCTCCTGCTGAACTTTTAGAAGAGCAGGAGGATGAAGGGACTAATGGGGACAAAGGAGATTCAGACATACAGGAGACATCACCAAAACAAGACACAGCAGCAGGAACCTTCCAAAGTGGTATGATCAGGGAAAGGAGACTACATGACATGGGTGCTCAATGTGTGCTGGGGAGGAGCAGAAGAAAAGTCCAGTAAAGATCTAAACAGAGGAAAACTGTAAGTCCAAGAAATCAGTGATGAAGGAACCAGGAGGCACACCCTTGTCAAACTGCCTGAGACCAGGAGCATCTTCCGATGGCAGAAGACACCAGCGAAGTGAAGAAGCAAAGACTTCCAGGACTTCTGTAACCCACGACGACAGACCAGTGTGGTGTTCGCCCCCCAAAACACTTCCCAGGCAAGAACTCCTGCGAAGGAAATGGGCTATCCCAGAACATAAGGTTGGTATGACAGTTTTCTTACACTAAAGTCATTCATTTTTGCCCCACTCTGTTTCAGATCCCAATTTTTTTCTAGTTTTTTCTTTCTTTTTTTTCCTTTTCTCTTCTTCTTCTTCTTCTTCTTCTTCTTCTTCTTCTTCTTCTTCTTCTTCTCCTCCTCCTCCTCCTCCTCCTCCTCCTCCTCCTCCTCCTCCTTCTCCTCCCCCTCCTTCTTCTTCTTGCAAGTGAGCTCAGCTCTTCATTTTAACCTACCTCTGGCCAAAATAATATACAGGGTATAAAATAAAAAATTTAAAGTGGGGTGTTTGGAGAAAGATTATATCTGGTAGTCACAGGTTTCTGCTTCTTACCAGTCCTCCTCCTTCCTCCTCTGACCTCACTTTTGATATTTTCAGTCACAACAGCCAACTAGAGGCAGGAAGGCAGAGTTAAAGAACTTAGTGCCAGTCTGTAGCTCTGAGACTAAAAGGTCTCCAAGCCAATCATAACTGCCTACCTCTTAGCTCCTGTTTCATGAGCACAGCGACCCCCTACCTGCTTAACCACCATTAGGAACACACTGATGCTTTTGGTGGAATAATCACTAGCCAGCATGATCACAAGGTCAGAAACCAGAGATGTGAACATTTGTCTTAAGGTCACAACATTCGTGCAGAGCTCTTCACAGCCTCGATAGCTTGAGTGATGTCACATAGTTTGCCACAGGGAGAGCCGAGGCCCGATTGCTGTAAATACGGAGTGCAGGGGCAGAAAGCACCTGGTGGACACTTGGTGTGGTGACCTCCCAGTACTCACTAGAGTGCTCTGACCAGTCTGTCTGAGATACTGGGGGAGGCCTACTGTACCTACACCTTTCATCTACCAAGGAGAATACTTCATATTTGAATGCAGTATATCTGGGCATAAAATGGATAGGCTAATGGCTATGAATAAAAGCCCCAGAAGACAACAGTAGAATGTTACTCTACTCCTGCTAACATTTTTCATCTGCTGGAATGTGGGTGGGACAGGGGGCCTAGACAGTGCATCTCCAGGCCAGCTCTTCTGCTCTGGCTTCTGCAACTTCCTATTGTTCTTGTTAAAGGTCACAAGACATGATAAGAAATGAAAGGCTGTCAGGCATTCTTGCTTAAGGAAAATGACCTGTGACCATGGGTCTCTCCCACTGCAGCTCCCACTGTGTCAGATAGAATTTAAGAGATGTTACATCAGGTAGAACAAGTAACTACAGAGGTGGGGAAGCTGGCCTTTGCTGGGAGAATGTTCTCGTAGCTCTAAGCAGTTATCAGAATATATTTCCTGGTGTAGAAACTCTCTTGGTCTTTTTCAGTCCAAAAGATGGGTATAAAGATATAAGTATGACCAACCGGCTCTTATGGAATTTGGTAACAGTCCAAATACCATTGGATGCATGGCAAAGAAGTCTCTGTTCCCTGGTCACACCCACAATGTCTACCTTGCCATCTCTCTTTATATCTATTATATGTCTTCCATATCCTTTCCTGCACAGGGCCTATTAGACAATAGAACAATTTGGGATTTATATCTTAAATTCCAGGTTGAATGCTTCTTCATGAATTCCACTCAGATTTTCCAAACTAAACTTGTACTCTGGGGCCTCCAGTGCATATCTCTAGTGCAGAACTTGTCTCATTTCATTGGAATGTCTAAGTAGAGCCCATGGGTCTTTTATCTAGGCTCCTTTCATATGTAGTATACTATATGATATTTGTTTCTTGAATATGGGTTGAATAAATAATGATTATTGAATAAACAAACAAATGGATGAATGAATGAGAGGGCTCTTGCCTTTACCCTACTAAAACTCAAAAGTATAAGTAAAAAGTTCTTATGAAAGCTTGGATACAAACTAAACCAACTTAGAAACTTGAAATAATTTATGCAAATCTCTTTTAATACAGAATTAGCCTGAACTCAATGTTCTGATTTCTCTCTGGCAGACGGGTTCCTCTGAACTATGCTCTAAGTGTTGAGAGGAGAACTGAGTGAAGACGATTTCAAAGAATAGACAATATCTCATTTTTCTGAATCCACTTTAACCAAAAGAGCCTGACTAGAAAGATCTATAATTGTTCATGTGAAAGTCAAGAGTCATTGTGTAAGTATTTTGTAGTGACTAAGAAAATAGGGAAATGACACACACAAATGGGAGCTGCGAGCACAGAGGACATCTTGCTTTCAGGGAGGGATTGAGTTTTCCCTTAAAATGAACATAGCGTTCGTTTTCGAGTGTTCTACACACACATCTCCAGAGGAAGCCATCCCATGACAGTGCTCATGTCCTTACTGCCAAGAAGTCCCCTGAGGTAGGACATCACCCCTGGCTTCACCTCCTGAGGTCAGCAGCCCTGGCATCTGGGCCACCCAAATCCAAGCCAGCCAAACACAAATCTGGGTGTCCTCTAGACTCACTGAGAGAGCTTTAGTGACACACCCTCCTGAAGGTTGTCTTGGCCAGCAACTACTCACCAACCACTTTGTTGATGCACCACGCACAGAGCTAGTCTGTCCAAACACTCGGAGTTGGAGGGCTTGCTCTCTGCCCTCTCATATTAGAAGAAGAAAATCAATAGGAGCTCATTTTGATGGTGCCAGACACTCTATGCTGTAATACCTATTTATATGAACCAACGAGGGGGGCAGATTTGTGAGTATCTGCCCTGTTTGTGGAAAGCAAGAGGGGAGGAAAAATGGGAATTATCTCTTATGCTGCCTCTCAGAGAGGGAATGGTGTTGGTACACCACATAGTAAGAAACTAAAAACATCTTTAGAAGGAGTTTATCTGCCTACCTTTCTATCTTGAAATATTTTTATTGGGTAAAAATATCCCTTGAAAATAAATACATTCTTTTTGAAGACCAAAGTAAGATAGTTAATTTTTGTTGAAATTTTAAAAACATTTAAAGACTTTCATTTATTTGTATTTTATATGTTTGAGTATTTATCCTGCATTTATGTATTTGCACTGCATGCATGCCTGGTGCCCACAGAGGCCTGAAGAAGGCGGTGAATCTTCTGAATCTGGAGTTAGCATTGAGAGTTCTCACGTGGATGCTAGGAACCACACCTACCGGGGTCCCCTGCAAGAGCAGCAACTGTTCTTAACCTTAGGGACTGGTGACAGAGCTGGGCAGGAAGAGGAAGTAAGAGGACAGGGACAGAAAGGTATATAGGTGTGAGTATACAGGAAGCAGCTCTCTCTTGGGCTGAGAATTTCCTAGTGGTAAGAATGTGGCTGGCTTCTTTCTGCTTCTCTGATCTTTCAACTTTCACCCTAATATCTGGCTCTGGGTTTTTTATTAATAAGACTGTTTGATGATTTGTGTTACAGACTGGGCCATCTCTCCAACCCCTCTGATTAGTTTTTTATCTGCTTGTCTGTTTCCTAAATTATCTAGGCTCCTCCTCTGTGCTGTGTCAGGTCACCAGCCTTTTCACTCAGTTGTAGGCAGAGTAATGGGGAAAGATGCCGAGCTATAAGTTGGTTCACTGTTGGCTGTAAGTTGGCTGGCTACTTGTTACATCAGCTAGAAATTTTTAGTACAGCACATTTTCTTTCTATTAGGCAATAACCTGGTATTGAGCATCCAGTGGTGATTTCTTGGTTCATTGTTGATAGCATTTTGCTATTTGGGTTTCTGAGCATGACATTGCTTAGCTAACTTGTATTCATTTACCCCCTTAAATGCCTACCACAGATCATCTAACCCATTCTTCCCCTTTTTCTTCACTCTTAAGTAGAAGATGAATTAAAGGATGGGATTTCTTATCACATAAAGCTAAAGCCCAAGAATTTAAAAAGCTAGGATCTCAGATGTTTGGGCCTCTCTAATCACCAACAGATTATGTTAATTTTAAACTCATGTTAGACCCAAACATAGAAAACTACCAAAGTGCAAATTAAAAAAAAGAAAAAAAGTATTCAATGGGTTCACAGTGGCAGAGTAATGACCAAGTAGAGTGATGTCCTAGCACAGGATGACACAAATCTGCTTCTGATCATCCCTGAATGTCGGGTTTTGCCAGGGGAGAGGAGGAACAAAAAAGTACAAAATAGAAGGCTGGTGCAGAGAGCTGCTAATTAGAACAATCTAGAAAACAAAAATGCTGGAGTAATTTTGGGCCCACCATGCTGGGCTGGTTTCAATGCAAGCTCAGTGTTGTGATTTCTCTCTTCTCTGGGAGGATGTAATTAACTCGGCTGCATGGGTTTGAGGCTCATCAGGCTTCCTGGTGCTGCCAGCTCCCTCGTGACCAGGAACAGCTGCCACCAGCTATTCCCAAGAGCACAGAGCTGGGGCCACCCCACATGGCTGTGCACAAGTCACCAGGAGCAGAAGGTTCAGGCACCTAGCGGGGTTAGGTCATTAAAGATTAGGGATCTGTGACTTCCCACGCTAGTTAGTCCATTCCCACTCCGTCATTCCATGTCAGATAATCCAGATATGGTGGTTTAAATAAGAAGTGTCCCCCACAGCCTCGTGCATTTGAACATCCCCAGTTGGTGACACCGTTTGGGGAGGCTGTGGGACTTTTAGAACAGGGGGTATTGATGGAGGAAGTATGTCACTGGAGGCAGACTGTGAGACTTTACAATCAGCCCACTTCCAGTTTGCTCCAATGGCTTCCTGTGTGTGTAGCTGAGATCTGACCTTTCAGCTTCCAGCTCCTGCTACCACACTTGCTGCTTCCTTCCTGCCTTTTCTACCATTATGGATATCTAGTTCTCTGAACCTTAAGGCAAAATAAATTCTTATTTCTGTATCAGCTGCTCTCAACCTGTGGGTCATGACCCCTTTTGGAAAACACAGATATTTACATTATAATTCAAAACAGCAGCAAAATTGCAGTTATGAAGTAGAAACGAAAATAATTTTATGGTTGGGGGTCACCACAACATGAGGAACTGTATTAAAGAGTCACAACGTTAGGAAGGTTGAGACCACTGCTCTATAAGTTGATTTTGGTCATTGAATTTTATCACAGTAACAGAAACGTAACTAATTCACTAGACTAACCTGACCTTCTCCTTGATTATTGTGGCTGAAAGGGTCTCTGACATTGGTGATGACATCAAATGTCATCTCTACCAGTTTCTCCCTTTAGAATGTGGTATGGGCTGTTGAAGCAGATATGAAGAAAATGACAAGAAAACACTTGTGGAAGGTGCTGGAGAAAGAGAAACATCGACAAGAAAAGCTCTTGACCTAGAGATAGTGGCAGGGACCCCAAGGAGACACTGTGATGGCGGTGGGATCGGGATTCGTCTTAGAAACGGGGTTATTTTGTGTGGAGGCAAGGGTGATCAAGGTCGCAGTGGGTGCTCTGGAGTTCTCCTGAAAAACCAAGCAGCAATTCCTGCTCACCCATTTGATAGACACGACAGTGTGCTGTATGCTGGTTCTTTGATGATGCTTTCATGAAGCCCAAAAGTGAACTATCCTTTTGAAATTTTAGAAAGGGCTAACAAAAACACCTAACTCATTTCCGAAGTTTCCTACTCACTGGCTGTCTTCCATTGTTATTTATCTCTTCCCCCAGCCTGTTCCTTTCCATCTATGACAAAGGACAATGTAAAGCTGGTGCTTTTACCTCATTTTGAGTGAGCAAAACAAAAATCCTAAAAAAAAAAAAAAAAAAAAACTTTACAACTACAATTGAGTAATGGCCATGAACAAGGGGATGAAGTTAATGGGTTTTTATAGATTTACTATTATTTTTAAATATATGTGCATGGGTGTGTACCTGAGTGAGTTCATACACACCATATGCCTGTAGGTGCCCTTGAAGGTAGGAGAGGACTTGGATCCCAGGCATTGGGTCTTCTGGCCTGAGTGGAGGGTTTTCCTAACAAATGACAATAAAAGATGGTAGACCACAAATGCCGTGTTTAAATAATTCACAAGTGTTCAAGATCAATTTATATATGTAATGGCAGCTACTGTTTAAGCATTTTCTTTTTCAAGATTTCTTTTATTAAAAGCACATAAGGCTATTAGATTTTAAGTCTACTTGTAATGTACCTTAAACCACTAGATAATTCTTAAATCACACCTCACACACCCTAAACCATAGACCCAGCAGTGGCCGCTCTTGGATATTCCCTCCCTCAAGCCCTCAGAAACCAATCAGCTTCCTGTCTCCTTAGATTTTCTCATTCTAGACACTCCTTGTAAATGGAGTCACATGACACTGGCCTTTTGTGTTTGGCTTCCTTCTCTTAATATCATGGTCTTGTTTCTGTTTCATTTTTTTTTTTTAGATTTATTTAGTTTAGTTTATGTGTATGAATGTTTTCTGTGCATATATGCATGTGTACCATGTGTGTTCCTGGTGCCTGAAGAAGTCAGAAGTCAGATCCCCTGAAACTGGAGTTAGAGTTAGTTGTGAAATATTAGGTGGGTGCTGGGAGCCAAACCCAGGTCCTCAGCAAGGGCAGCAAGTACTCTTACCCACTGAGCATCTCTCTGGCAACTTAATATGATGTTTTAAATTTTATCTATATTGTGCCATGGGTTAGATTTCATTCCTTGGTATTACTGACAACATTCCATTGACTCTCCACATCACGTCTAACCATCCAACAACTGATCAATACTTACATTGCTTGTACTCTTTAGACATCATAAATAACTTTCCTAGCAGCTTTTGTGTAAACAGAACTTCAGTTCCTTGGGTATATTCATAGGAGTAGAATCACTAGGTTATATTGTGGCTTTATGTTGAAAAAGTTAAGCAATTGCTAAGCTATATTCTCAAGCACCTGCATATCTCTGCACCAGCAATGAATGGAAATTCTAATTTTCCCACATCCTCACCAACATGATTTACTGTCTGTCTGTCTGTCTCTATTACAGCATCAGTGTTGTGAAGTGACATCTACTTATCATTATCCTCTTGTTCCCTCATGACTGATGTGCTCAGCATCTTTCCTTTGCTTTTGGGCCCTTCCATATCATCTTTAGAACAATGTCTGTTCAAATCTTTTGCTTAGTTTTGAGTTGAGTGGCTAATCTTTTTATTTTGAGATTTTCAATAATTGTTCTTCAAATTATTTTTCTAGAGATGCTGCTAAAAATGTTAGGTTTCACTTACTTCAGTCCTAGCCTTGGGATGAAATACACCTTTATTGATTTGCATAATAATTAAATCACAACATTTATTGAGTTCCTTCTTTGTTCCAAGTCCTTTACAACTTTTATTTTAAAAATAAAATAAATGCTGTTGCTTGGACCAGGTGTGTCTTCTTTTCATACTCATGAAGATCAGCAAAGCCTTTCCTCAGAGAAGCACCCACTTGTTTCTCCTGAAGCTGGGAGACACTCATCCCTATCTCATACCAAGAAAAACAAATTTAATAAAACAGATATATCTGTAAAATACCATCTGTGCTTTAGACGCCTGGAAAAAGTCAACCACTTGCAGACTTGAGGCAAGTACTGCTTCCAAGTCCTGTGGGGTGATATAGTATGTACCTTAATAAAATTTACCTGAAGATCAGAGAACAGAACATGACACTAGATTAAACATAGAGGCCAGACAGTGGTGGCACACACCATTAATCCTAGCACTAATGAGGTTGAGATCTGTGAGTTCAAAGCCACCCTGAACTACATGAGATTGACTAAGTCTAGGAAAGAAAGAGCTGGGCAGTGGTGGTACGTATCTTTAATCCCAGCCCTTGAGATCCTATGCCTTTGCTTGGGAAGCACACACACCTTTAGTCCCAGGAAGTAATATGGCAGGGCGGAGAAAGGTACATAAGGTGTGAGGAAACAAGAACTACAGGCTTTTCGACAGAAGCGTCCCTTTCAGCTGAAGCTCTTTCAGGCTGAGGAGACACTGAGGTCAGAGGCGGCGGCTGTGACTTGCTCTGCTTCTTTGATCTTTCAACTTTCACCCCAATATCAGGCTTTTTTTTTTTATTAAAAGACCATTCAGCAATTCGTGTTACAGTTCTGTTTCAGACCCTTGAGATTAAGATGGTTCACATCTCCAGCAAACACCAAAAGAGTTCCCCAACTTGACTTCTATTCACTCTCCACACACCAGATATGAGCTTATCAAGGCAATGAAGGAAAAACCACCACAAAACCATCTGCTGAAGAACATGGAGCAAGACAGAGATTCATTTTCTTAAACCAAGTGTAGCAAAGTTGGCAGCAGGGAAGAATACAGAATACAAACTGAGAGGGTTCATCTTCAACATAAACAACCATGAGCTGCACAAAGGCCAAGAGGGGCATTGCCTCCACCAGCCCTACCCTGTTCTGGAAGTCAGAAAGTGACAAAGCAATAATCAAATGAAGGTTTCAGGACCTTGCTAAGCCTCCCCTCTGCCACACTCTCTTGGTCCCCATTCTTCACATCTAGGTTTCAAGTCCTCCATTTGCAAATCTAACATACCAAAGTGTGCCAACCACAAGCAGCCAATGGATTTGAAGCACTGTCTGTAAGTCTGTCCATTTGTGATGTGACTCTTCCAGAACAGGCTGGAAGTTCCAGAACAGAACCTTTCCCACTGCACATATGGGTGTAAAAGCTCTGCTACGTTCACCCCTTGTGGCTCTGTGAGGGAGCTGCCAAGGTCTCCTAGACTACTACTCATATAAACAAATTCATACATGTTCAACCCTTAAGGTGTCTAGCTATCATTTCCCAGCATCAAACGGAAGTTTTAGTTAATCCTTGATCCTTGTGCCTTCAACCAACACCCTGGAAATGCTGATGCATTTCCTCTTGGCAACGTGACACCATACTCTGGAAATCCATGGCGAAGAAAGGTTCACCCTAACACTTGTGTGTTGGACATATATATGACCTAGAACATGATCATGTTCCATGTAGCACTTTAAAGAGGTAGCTTGGAGAAAATGGAACCAATAGGGTGCGCTTTAGTCAATCGATCGAGTCTTGCTGGTGTCCAAATTGGTAGAGGAGATTTAGAAGTGAGGTCTCCCATTAAAGCTCATGCATGTAAAAATAAATAAAAACAAAGATGGCGGAGGACATGGAAAGATGACAGCCACCTGCATTCTGATGAGAGAGCCATCGGAGGAAATCACACCCACGGCCACCATGATCTTAGAGGTCTCTAGTACTGTGTGGAGTCAGTTTCCTTTGACCAGTGATATTGTCTTATGCCAGCCCAACCATATGAATACATGGGGCTTTCCCAGTTAGGCGCGTCTCCTTACTTGGGCAGCTACTCACCCTGTAGTAGTCGGTGCTGTACACGTCCCGGGACATGCCAAAGTCCCCAATTTTCACCAGCAGGTTCTCCCCCACCAGGCAGTTCCGGGTGGCCAGGTCACGGTGCACGAAGTGTTGGGATGCCAGGTAGACCATGCCTGCTGCAATTTGCTGAGCGATGTGCAGCATCTGAGATTGGGTCAGCTCAGTGGGTGGGTTGCCTTCCGCCATCAGTACCGCGTCCGGCCCGTGTGCCCTGTGGGAGAACACAAGGGGCTAGAGCCTCGGCTGGAAGACTGGAGAGGGGCTGGGTTTCCGTGCTGGAGGACACGGCCTGACTAGGTGAAGAGGAGGCCAAGAAGCTCCATTCCACCACAGTTTATCTCCATAGCCAAGAGAGTGCACGGCTGCCTCATTTCTCCTGAGTGGGACACCCGGGGCTGTGTGGGCTGAAATGGTGAGACCTCACACCAACACGTCAGCAGGCTTATGTTTCGGGGAATTCAGAGCTCTGCTGCCATCAGACATTGGCCACAGTCTTAAAAACTGAGCCGCATAATCTGCCTGAGAGGGAGTAAAAGCGGGAGCAGAAGCTGGCCCTCCTAGAAGCATGGTCCTAGCATCAGTGAGGTCCCCGGGTCTCCTCCAAGTCGCGCTGCAGCAGGCCACCCTGCCCCAACACTGACCACTCCAGATGTCCCTGCCAAAGATGGGCAGCTCATGGTCCCCTTCAGCCTACCTGATCTGTGACCAAATGTGGCTTTCAAGCCTTGGCTTTCAACCCTTGATTCTTTTAAGACCTGAGTCCTAGCCAGCAGGGTCACTCATCCCCACACACCGTCCACACAGATATCAGGGCCCCCTGTGTCCTGAGAGGGTGTTACAGGGAGTAATGAAACCTGCTACTGGCTCTGCATGGCCTGGGCAAAGCTTCCCTCCACTCCAAGGGAAAATAAGAAGGGAGGGCATCTCCATCTAGTGCTTGAAAATACTTGTATCAAAGATGGAGGGTTTTCAATACATGTAAAGCGGTTGACTCCTTCTGTGGGTCAGAACTACATGAGTGTTTGAAAATGAGAGAGCAAGAATTACGCAACAGTTTTAGCCTGGATTCTGCCTTCCATGAACTCTTCCAGCCCAGACACACTCACTTCTCCCTCAAGGCTCCAGCCTGCAGTGACTCTCCCTTTCTTTGCATTTCTAAAACATGCTGTCACCAAGCTTTTCACCCTGCTTTCTCTGGGAGCAAGCTCTGGCAGAGGCGTGGGGCGTATTCCAGTCCACCACTATCTAACATTCTGATCTGGGGAAATCTTTGAACTTCGCTAATCTGCAATTTCCTCATTAGTCAAAGGCACAAGGGTATATTATGCTGGGTGATCCCTTGGTTCCCCCCGTGTCTCTGAATATCTAGATTTAACCATGCTCTTGGGAGGAGCTTTCTGGTTTCATACCAGGCAAGTCTTAACAGATTTCATCTCTCCTCAAACCCCACCCCCCAGCTGCCTTTTGTGGCACCCAGGAAGAGCCCTGAGGAAAAGTCCCTGGAGGTTATAAAACAGGACACAGCACAGAAGCCAATGCTCAGGCTGTCAGGATTGAATTTGAACCCAATGCCAACACAAGAGAGTTCTATCACCTACTGGGTCTGTTACTTAATTCTATAAACCAGATCCTTTGAGCACTATCCTAGGGCATTTGCATGAGGAAGAACTGATACTGCATGGGGGGGGGGCTTTTTATAAAGTAGGGGTGGGGGATTTACAAAAACTGGGTCTGTAATATGGAGAGTTGCAGGAAATGGGAATTTCTTGAGGATGCCAAAGTCCTTCCCACTTCACCAAAGATTCCTCACTGAGACCTCAACCTCAGGTAAAGGATCTAAAGATACACATAAATTAATGGGGGACCAAAAGACTAAGAGAAACTTTAGGCATTCAAGGAATGAACAAAGGAAATCAGTGTCGGCCATAGCCTGTCCAGCTACAGAAAGCTGGACAGCTGAGTCTGCAGGAGGCATCCATTCCAGGGGAAGGAAGTGTCCAAATCCCTCATGCAAACCTCACCTCTGCAAACCTCCTGCACCAGCCTTGTGCTTCAGCAGCAAAGGGAAGCTGGTGGCCTGGACACAAGAGCTCTTCATAGCTCTGTGCATGGGGGAGGTTCTTCTCACACCCTTGAACATCCCTTTTCCTGCTTGCTTCTGAGAATGCAAGAAGGCTTTTCCCTGGCAGTAGCCTCAGCACACCTTTGCTTTCTTGGAGCAGATGTCCCTCAGTAAGGGGGAGGATAGGTGAATCTCCTGGATGAGTTCTGAAGAGGACCACGGAAGCCAGGTCCTCCTGCATCTCTTGAAAATAAAAACGCATGCTATTCTTCCAGGAGAAGCTCCTTAAAGAGAGGCAATGGCAGTGCCTCCCCGGCGCTGTGGCTTGGGCAACCAACAGCAGGCTTATGGGACTCAACCTTCCTGGTCTGGTTGTCTCCAGCAGGGACTGCAGCTGGCAACTCACCACCCAGAGCTGGCTCTGTGATTCGTACCTCTCTTTACTGTGTATTTGAATGTGTAGTGCTGGGGATCAGTCTCGGGGCTTGTGCAGGTGAGGCACGTGCCTTGTCATTGAGCTGCATCCCAGCCTCCTTCTGATGTGTTAAAAAGTATGTTTATCCTTTAAATTTACTATAAAAATTGATTGGCACATAATAGTTATTCACATTTATGGGACAGAGTGTGGTATTTTAATGCATGTGCATTAGGTATAAGGTATGATTAGACCAAAATAATTGACATACACATCATCTTAGAAATTTATCTTCCCCTTGTATTAATAGGATCATCTCTGTAGCTATTTTAAAATATGCAATTCATTGTTGCCAACCATTGTTACCCAACTCCGGTCATGCAGACTTACATCTCCTACAGTGGCCCCTATACATCCTTAAAGTGCTAAGAGGCACCTGCTCTGGGAGAAGGAAGTGGGGTCCAGAGGGACGTGGCAGGAGTCTCAGCTCCGTCACCTGCTGCATGATTTGGCTTCTTTAACTGCGTCACAAGGACAATCATAGTAATAGTGAGTTTTAGTGTTTATAATAAATAGTGTTTATCTTTAAATTTAAGTCTTGAAATACTATTTGGTTTTTATAAATTGACACATCTTTCATGCTTAGAAATTCTGAATAAATTACTTGAAAATTACTCATCTAGCTTTCTCCACATTAAGAGGGAACTTTGGAGAGATTCTAAAGGGAAAAACTGTGAAACTCTTGAAATAAAATTTTCCTTCTCATTGTCCACTTCACCTCATGTGCTCAGTATATGCTTTTTCCATGAAGAGAAAGGTTAGAGACATAAGACATCTGGCTTTATCGTGCACTGCCAAGATGCTGGGGGATCTGTCATGGCGGCTGTGTGCCAGCTCTCCTCCTAGGAAGAGGACAGCCTGTCCTTGCAATGCATCGCTGCACCTGAGTCTGCTCCTTGGCAGCCACACTGGTCCAGAGTTGAGCAGATTATGGAATCAAGCTGGCTGAGTTTCTAAGCTCTCCATGCCCTGTGTAGGATGCCAAGGGAGGGCTTCTGAAGGCATGGGGGAAGCTAGGGTATGGTCGACAGTCAGAAAGTAAAAAAATGAGTGGCAACAGACACACTCACATGCACATGCAGACACACACACACACACACACACACATGCGCACTCATATACAGACACATGCACATTCATACTCATGCACACACACATACATATGTACACACATGCACATACACTCATACCATATACATTCACACCCACATACACTTGAATACACACACTTATGTAATACACACTCACACTCATACACACATGCACATATATGTGCACATACACCATACACTCATACACACATGCACATATATGTGCACATATACCATACACTCATATCCACACACAGTCACAACCATACACACTCACATTTACATACACACACTCATTTATGCACATATACACACATTCAAAAATACACACAGACACATATACTCCCACATACCCTCACATTCACACACAGAGCACACACTCACTAATATACACTCACACCCATAATAAACACACACTTACTCACTCACAACATATACACACCCATAGTCACACACATTCACACACACACTCACTCACAACACACACTCACACACACACCCATAGTCACACATTCACACACACACACACACACTCACAAACACACCAGTCTGAACATGCAGATACATAAAACTGCATCCATATAATTGTACGTGGGTTTATTTTGTTACAGTATTTAAGAAAGGACATTTTTGGGTTAGGGAGAAAGCCTGAAGAATGATGAAAATATTTCTCATAGGAACAACTAGCCCTCAACCAAAGCCAGCATATCTTAATCTTTTCACTTTAGCCTGACAATGCAAAGTACAGAATCTGCCATTACCCCCTGTCTGTCACCCACAATGAACGCTTTGTTAACACAGGAAAGTGGGTTAGGATTGTTGCTCAATACCGTGAACATTCCATGCACTCCTGATCTCACCTGGCATCCCTTCATACACATACAGCTGCAGGGGAAGCAGAGGTCCAGCCCAGGCAGGAACTGAGCAGCATGTGTAACACAGACAGAGACCGTGCAAACGGTCCAGGCAGCAGCAGCCTGCAGAGCCAGGACTGAAAGCAGCGGAGCACTGTCCTCTCAGTCCTTCCTCCTGTGACTGACTAAGACTGCAGTGTGACTCTTCCAGGAAACGGGACGCTGTCTGGAGCATACTCCTGTGCGAAGGCCTGGGCAGCAGCCCGGGACACAAGAGGAAGATGGGGAGGACTACGTGT
Organism: Peromyscus leucopus; assembly: GCF_004664715.2. NCBI lineage: Eukaryota > Metazoa > Chordata > Mammalia > Rodentia > Cricetidae > Peromyscus > Peromyscus leucopus. The sequence continues at coordinate 4,783,875 of NC_051067.1, forward strand.
GACCCTTACACAGAAGATGCCACTCACTGGGGTTTTGAATCCCTGAACCAAAATAAAGAGGAAAACAGCAGAAATGGTGGGCTGTGGGATCAGAAGTTATTGATAACTCCCCTCTAAACTTGTTCTTGGGGTGCATGTTGTGTTGCTTTAGGCAGAGAAAATGAGGCCAGGAAGGGAAGGTGTTCAGTATGTTCCTCAACACCTTTTGTTTCCCTCAAGTATAATTCTCCACCGAACTACATGGAATGTGCAGGCTAATATTTCAAAGACGACAGCTGATGTTTAAAGGAAAGAACACATAGAAAGGACTGTAAGGGACTTGGGATAGAGGTGTCTGGGAAAGGGGGGCTGATGACCCACTCAGAAGGAGAACCCATGTTCTCTGTCAAGGCTAGGACATGTGGTACCTCACCCTGGTGACCTTACATGTAAGATCCATTTCTATTTCTGTTTCTGCCTGATGTAGATGAAAACATTCTTTTCTTCTATGTCACGTGGTATCTATATGACTCACTATATGCTTTTCTCTAGACAGTCACAGGACAGGGACATTTACCAGGGGTCCCTACCAGGGTGACAGGCAGCCCAAAGTCATGTTATTAAACTCATCTCTTCTTGTGATCCCTTTGCTGACTGAGTTGGTCACCAGGAGAATTTTTCTAGAGTTTGTTCCCTGGACCTGTCATGCTCCAGCATCACTCGGAAGAATCAGCTCATACATGCCAGAGCCGAGTACCAGCTTCACGTCTGTTCGGAGGTGGCAACCCTGCTATTGTACCATGGCATCTCCTCAAAAGCTGCTCTTTGAACCTCTGTGCTCCATGACTTCGTCTCACGTTACAGAACAAACGACTTCTCATGGCTCACGCTCACTCGAAGGCTCCTCTCACTCTGCCCTGTGTCTCCTCCTCCCACTGTCTGGGGGAGGGGACGTCTTGAGAAGCCATTGCTGAACTAAGACCTAATGAGACCCAGGCTAGAAATCCAAGGGGCACTAGCACTCTGTTTCTCTTTAGGGACCGACCCTGCTTACACCCACATCACTCAGGGGGACCTTGTTAGCAATAGCCACACTTGCAAGACTCCATTGGCTCCGTAGGATGTTGTTCCATCCTTTTCCTTTGAATCTTTGGTCTTTGGGCTCGTCCTTTCCATTCTAAACCCAAGAGCTCCTAAGTCAGATCAGCCCCACACAGTAGCTTCCCAGCCTTAAGCTGCCAAGTTGTTACCTACTTCGCCTCCCCAGTTCCTGCCACACCCGGCATGCTAGATGCTTCACTCTGACCCCACTGTACCGTCTATGGTGCCTCCTGGGTACCTTAGCTTCTTCTGTTTCTGTAGCCTTGGGTAATGCTTATCGTTTGTCCACTTGGCACACTCTTCCAGACACATAGCATTAAATGTAACAAATGCTCAGTGAATGCAGATTGACTAATTAGCTTCACCTTAGGTGAGGTGACCAGACAAGGAAAAAGAAATGTGTTCTTCCTTTCCCTCTGCTCCTTTCTCTGTTGTGTGTGGGTGTAGCCATCACCAAAGATTCCTCCAAAGAAAGGCCTGGGTTTCCTTCCCTTCACCCTTCCCAGGAGCTCCCCATCCTCGCTCCTGGTTATCTGAGCAGTGACGTTCTACCCGCTTCTCAAGCCCAGGTTGGCTCCACCCCTCACTGTACCTAAGGAACTTGTTGAGGTCTCCATGCTTCATGTACTCAAAGACCATGATGAGTGGGTCGCCCTCCACACAGACACCATAGAACTTGACAATGTGCTCATGCTGAAGGTTGGTCAGCAGCTCGGCTTCACGGTGAAAGTCCTTGCGGGCATTGTCACTGGCATCCTTCAGCGTCTATTAAAAAGGGGGCATCAAAGAGAAGGTTGTTTCAATAAAGAATTCCATCAGTGAGGCCTAACAATTCTATTAGGGATGAGGGCGTATCTCACTGACTACACAAAATGTCAGGGAACATCCTAATTCCTGAGGAAGTAATGTGTTTGTGAGGCCTCATCCTCATGGGTGCACACAGGTTTGTAGCTTATGGAGCAGTCTCCTAGATGCATTCTCATTGAGTTCTGGGGAGCTTATCTTACAGGCTTCTTACCTTTGATCTGGACCAGTGACTACCAGGGGTTTCCGTCACTTCATGGTGCCTACTGTGACTCCTGTGGTGCTATGTGTACCTTACCTCTACTTATGCACCCTTGAAAAAGGTTTTTTTTCATCTATGTAGATGTATGTGCATGGGTGGATAAGTGTATGCGTGTGTATAAGTAACCACGGGGACTAGAGGTGCTGAATTCCCTGGAGCTGGAGTTACACCTGATGTGTGTGCTGGAACCTGAACGTGGGTCCTCTGAAGAGGCATCATGTAGTCTTAACCACTGAGCTATCCCTTCAGCTCCCTCCAGTCCCTGATCATATGACCCTTTAAAGACTAAATTCTGAAGAGACCTCAGAAAGAAGAACATAGTGAGGCTTGGTGGACCCAGCCTCCAAATGCAACCAGGACCATGTTCAGTCTTTATGCGACACCCTAAAGTTTTCTCCAGCCTGATCCCCACACACTGAGAAATGCCCTATCCCTTCAGCTGTCAGATGATCAATCATATTGCCAAGATGCAGGTGATCCAAAACACACCAGCAGGGCTTCCACGAATAGGGGTGAGATGCACAGAGCCTCATCAGAAGCTCAACAGCATGAAGAGGTGACAGAAATACCTGAAAGTCACGTGGTGGGGTCCAGACCTGGGATAAGAAGCATGAAGCATGAAGCCTGCATACTCCATGGTGCCCTACCCATGCTGCTCTTAGTCAGTGTCATGTATGTATACTCTGTATTGACACATGCTATCATTTAGTCAGGACTGTGGTAGAACCAAAGAGACATTTCAAGTTCAAGGTTAGTGTGCCTAGAACACATGAAGCCCTAGATTTAATTCCCATAATTACACGAGAAAGAAATAGACATTGACCCTAATCTTGACCCAGGTGGTTATGAACAAATAGGGAGAAAGGGCATTTATATAATTAACTATGAATTTAGCAGCCTGAGTGAACCAGCTTCCCCACATCTCTGTTTGGTCTGTCCCTTGGCAGTGCTCTCCTGCATGCGGCCCTACAGTTCCAGTTCCACCATATGTAATGTTTGCAGCTGCTCGGATAATGATGGGTCCTGCCTCCCCATCCCGGAACAAATTCTCACCTTTGCCTGGAATGCTATCTTGGGTGTGGTCGCTGGCATGGGAAATTGAACAGTGCTCCTCCCTAAGGTGTCTACATCCCAATCCCCAGAATTTATGAATGTTACCATCCATTGTAAGGGGAATCCTGCATATGATTAAAGTAAGGCTCCCCGTATGTGGGGATGGGTGAGCCCAGTACCAAACAAAAGCCCTTGTAAGATATAAAGACAGAAAGAAACCCTTCCCCAGAGAGGCTGCTGTCAATCATTATCAAAGTTTGATGGCAGGTGTGACTATCAATATCCAGTTAGATTCGGTCCTGGAACAAATCTAAAGCATTGACATCCAGTAGGTTTGTACTATCTGAGAAAACTTGGCACTATGTCCAACATCCAAGAGTGCTGCCAGACCCTGGTGGTCATTTCCAGGCCCCCTCCTCAGCTCCGTTCTCCCTGCAGGGCCCTTCCTGACAGGTGTTACCTACAGACCACGAGATATGCCACCACCTGAGTTCCCTGGAAGACAGAGCTGAGCTAGATACCATCAAGTGAAACATTTATTAATGGATATTCCCAATATCAACATGAACTGGGAAAATGGAAAAGGAGGCTGAGCTCTGCTTCATCTCAACAGAAGCCTCATTTATCTCTATGGCCAACCTGTAGGGAGCTGATGGAGTCCTGAGTCAATCAATCAGTCACAGATGCAAGGAGCCTCTAGAACACAGTGTTAGCTCCATGGCCAACCTGTAGGGAGCTGAATGGAGCCCTGAGTCAATCAATCAGTCACAGATGCAAGGAGCCTCTAGAACACAGTGTTAGTTCCATGGCCAACCTGTAGGGAGCTGAATGGAGCCCTGAGTCAATCAATCAGTCACAGATGCAAGGAGCCTCTAGAGCACAGTGTCACCTTGCGTGGAATTGCTGAATGCTGTGTCTTTTGTGCTTTCTCAGGCTTCGGGGAGCAAGGTGCTGGTCATCCCCAAGTCTGTCACAGGCTGGGTTTTCAATATGCCATTTGTATTCAAGGGCCACTGCTCACACAAAAGAGGGCATCAGTAAGTATGCTGGAATCCCCAAGGAAGCAGTAGCTGAGGGAGGCATCTCTGCCAGCCGCCATCCCTCCAGAGCTGGCCATTTCCCTAACTATAGCTCTTCAGCAGCACTTAGTGTTCTCTGTGGAGTTGTGACTGGACTCACAGAGACAGAAGTCACAGGTGTCACCCCCCTCAGGCCAGGGGTGATGGCAGCTTAGGGAAATTGTGAAGTAGCCCTTCACTGTCCCCACAAGCACCATAGGCTCTGGCTGGAACGGAAGCAGATTTGGATAGCGGAGTGCTCAGAGAGGCCAGAAATCTCTGATGGTCATTGCCATGGAAACAGTGCTCTTCCTCACACAATAACAAAATGAACAGTGGCAGAGAACTAGCATGTGGATCTCTGCTTCCTTGAATCAGAAGAAAGTGAGCTTGCCACATACCCTCTGCCTCCCAGATTTAGTCTAGTTGGGTCCAGACTAAACGTCTTTGCCTTTCTGTCACACAGGCAGGTGCCATGAGCTTATCATGAGGGTTTTATTTAATTTGATTTTGTACATGAGCATGGTTTGGAGTTTTCTTTTTCCACCTGTCTTTCTGAATTTCTCAAGGGGAATTCAGCAAATGAGGTGAGGGGTGTGGAAGATGAGCTTTGTCACCTGCCTGGTCCTTTCCTTGATCCTAGAGAGAAACACACAGACCTGCACATTCCTTGCCTCTGCCTTACATTTTGGTTTGGGGTATTATGTCTGTCTACACCAATTTATCACTGGCTGCTAATTCAGCGTTACACCACTAGAGGAGCCCTGATGTCCACGGTCTGCAGTAAGCAGAGACTGGCCCAGGATATGGAATAGAAGTGAAAGGTGAGTAGACACTGGGGAAATGCCGTGTCCGCCAAACGAGGCTCAAGAGGAACTCGAGGGTGGTACTATGTGCTCTCACGTGGGGAGGGCTGCCTGACGCACTCTGTCCTGGCCACTTCGCTCCACATTCACCCTCCTTCTAGCAGCATTCCCATGGTGTTCAGGTGGGTGAGGTTTAAGCTAGAGCTGAGAGTCCCAGGTTCAAATCCTGGCCACACCCTGGAAGCTTCCCAGGATCCTTTGTTAAAAAGGACATTGATGTGATTGGAATTTGAAAACGGGTCCCTGAATTCAGTTTTCTCATACAAGGATCCACAGAAGATGAAAGATGCATGGATAAGGCCGTTGGTGTCCACTCAAGCCATGAGAAAGGCTGTACTCTTGGGGAGGTCAGTGGGGAGGTGAGGACCTCCTGAAAGGCTGTCTCACCTCCGGGAAGTATCCGGCTATGTGGAGATGTAGGCTCGGCCCTCACACTCTCCCACAGTTCAGAGATTGCCAGGATTTACAGGAAAGCTTATGTCTAAGGCCTCGTGTGTTTATCACATGCCTAGAAAAGGGGCTGGTCCTTGTAGGTCTTTGTCATGGGCACAGACAAATCCTGCAGAAAAGCTTTCTGGGCAAGCTCTAAGTATGTCCTGTTAATCCAGGAAAGACAGAAAAATGCTAGAAAGACACAGAGAAAGGCAGAGAGAGAGACAAAGAAAGAAAGATTCAGAGGAAAGGAGAGAGAAGGGGAGGAAGGAAGGAAGGGAGGGAAGAGGAGAGGAGAGGATGGAAGGGAAGGGGAGTGGAGGGGAGGAGAGAGGAGAGGAGAGGAGGCAAGAGGAAGGACAGAATCTTCTTTGAGAGAGACAGCCTGAAGATTTAAACAAGCGCCAGTATCTCCACTTCCCCAGTGCTGGCCGGCTCTTAGTGCAATGTCAGAAACTGCAGCTCACTCACATTCTTTTTAAATCAAAGCGATTTTACTATTCATGGACCAAATGCATCCCGCAAACCTGGCATCCTCCTGTGAGCCCATCCATTTTTGCATGGTGGGCCCTTTTTTTTGAAATTATGATTCAATTCTATTTTAAGAGATTTTGGAAAATATGGTGGTAACAACTTGGCCAATTTCAAATCCTGAATTTGGCGTTAAAAGGACAAAATTTTTGTGAGGATAGAATCAGGGCCAGACAGCAATCAGAAGCTAGAAAAGTCTATTTATAAATATCATCTCTGTTTCGGTACCATGTCTGGTTGTCATTTTACTCAATTATGGGAGGCTTGGTCAGTAGCAGAGCTCCTGTCAAGGAGAACCCAGGGGTGTGGGCCCCGCTCACCCTTTAGCGGCCCCGCTCACCCGTTAGCGGCAATCCCCACTTCATCTCCTTTGATGGATGCATTTGCTCCATCAGCATGCAGCCCTATTCTTTACTCCACGCTGCCTCACAGTGCTGTTTCTTCTTTTTCCTGGTGGTTTTCTGGATACTCCAAGGCTGGGGTTATCTCTGACTCCAGCAGGAGGCCTAACTCAGGGCTGACTCTGCCTGTTGTGTGTACATACTCAGAGCCGGGATAGATGTTAACCCAGAAACGATTTAACCAGTGAAGTTAAATACGAGAGATCAAAATCCATTCCAAACAATGAAGCAAAAACTTAAAACCAATAAGAAGCTATCTAGAGAGCAGGGAACTCACCCGGAGCATGAGTGGGACAGTATGGCTCACCAAACTAAACAATGATGTACTTCAAGTTATAGGTGACTTAAGGAAAGATAAAACAGGCTTTTAACAATGCAGACTGCAATTCTTCTCATACTTTAGATATCACAGAGATGGCATGTCTTGGGTAAAGACAGAATATGGAAGAAACTATTAGTTTCAGCTCCCCATTACACTTCTTGAAACACAGAAATGAGGACACTCCCAAGCTGAACAACCAGGGGTCATGGGTTTCCCAGGTCTAGATCTCCTGTTAACAGAAAATCTTTGCTCTCCTCTATCTTCTAGCTGTGCCTTATCCAATATAGTAGACAATAGTGTCATGCCACTAGTTACCAATTTAAATGTTATTCCAAATTGTGATGTGCTTTAGTTAAAAAACAAACACAGAATTTTGGAAACTTGACATGAACAAAATTTGAACTGTCTCATTGACATTTCATCTTAATATGTTGACATGATGTTATGAGATATGTTGAATTAATAAACTATACTAATAAAGTAAGATTAATTTTTTTCTTTTTACTTTACTAATGTGTGTATCAGAAAATTTAAAGTTATAACCCAGTTTCATTAGTGGCTCATATTTTCCTACTAGGAATTGCATTGTTTTTACAAAAACAAGCTCTTCATCCTATGAAGAGGCCAACCCATGCCTCGGGAACATGGGAAGGCATTTCTAAGATGTAAAGTTGAGATAGAATTAGGGCAGACAACCTTTCTTGTAGGGTTGTCACAGTCAACAGTGAGCCAAGCATGCAACTGTTGGCCTTTTTTTTTTTCAAGTTCACACACAGTGAACTTTGCGAGGCATATTTTAATAAACACAAAGAAAGAAAGAAAGACTCATATAAATAAAATCATAGCAATGACAGAGTGTTGTAGGTAGGTCCCAGGCATCTCTAGAAATAAAATCCAAATAATTATACAAAGGTGATAGGGGTCACTATAAAATATACTCTCTGTACTAGAAACCAATAATACCTATGTCAACTCAATTAACTGTCTGTAACTGGTCTTTGAAAGAACTTAAATTATGTGCCAAGTGACAGTCTCAAATACTAGAGTCATAACCAGGTTGTTAGTGCTACTGTATTTATTTTGACAGCGATGCTGGCTCAGGGTTAGGTTCTAATCCACACACTTTAAAAGACTTAGTGATATGGGGAATAAAATTGATGGTTTGTGCTTGCATGTCATTAAGTTGCATAATTAGAAATGTCGACCCTTGAAGATGGGAAAACAAGTTTAGAGACAGTCAGGGAAGAAATGTCAAACAGGAAACGAAGTCAAAGGTATAGTGCAATGTGGTCAAGGTGACGTGTGTGCAGGCTCTGAATACACTAGTGTATCACTGGCAGTCACTTCACCGGACAGGAAGGGGCTGGTGGTTCAGCATGGACCTGTCTTGACTGTGACTTAGTCTATCATGTGAAAGTAGTTTCAAAGGGTACACAGTTATTTTAATTCCTACATCCAAGAAATACAGAAGCATGAAGTGAACTTCAAGCTGTGTTTGATGCCAGATGACTTCTCTTTGGAAAAAGACAACTAGAGCCCTGGGGTGTATTTGTGTGCATGTGTACGTGTACTTGTGCATGTGTGTGTGTGTGTGTGTGTGTGTGTGTGTGTGTGTGTGTGTGAATATGTCCACAACATCATTTTTGTATAGCAAAGCGTCATTTGAAGCTTTTATAGCAAATTATCATTTCAAGTTCTGTGATTTCTGTCCCAAGAACCCAGTGAAGGCTTAACAAACAGTGCTTTCTGCAGTCTGAGTCCCATTAAAACACAAAGACGATCTTTTAAGGAAATATTGACAAATGTCCTTAAAAACAATAACTTCATCAATTACCATTTTGTGGAGACAAGGATTTCACATGTCAGTGTAAATGCAAAAAGTAGGAAAGGGGCCCATGGGGGAGGGAAGGATGGAAGTGGAGACTCATGATGGGCAGGATGATGTGATAACTATGGTAAGAAAGGAGCCAGGTGGTAGTAGTGCACGCCTTTAATCCTAGTACTCAGGAGGCAGAGCTAGGTGGATCTTTGTGAGTTCAAGGCCAGCCTGGTCTACAGAGTGAGATCCAGGAAAGGTGCAAAGCTACACAGAGAAACCCTCTCTCAAAAAACCAAAGGAAAAAAAAGAAGGAAGGGAAGGAAGAAACTGAGATCTGTCTTAGACATGAACTTGGTAGGGCAGAGAGATGGCGAGGTTGAACTCTCTATGTGTTCTCTCATCTATAAATCCTTCTATTGCTTTGGGATGAAAGGGACTGAGCCTTTTTTCTCTCTCTTTCTCCAATTCCTTATACATATTTGGAGAGAGGTAACACCAGTTGCTTCCTTGCCTGAAAGTAGCATCTTTGGTACCCATGGCCAACTTAGATGAGTGAACTATGGGTAGACGATGTGGCACGAAGACTAATAGATGCTGTAGATGACCAGCAGGGATAAATGACCCCCAAATCCCTCTTCTCAAGCAATCCTAGAGGCAATGTAAGCAGCTGTTGGTGTGTTTCTACCAGTTAAGCATCAGTGAGCAACTGAGGTACGAGAGCAGTATGTTACTAGAAGCCAAGAGCGGTTTCGGTGTCTCTTACTGACAAGGTAAAGATCAGATGATCACAGGACTTCCTCAGATCCCAAGCAAGCTTATGGATCCCAAATGGCCCAATCACAGTAAGGAATGACTCTTGGGTCCTATTTGAGATGATTGTATTTTGTGTTTTCCCCAAAAGATCTCTTATCTCTTTTTAAGACTATAGTATAGCATCTCTGCTATTTCCTTAGGCAACACATATTTTCTCATGTTCAGACTATGTGCATTGTTGGTCTGACTCCATTGTCAATTTCTGCAGATGAATATGTGACTCATACCTGGGTAATCAGAAGATTTCTGACATAACGTAAGGCAAGTCAATAAAAGATCAATCTTTGCTACAGCATGAGGAGAATCTGTCTGAAAATGAAGTCAGTTTTAAAGAAAGTAAGCCAGGGGATGAGATGGAGAGCCCAAGGAGGCACCCATTGATTTTCTGAAGCTAGCAGTGCCTGCAGCTAGGTTAACAGTGGAAGGCTTTCTATAGCATTGCCCCCTCTGCTTACGTCATTCTGACTTGGGTTTCCAAAGATCCTTTCATTCATTTTGAGAAAGTCAATTATGAGGCATGAGGCTTGATTGCATTTCCCTGAAGTCAAAACTCTCTTGGGAATTCAGTTTTTCTACCCCTATTTATTCCCTGATGTTAAATTTTCACTTATGTAGATAAGAAAGTGCCTCTCATCCTTACATGCAAAATTTACTCCTTTATAAGCGGTATTGTGTTGAATTTCCTCAAGTTGGTTTGCCAGAGAGCACATGGAATTTAATAAATAGAAGTGTGGTCACAGTGAGCACAGGAATAGGGTCAAGCCCTAGATCTGACAGTAAATGACCTCATGCAAGCTGTTTGACCTTGGATGAGCCACTAATCTCTGGATTTGTGGGTTTTCCCTTGTTAGTTTGTTTTTATTTTCTTTTAATCATTTTACTTAGATTTATTTATCTTTATTTTGTATTTTGCCTGTATGTAGGTCTGTGTACCACATGTGTGCAGTGCCTTGGAACCCAGAAGAGGGTGCTAGATCCCACAAGACTGGACAGATGGTTGTGAGTCACTATGTAGGTGCCAGGGATAGAACCCAGGTCCTTTGCAAAAACAGCCCGTGCTCTTAACTGCTGAGCCAACTCTCAAACCTTCTGGGTTTCTCTCTGTGTGTCTTTTTCTTTTGTAAAATGTGAGCTAAAGTGTAGCTGGAGAGCTTCTCTCTGTATGTTTATTTTATAAGTGGGTTGTTGGACTGCTGGGGCTTGGCGGGACCCGGAGAGAAAACTCCAGCTACACTAAAGAACATTAATAATAGTAGAATGTACCTATATAACTATTCAACAATTCTGCCCTTTCTTTTTCTTTGTTTTTAAGGCAGCCTCAAGTAGCCCACTTGGTTTCACCGTCACTTTGTAGCTGAAGGTGACCTTCAGTGCTGGATCTTTCTGCTGCCTCCTTTGGCCAAGTGCTAGGATTGCAAGTGTGTGCCACCACGCATAACCTATTAAACCATATCTAGAATGATTCTCATTACATTAGATTATTAAAGTTACATATTGTCTTTACAGTTTCTTTCAACTGTGACCACCAGTGTTTCATGAAAGCACTTTGTTGTGTAGAAATGCCAATGATCAACTCTTTAGTGCATCAGAAATGTATCATTTCCATGGTCTGTACCCATCCACTCACCCACTATCAACCATCTCTTCACTTATTCAATAAGCATTTCTCTTTTGCATCACACTACATATTAGGCAAAGTGCTGAAAGTAATGGTTCCCTCTGTAGATTATGATTGACACCCTACAAGCGGTCACAGATATGAAATGTCACTCATTAAGTAAACACACTAATCATAATTTAAAAATCTTGATAATGCTGTAAAGGCCAATTATAGAAGCCTTGACAGCACACAGCATGGAGTTTTGTCTGGTTGGGGAACAAACAAAGACAGACCTTCCAAAAAGACAACTTGAGCTGAGATACAGGAGCTGAGGTTGCCTGCACTGGTGGACTGGGTGAGGACTGGGGCGTTGTGTCAGATGATATGTTGGCTTGCCTTCTGGTGAAAAAATAGTTTGTAAGTCACTTTTCCAAAACTCTTAGCAGAGAAAAATACCATTATTTCTTCTGTGGAAAAGAAGAAATTCAGAAATATTTACATCTGGTCTCAGAAAAGCGTCTGCTGAATTCACCAGCACACTTCCGATTTGCCCAAGACTTCACCTGTGCAGACAGCCTCTCTGGCTCTTTAACTTCATATCTTGAGGGAGTCACTTGACTTCCCTAGGTCTCAGATTTCTCATCCATAAAACACGAGGCTAGGGTTTTATTTATATGGTTTTAAAGGTTTCTCTCATATTCAGCATTCCTTGTTTCTAGAAATAAACTGGAGTTAGCCAGGGAGGGGCATAAATCCTACAAAGCAGACTTGCAGCTTTATTTGAAAACCAAAAATCAGCTTGCATTCATAGTACAAAAAATGTTGTGGGAAGGGTAGTTATTGAAATGCACGTTGGATGGAGCCAAAAATAGCAAATGCATCGGCAGTTAATGCAGGGAAAGTGCGATGGAGCGTTTCCTTGGCAACCGAGTAACTCAAAGGTAAAGTAACTGGGTTTGATCAAAGACTAGTTTCTTCACTTCTCTCCTCTATATGGGCTTTTTAATTATAATTCAGTATAAAGGGGAAAACGGTGGACAAATCCATTTCACTGAAAAACAAAGGTCATCCAAAAAAGAAAAAAAACAAACAAAAAACAAAAAAACAAGAAAAGGGCAATCCAGTTGAAGCAAACAAGCAGACCCTGTAACTGAAGAGGTATGATTTGTCCGCGTGCCCTTGAAGGCAGGCACATGGCCTAGAACACTGACTACTTCAAGCTACTAAATTATTTGGGAGAATCAACACCAGAATTCACATAAATCTGTCATCTGTCAATCTGGACATAAAGCTTTGGATTTCAAACCAAAGTCAGCTCTTTCCAGAGAAGGAAAAAGGACAATGGCTGCAGTTTCTTAGCATGCATAGTCAATGCTGCAGAGGTTGCTAGGCAACAGTAGAAAGGCTGTCAAACATCCCCTGGTGCATCCAATGGGGTAGGAGCAACCCAAGCCACTCCAGAGAGGTGAGAGGCTCTACAGTCCTGGAAGATGTGTTCAGTTTGACATTGCTTAAAAGTGAAACACAAAACAAATCCTTTTGTTATGGTCAGAGAGAAATGATGGGCGTTTTCCTCCAACAACAGTACAGCTCTGAATACATTTTCGATTGGACCAAATCCCTATAACTGAGTGTGCCCAAGTTGTAGAAAGGCTCTGTGCAAGGTCTGTAAATTATTCTTACCTGATTCACCCTGGAGCTCACAAAGATACAACCTCTTTGTCCAGAGGATCGACATGGTGCCCTGAATGAAGCCTGGGTTATAGCAGGTAAACTTCTGATTTAACATTCATATTTAAGGTCATTGCTATAAAAATCCTTAGGTCTGTGGTCATGAGGTAAGAGTAAAACTTTAATCTACAGTCCCTTTGTCCTTCTTATTTCAAGTGACAATTTCATTTTAACTCCAATAAGACTGGCAAAGAGAAGTCAGGATTTGACAGAGTCAAGTAGCCTTTCCCCGCTAGCAGCACTATTTAATGAACAAACATTGATCACAGACCATTAATTTGCAGAAACATCTTTGGCAAAGCCAAAAGGTCCATGAAGAATGGGTGCTGTGTCTGAATTTGAGCCACAATTGGGACTTAAACAAGAGGAAGGTCTAACTGGCAATATAATAATGGGAGACAGACCCCGAAAGAAGCATGCTGTGCACACGAAAGCAGCATGGCAAATGGTCTTCTAAAGCCCAGCCGAGGTTGGGCAGGGGTGGGAGAGGACCTACATAAGAACAATCAGTCATCCCTCATTGTTAGTAGACAAGGCCGGCCACTTTGTTTTAGTGTCTGCTCAAAAGGAATCTGAATGCACAAGCTTCCGGTCTCCTGAATCTAACTGCACAGTACCTTTTCCTTAAGGGCATTGAAGGAGTATAGGAAAGTCAGTACAGAGCAAGGATGAGAGGCTAGAGTTCCTGAAAACTCAGTTGAATGCCCATATATCTGGCCAAGGTCGCTCAGCTATCCCCACACTGTCATTTAGAATCCCCTGGCCATGCAGGATTTTCACATACTTGAGGGGTCACGTGTACACCACTGTGAAGTGAATTCATGAAGCTTTGGTTAGGCTTCCTGATTGGCTGCCAAATAGAACGTAAAACACAGATCCAACATGGGCATAGGTCTTCATTTTGCATATTTGATATAAATGGCTCCATTAGGGATAGACATCTCCTGTGATTCTTCCAGCCTGAACACTTGTTCATCTATAAAATTGCAAAAATAGCAATACATTTGATCTCATCTATCCCCAAAGATAAAGAAGATTGAAGTAGAAAGTGGAAACTAGAGATAAGAAACTGCCAAACGCCCTGTATGTGATGTGCTAACAAATAGAGAGCTTTGTCAATAGACAGGAGAAAAGAAGTAAGCAAAGAGCAGTAACAAATCACCTCCAGCCACCACAGTCCCCCCTTGGAGCAGCTCCTACCATCTGGCCTCACATCTCTTTAGAGTATCCCTCTTCTCCCCCTCCTTTCTTAGGCTTGCATCCATTTCCTATGTTGAAGTCATAATGTGTATTTGATAGCTGATAATTTCTAGAGCCATTGGTCCTTTAGTAGTTGAAACATGTAGCTCTTAAGGGTTTTCTGGGAATTTATGAGCATCATGCCACTCTGGACAGGGCGTTTAAAATATTTCAGATCATGAGGAAAGAAGATGTACAATTTTTCTACCTGGAAAAAAATTAATAAGCCGTCTGGTCTTCAGGATGGGTGACTTCAAGAATAATTTTATTCTCTTGGTTATTCATGTGTGTACAATAAAACCTGATATCATAGTGGAATATGCACCAGATTTCTTAAAGAAATAAAATATTGCCTAGGTTATAATGTCTGAATAAATACGATTCATGCAAATGGTCACTGTTTAGCAAAAATATAACTCAACAATAACTCAGCCATCTTTCTTTCATTAGTCAAAGAGGTTAAGTCTTATTACATAAGCCACATCCACATTCAATTGACACTCAACTCTTTACAATTGTATGACCTTTTAAATATTTGATATCCATATATCAAAAATACCTTAGTGAGTTTTCAAAAAAATTATAATGCATGTTTAAAAGATCTGCCCAAATCCATTGTGGTATTTTTCTCAAGCTCTACAAATCTCAATAGAAAATTATCCCTTTCAACGTTATTATTTATCTTATTGAAGAATAGGACTCCTTTTTTAGTTTGGGAGAACATGACTATGATGAAGGACTTTCAGATTTCTTTATTTATAAAAACCCTACATTTGCTATGATGGTAGAATCTATAGGAGATGCCATCTAACTCTTTGTGAAATCATGTCTATATTGTAAAAAATATTCTGTGGCTTCATACACTTTGGAAGGGACAAGTATAGATGGCATATAGGAAAAATTCAGTGCAACACAATCAATACTCCTTCCTTTTAGAATCTAGAAAATATAACGAGTCCCAGGTAATGAAGTCACCAGCATCCAGAATTAGGGGAGAGAAGCTTGCATTGTAGCTTAGCTGATTGAATTCCATTTCATCTCATTGACCTGGATCTAGACTTTTGTTAGTATAACTTTAAAAAGAAGCTTGGAGATAGTCATGGCCTACAAATTGGATGGTTGCTGCCGAGGATCACTTCTGATGGACAGTTCAATGTGCCCCAAATGTCCTTCTGACTACTCATATAGGCAGAAGAATTTAAAAATATGTGTACCATTGAAAACATAATGTATTCTCAAATTGGTTACTAAAATATAACAAAATTAATCTCCCACAGTTCAGTGGGACTGTGAACAAGGAGTGATTGTGGAATGTTATCTTACCTTTACAGCTACCAAGATCTTATCCTGCTCAGGACAGAGGTTATAGCATTCTGCTAGGAAGACTTTTCCGAAGGCCCCTTCACCAAGCTCCCTCTTCAGAACAATGTTGTGTCTCTTGATGTGCTGAACAACTGTAAAACAAAGACCCCTGTCACTCACGGCATCCCTAAGATCTGTCACACGATGTGTACAGGACCACCCCTTCCCTCCTGTTATTTTACAGAGCTTCGTGGAGGAGCTGCACAGTCTGTACCTGTGTGAGTGGCAGGACCCCAGACAGCCCCTTGGTAGATGTTGCTTTTCATGAAAGTGGTGATCAAGGCTTTGAATTGATGGGAATTATCCTCCCCAGTAATTCACGTGGTTCTGATCTCCATGAGCCTCTGGGAACTCTGAGCAGGACTGTTCACGACTGTTAGGACACATATTAAGATCTGTGTGCTAGCAGCATGCCGGATTTCTGAGGAGGGGGACTGCGCTCATTAGCAGGGTGCCCTGTAAAGTCAAAGGACTGCCCAACTTAAATCTTGATTTAACTCCTTGCCTGTCACGTATTCATTGGGAATTAAGTTGCCGCTTGATTCACACTTCACACTCCAATAAGTCTCAGGCAACATTTAACATTTTTCAGCATTTGACTAACACATTAATATATATTTTTTCCAAATAGAAAGGAAGCTGGTGGAAGGGTAGTTAAAGCCATAGTTAATCTCATTAATCATAGTCTCATTGTCTTCAAAACTACAGTCAAGAACAGTTTCCTGGTGTTGAAACAGAGAGCAGAAGATAGATCTTTTCTTTAGGAAATGGGTTGTCTGTCAGCATTTGCAGACTTCGTTGTGATTCGGGACATAGGTTATCTGAAAATGTCCTCTGCCAATGAAATAACCTCCAAACACAGTAAATGTCTCTTTTATACTTTCAGTCACAAGTAAAGATTTTGATTGTCAGTACAGTCTACATACTAAATTGATGCTATATAAATATTACTGAGTTTGTATAAATATTTCACAAATTTGATGACACTCTCGGTTAACTGAAGCAATCACACTAGGTATGTATGCAACAAAGCAGCCCAATTCTCTGAAAATCCAGGAATGCGGAAAAACAAACAAATAAACGAAACATGTCAACAACAAAAGCCTCAATCTCCAGTTTCCACACTATTGAGCTAAGAAATTCTTGCCATTTTCCTCCGTGAAAACATCAGGAATTATTCTAATTTGCTTCACTTTCTGTCTCTTGAACAAGCCCAGGAAGCCCCGCCCATCGCGAAGCCCCGCCCATCGCGAGGCCCCGCCCATCGCGAAGCCCTGCCCATGGAGCCCGCCATCCCAGCAGCGCTTATTCCAGCCAGGGCTCAACCGGTCCAGTCCCTGTCCAGTTCTTGGATCACAGTCTGCAATTCCACAAGCTCCCAAGAGCACCCAGGCTTTGTAGCCTCCTCAGATGAAGGCCACGCCCCGGCTTCTCCAGGAGGTCAACGCCCTCACTGTCTTCTCCTTCCCCGTGCAGAGCCCCAGCTATTCTGAAGCTTCTCTAAGGATACCCCATGTATCATCTCTGCCCTGTCCTTGCTGACATCTTGGATTCTCCAGTCACCCAACCAAACACCTGCCTCACATTTTCTCTCTTGGGTCTCAGAGCTCTGGGAACAGAGAGATTCGAGAACTTGCCTGAGCTTCAGTATACACCAGACTGCCATCGCCCTTGGTGTTTTGGTAGCGAAGAGTCCGCAGGCATAGGGAGACTTGGGTTGGCTCTTGGTTAGACTTTAAGCTGAATGTTCCTGGGAGAGAGTCTCTCAGGGAGGAAAGTGCTTCACCTGGGTGCCATTCTCCTTTTGCTACACTCTCTTAAAGGTCCTATGGTCATTTGATTCTCTTGCCTTCAAATATCCCAAGTGGGGCAAGCCCACGGACCCCAGGATGAAAAAGTGCCCATCATGTAAGCAGGGAAAAGTCTCGCCTGCTTCCTTCCTCCGAGATCAGTTACCCTCAGCTTTTCACTTTGGAAACTTGAGGAAAATCACTGCAAACTTAACATTAAAAATTAAATGAGAGTCAGTTAGACGCCTCAGAGAGTAAGGACAAGCGTGGCAAGCTGAATTTGATGCCTTCAACCCACATGGTGGAAGGAGAGAACTGACTTCTGCATGCTGTCCTCAGACCTACACACACACACACATTAACTAATTAATGTAAAATTATCAATGATTAAGTTTTCCAACTCCCTCATAAACTGCTCCCTCTGTTTGAAAGAAAACTCAAGACTGTAGTTGGCTTTGTGAAGTTTTCTTTGAAACTGATCCTGTTCCTGTGCCCCTACTCTCCTGTCCCCAAGGAGATATCATGGATGGAATTTTCCAGACTGGAAATTTGGTCTCCTTGGTCATTTGCCTCATGAGCAGTAGAAAGAAGCCAATTTTCAGTATTATATTGCAATCATATTATCATCAATGAAAATAATGTGTTGGGCCACAAAGTGGCGGTCCCAGCTTAACTTGCCGCCTGCCTCAAAAACATTTAAATTCAATTCTTGGTATAGATTCCCTGAAGAAGTAAAAACGTTATGCACATACAAAGGCAATAAAGTATCAATCCATGACCATATCCATTATTACTGAATCTAAAACTAATAAAGATATAAATAACTATAGCTCTATCCACTTAAGGTCTCAAGCAGGAAATGTGTCTTTCCCATTTCCAGGATAATGACATTTCCTAGAAACCGTGGCCCCATGGACACAGCCTGCCCAGCACATGGGTCTTAAAGAGGATGCTGTTGAGTACCCTTCTTATGCCAAGAACTAAGGGACCTGACCTTTTTTTTTTTTTTTTTAAGTATTTGTAGTTCAGGGGAGGAAGATGCCAAACAGGAATGAGGGTTTCCATGGGGCACTCTAACCCTCCTGTTCCCCACAGTCCTATGGGGATTTCCATGGGGCACTCTAACCCTCCTGTTCCCCACAGTCCTATGGGGGTTTCCATGGGGCTCTCTACTCCTCCTGTTCCCCCACAGTCCTATGGGGGTTTCCATGGGGCTCTCTACCCCTCCTGTTCCCCACAGTCCTAGGTGCCAGGCCTCTCTATCATTGGCGTTTGTAGACTGAACTTCATGATAGGAGGCAGACTTTACCACCATCAAGATCACCCCCTGCTGATATTGAAGTGAAATTGACATTTCATTGGTGATTACTCTTTCTACTAGAATATTTCAGACCTCCACACTGACCTTTTGTAAGTGTCTGAACATCTCACGATGAACAATTGTATTTTATTATTAAACTATAAAAAAAACCCCACAGAACATGAAAGTGAAAAAACAGAATATATAGTCATATGATTGACAATACTTGGGTGCTAACTATCTCAATCTATGGCAATATATAGAATTAGGTAAATGTGCCCAACTTTTGGAACTAAATTTGTGTGAAGATGGAAACAATGTTTAGGATTTTCACCTACATTTTTATTCTGATGCAAATTAGTACTAAATTGAAAATAAATATCTAAGACCACCGATGCAAAGCTCCTAGACAACAAAAGACTAAATATTCACAGATTATTGATGAAGTAGGACATACACCAATACTGAGCCATCCTCAAGCAGTTTATAGCAAAAAAAACAAAACAAAACAAAACAAAACAAAACAAAAACAAACCTAACCCAATGTGCATCACCAACAATCAATTTTCATACCCCACAGAGTGAGGTCTCTTGATTCCTGTATGGTCACAGAGAATCCACTTGCTTGTGCTTTTCCAAGCATAGTTCCCACTGAAGAGAGGGAGGAGGCTCCTACCACATGCTGACTGCTATTATGGGCCCAAGGATGCATGGAGACTTACGAGAGTCATGAATCCTCAGGACAGTCTGCTAGGGAGTTCTTACCTCCATTTTCACATTAAACACAAAGAAATGATTGATGCCCTTGACTCTGTCCCCACAGTAAGTAGGGAATTTCCTAAGAAGAGTCCTCATGGCAGAGGTCAGTGAAAAAATGTACATACAGGACTGGAGAGATGGTTTAATGGTTAAGAGTACTTACTGCACTTACAGAGGACCCAGTTCAATGCTAAGCTCTCACATGGCAGCTCATAACCTTCTAGAACACCAGTTCCTGGCAATCTAACCCCTTTTTCTGGCTTCCTTGGGTATGTTTGTGGTGAACACACATACATGTGGGCAAAACACCCATATACATTTTTTAATTAAAAAATTTTTTTAAAGAAATAAATATACAACGCGAAAGCCACCCTTGACCTAAGCTTTGCTCAGGGAATCCACATGGTCTCAATAGTATAATCCATGAAAGTGAGAGCCTATGGCTACACACATGAACACTTGAAGCATGAAGTTGACAAACGGATGTAATTTCTCTGAACCTGCTGCTGGGTCTAGATCACATTAGGTTATCAAAATTCTTACATGAATAAACAAAAGCATGAACATGCAGAAACAAGTGAGCTACTGAGAAAGAGAAAATAATGGTGGAAACAGTATGAAAGTGGGGAGAGAGAAAGAATACCGGGGAAGAGGCAAAGCCTGGGTGTGTTTAAGAAATCATGATTAGTTATGTTTCCCTAAATAGCAGCAGGTGCTACAGTAGGAAACAAGGGTGGAGTTGGGGCATAGAGTGCCTTGAATAGTTCCCAAAGCCATTCAGATGTATTCTCACACTAAGATAACAGGGACTTGAGGATAAATGACTTCATTGTGCTGTGTTTCCATTTCCTCATCTTCAGATGATTGATCTGGAGATAAATGGCATCTTGGAATTTCTCCAGGACATGCATTCTACAGTCTATGGTTTATGATAATCTATCCATCAGTAATATATCTATCATCTATCATTTATCTATCTATCTATCTATCTATCTATCTATCTATCCATCCATCCATCTATCTTCTATCTATCTATCTATCTATCCATTTGTCTATCTATCTATCATCTACCTACTTATCTATCTATCCATCCATCCATCCACACATTCTTCCACCTTTCATTCACCC
The DNA here is from genome assembly GCF_004664715.2 of Peromyscus leucopus. Lineage (NCBI taxonomy): Eukaryota > Metazoa > Chordata > Mammalia > Rodentia > Cricetidae > Peromyscus > Peromyscus leucopus. The sequence goes on from NC_051067.1 coordinate 4,804,225, forward strand.
ATCTATCCATTGTCTCAGTTCTAGGGAACTAAAGCAGGTCTTTGTACATAGGAAGAAGCAATATGTACACCAAAACAAGATCATTCTGCCTGTGGTAAAGCTGGAGGCAGGAGGTCCAGCTAGGGGACTGCTATAAAACTGATTGTCATGAGGCTGAAAAAAGCTGAGGATGGACTCTATCACACATCTTTCCTCCCCAGGTCCTTTGTCCTTCATGAGCATAGAGCTGTCTGTCATCAGCTCTGTTCTATACTGATCACAAAGGGAGCAGAGGATGTCACCAAGGATTAATTTTCGAAGAATGTGAGAAAGGACAGGCAAAGACAGAAGTGACCCAAGTGGACTCATCAGAGACTGGAGACAGGCCTAGAGATGATGCTGAGTAGAAAGCAGGACAGATAAGCATGGATGGAGTAGTTAATTGGAAGATATAGGCTACTCTCTGGGGGCTTTGCAGCAGCAAAGGGCAGGATCAGAGGCAGTCAGGTCAATCTAGAAATGGCGTGGGGATGGGGAGCAGGAGGGAGTCCAAGGTTTTGAGTATATGTAAATTAAGAGGGGTGATGGAGGATGAGAAACTAAATGGATATCAAAAGAAGAAGGAAAGGTAGAAGGACAGAAAGGAAGGGAAGAAATAGGTGGTGGGGATAACTGGTGAGGAGATTCCTAGGTTAGGTGCAGGGAGTACAGGGAAGGGAGGTAGGGAAAACAGTAAAGTGAACAACCCTCTGAGGGCGTTCTGCCTTGATTCTCATTATAGCAATGGGCCTCTGAGAAGGGAGCAGAAAGTCAGGGCTCCAACAAGCCCCCTGAATTCCTTGAGCCAAGCCTTGCATTAGGTGCAGCGAAGGATAAGGCAGACTCTTGCAATGGTTTCACCTTCCTGGAAGGGCAACTGGCATCTGCCTGGTCACCTTGTGCAACAGCCAAGAACAGCAGCAAAGCATTTTTCATTCCAGACCCAATTCCAGCACTCTGAGCGGGCAGAATAGCTGTGGCGGAGGGAGCTGTTGTTCATGTAACCGGAGCATCACAGCAGGTGAAGTAATGGAGTTATTTGAAGTTAAATTCAGTTTCTTGGCAGAAATAGGCAATGGGGGTTGGGGGAGAGCCCCAGAAATCTTTCAAGCTGTTAGACTGAAAGGAACACCACACTTCAAAATACACAGACGGCACATCCTTCGCTTTGACATCACCGAACAGCCAAAATTATATCTGTTCTACACACTGGCATGTGGCAGAATTGGATTGATTTGCCCTGACAGCTCTCCCTGCTGGGACAATACTTGTCAGTCAGCCCCAGCAATGTTTGTATTTTCGAAAATCATTATGCACAATGATTGTACAGAATCCTGGCAGGTAGGCCAGACAGTCTTCTCTGTACACCCCTCTGACCTTGCATCCTTGAACTCTAAAGTTCTTCCTGCCCCCAGGGCTCCCAAACCTTCCGTGGCACCCTGCTCACTGCCTCCTCCCAGACTGTGCATATCCCCTCCATTTGTGGCTCTTCTCTGGTATGTCTCTCCTCTTGTGCCTTGCCTCCTAAAGCTTTCTAATTACCTTTTGCAAAAGAGTGGTCCTTTGCCAAAGTACCTACAGGAGTTTTTGTGGGGAGTGTTTTCACTATCACATGTCATTCAAACGCAATACAATGAACAGTGTACTATGATGTAAATATCTGAGCATCTTCTCCATGTGCACACACTGCAGTGAAGGGGGGAGCTAGGCGAGAAGTCTGCACATCACATGGTACAGTCAGAACGTGGAGAGTGGAGCAGGGACATCAAAGTGCCTTGTAACTGGACACTCAGGAAAGGCTTGGTGTGTCACCAGAGCCAACTTAGGACCAGTGGAGAGGAACCCTCATGAGGAAAGTTCTGAACACAATAGGAAAGGACAAACAGATTAAAAACAGAGACTATGGGATTTCATGAAGCCTAGAACATGACCGTTTCCAGGGCTGTTTTCTCTTGCTATTGACTCTGCAATAGCTTCATAGAACGGAGCTAAATGGTGGTCATACCCAACGATACATGATCAATTTCTGAAATGTGGAGGGTCACTGAAAAGGTATCTGGATGCATCCCAGCTGTTTTCCAGCTCAGCATTGCCATGGCTTTCTGTGCAGTTGACATGTAAAGCAACAGAGCCAATGACAGCTTTTTAATGTGCTTGCTGTGGGATGTCTTTCTGTATGCTGTGAATATGTGTTGCTCTGATTGGTTGATAAATAAAGCTGTTTGGCCAATGGTGAGGCAGAATAAGGTTAGGCGGTACATTCCAACTGGAGAGAGAGGAGAAGAAAGGAGAGTGGGGCAGACGCTGTGAGCCAACGCCAGGGGAAGCAAGACGTGAAAGTACCAGTAAGCCGCGAAGCCACGTGGCAATGCATAGATTAATAGAAATGGGCTGAGTTAAGTTGTAAGAGCTAGCTAGTGAGAAGCCTGAGCCAATAGGCCATAGAATTGGTAATTAATATACACCTCTGACTGATTGTTTTACAAGTGGCTGTACGACCGTCGGGCCGGGTGGGACCGGAGAAACTTACGGCTACATGTGCTTACATGATGACTTACATTTTAAGATGTGACATCCTTGAGAGAGCTTGACAACACTTTCAGAATCTTTCACTCCTGCATCCTTCCCAGGCCCTATCACTCATCATTTAAGCATCTATGTAAACAGGGCTGTGGTCCCTGCTGTGGAAGATTAAAGAATGAGGAAGAGGAAGGGACTTGAGTGGCATTCATTCACTCTGCATCAGCTGTGTGCTAGGCACTATGTTAAACATTTTTGTCCACATTATCATATTCAAACCTTCTAAGTGACCTGGGGAGGAACTCTGGTCCCCATTTGCATGGTAATAGGATGGGGGAGAAGTAACTTGGCTGCGCTACACACCTGGAAAGTGAGCAAAGGTTCTAGGTTTGGCTTCAAAGTCTAAGCAAATACTTCCTGCCTCTCATAGACTGTTGACTCTTTCCCTAGATGAGTACAGTTTAATTAGGAGACAGCTAGTACACAAATAACAGTTATAAAATACAAAGACTGCTATGACAGAGATGAAATATATAGGGTTAAGGGTTTTTAGATGTTTGGGAAAAGGCCTTTCAGTACACGGTTGAAGGTTAGTGGATGCGTCATTCAAGTTTCCATTGCGAGCTGTGCAGGATTGAAATGTTTGTCTAAAGGAGAGTATTGTTGGATATAACAAATTATGACATTTCCAGAATGCCAGGATGTCACTGACTTGATCACACCCTGGACTTTCATGTGCAGACATGTCTGCACTGAAGCTCAAAGCTGAAAACTATTTAGGTCAAAACAAATGAAATTTCCATCCATGCAGGCCAAACCAGACAGATACTTGCCATTTGATCTTCCTCAACTGAATCTATCACTATGTCTCTTTTTTTTTTTAAATGGAACTTCTGAATTTTAAAGAATTTGTATGTATGTATGTATGTATATATATATATACATGAATATTTATATGTTAATATAAATATTAGAGAAAAATGTTGAAGTAATTTGTGCTCATGCCAACGAATTACGTAACATCAAAGAGTCTAGAAAACAACTAGAAGCTTCTACCCTCTTCCCTCTCCTTGATCTCACTTCCTGGCCAACCACTGAAAACCAACTTGACTCTGTTTTCTGGGGCTCCTTTCCACACCTCTAACCAGACTTCATACACTTTGCTTTTGTTTCCCAATAGAAAGCACACATTTCCCTTCTACATGACTGAGAATGTGCCTACACTCTCCTGCCTCTTCCCAGAAACTGAAAGGTGTATAGCTTTTAGTTCTTCTAAGTGGCTTTCATACTCTGTTCTGGCCAGGTCTAAGGTGCTCCTGGACATGATGGAGATGATAGTGTCTCTACGGTCACTTCATTCCCACTGCTGTTTTTTCTTCTTACCTTTATCGAATCATTGTCAAAATTGTTACATTGGTTTTCAAACGACAGTGATACAGTAAGCGCCTTAGATTCTAAAAGGCACACTCACCCTCTCTCTCCACTGTCCCCACACTCAGCTGATCTCAAATCCTACTTAAACTTGAGGATGAAAAGCTGGATGGGTGTTGCAGTTTCCTGTGCTCTCATGTCAGTTATGGAGCCTCTCCAAACAACAGGAGGTCTGGCTAGGATCGGGTCACCGATAAACACGTAGACAGGCCTTGCTCTAGAATAAGTGGGTTTACATGTAAGACTAAAGGGATTGATTTTGGGGGGCTCTGGAGTCCTTCAAGCCTGCATCATTTAGAAAATTTTAGAGAAGGATTTTGGGAGCTGTTGCCCCCGAATGGATAAATATTGACGGCTTGATACTCTAGAGGTGCAGATCTCTGACACACTGTCACCCCTCTGGCTTGCCCACTCTCATTGTGCTCACTGGTATCAACCCAGAATCACTCAAGGTCTCACCAAACCTGGCAGGCTTGTGTCCACGGCAGTTCCCCAGATTCTGAGTGGACCACATTTCACACATGAGCATGGTACTTCGTTTCCAGAAGTGTTTCGAGAATTTAACCATGAGGCTATCCTCTCCTCACTCACCTGCACTCAGTGCTGCAAAGAGACAAACAGATAGGCTTTGCTCACCAAGCCGAAGCCTCCTTACCTTCGGTCTGTTTCTAAGCTTGTGCTGCTGGGAGCCTCCACAGCAGGTGGAACATTCTCTGAGAGCTCAGACAGGCTCTGGGCCCAAAGGCCTTAACCAACCCAGTCATTTAATAAGTGAAGACAGCAAGGAACCAAGTGTTAAGTTCCCTGAGCTGGTAGGCCCCAACATGCATCTGGTTGACTTTAATCTGTACGTTTTCATTATACTCTGATCCTTCTTACTAGAAAGAACTTTTTACTAACAGACACAGTGATACACAGCTCAGATGTGTAAGAATGGAGAAGAGTGGGAGAGAAAACGGCTCTCTGAAGTCAAGTCAATGGAATATTCTAGAGTCTGCTCTTAGCAGGCAAGGTACCTTGTCTCTGAAGGTGACATATGTTTATGCCTGTGGTCCCTTGTCTATTCACACCATCTACCTCATTTTTAAAAAAAGATTTATTTTTATTTTATTCTATGAGTACTTTACCTATTTGTACCACATTTGTGCAGTGCCCACAGTCAACAAGAGGGGATCAGGTCCCCCAGAACTGGCATTACAGATGGTGATTAGCTACCATGAGGGCGCTGGGAGCCAGACCTCTCCCTTAACCACTGGGCCATCTCTCTAACCCTGTATACCGTCTATCACTATGAAGTGCAAAGCTCTGAGTGTAAATTGGCATGATAAATCTGAAGCGATGGCAGCAGCTTTTCTCTCTTTATTTTATTGTTTGGGATCTCATCCTTACGTCCTGTGTTTCACTAAAGTCCCTCCATCATACCTCTCTTTTAACTCCCCCCAGCCCCTCCTGCTATTCTCTCCCAATTACAAATTATTTCTTTCAACCCACTGAGTCCACTTAGCACTGCCAGTGTGCATATGGGGACAGGGACAACCACTGTCTCTTAGCTGAGAGTAGATGTGTGATGTGAGGCACAGCACCCAGGCGCCTTCCCTCTCTGCCTTATGATAAGGGCTTCTTCTCTGTTCTTCTGTCAAACCCCCAAACTCTGCAGTCAGTGTCACAAATCCCACTCAGAAGGACAAAGACAAAAGGCATACAGCTAAGACATAATTATGCAGACACACGGGCTCAGAAAAGAGCATAACTCTATCCAGGAGGCTCCTGGTTCCTGTTGGGGATTCTGTAGAGGGTCAGACCAATTAACCACTACTGGTTCCTCAGGTTTGTGATGGAGTCTTGTGCAGAAACTGCCTCCTCTTGACTGCTCTTCTGAAGGGAACAGTTCAGCCTGGGGGTTAAGATTCTGTCCTTTCATTTAGTGTGAATTTAGGATCGACAGAGCTGAAAGTATCAAAATTCTGTTGGCTACTGTGAGCACATGCAGTTGAGTCATTTGGATGGCTGAGACAGGCACCATTAGCTAGCTGCTGTGGCTCTGTGGTCCTAAGGTAGCACATCAGGAGACAGTGGGGATTTTGACTGATGAGGAGAGCGTATTTGTTTGTACGCTATTCAAAACTGTGTGGTGGACAAGAGGTGGATGGATGTCCATTTCAGAGGGCGAGACTTCTCAGCAGATTTCTAAGCAAGCTGCCCCAGGGTCCCCATGCTGATGTGTGAGACATGAGTGAGGGATGTCCCTGTGCTGACATTTGACTCATAGGTGAAGGATGTCCCACCCACAAGTTCTGGGAGGAGACTGTGAGCGGGCTGGACTCTCCCTGGTGAGTCCTGGAATGACTGCGTGGGCCCAGCAGGCACACTGGTGTGGAAAGGGGAAGGTGTGGGAACGGGCTAAACAGAGGGAGGGATGGTAGCACCGGTGCTGCACCTCGCCACCTTCAGTCTAGTGGGCAGCAGGGAGCTCATCATACCCCAGCCCCAGAATCGGCCTCAACCACTGAGAAGCATTAGGGAGCATCTGACTTCTGAGGAGCATCCAACTGTCCTAGAGAGTGTGAGGGCCTCACCTCGATTCGTTACTTTTCTGCTACAGGCACTCACCTAAAAGTACCTCAGCCAAACAATTGTACAGTCTTTTGCCACAAACGGCCTCTTGGCTGTTAATTGACTGACATGTTACTGGCCCTTCATTATAGGTTAGCTAATGCTTTGTGCGTTGACTGCAAGAGTCACCCTCACTTCCAAGTGTGATCCATCTACTTCTAAAACAAGGTTGCTGAAAAGTAGCCTGTCATATTGGGCTGGCAATCACCTCATGAATCTTGTGTCTAGTTAGGCTTTTGACTACATGAGGAGGTGGCATTGTGCAAGGGGGGCCATCTCAAGTACCCCCTGCAATGATCATATGCCCAGTTGCTTAAGGATGCATTTCTTAGAAAATGTTCCTCTTACTACTGACACATGATTCTGCAAGAAAGAACGCCCTCCTTGCATGGTGTCCCTCTGCCTTAGGGTTGTGCACATTAAAGAGCACAACGAACAGGAGTGGGGTGTGGTGAACCCTGACAAAGCTACCCTACCTACACAGGAAGCAGTGAACAGAAAGGGGGTGAAAACCATGGAGAAAGCATCCTCAGGGCAGAGCCCCATGTCCAGGTGGTGGTGGGAAAGTGAAGAATGGACAAGATGGAAACCTCGGTCATTCATAACCATCGGCTGACTACGGCTTCCAGCAAGTCACTTGATGTGTTTGTCACCTTTGATTTCTTTCCTGCTGCTGACACTCTGCAAGCTCATGGGGTGCTACAGAGAACAAAAGCATATTCTAAATAAAACGCACTCAGAACAACGAGATGTTCCACAAATGTTACATGGCGTGGCCACTGCTACTGAGCTATTTGGTACTCAAGGTTGTACAGTGCCTTGTGGATGCATTTTATTGGTCCCATTTAGTGTTAGGCATCACGGACAAGCCACAGTAGTACTGGGCCTTCTGTTCTTGGAGCACTGCGAAGCTCATAAAGAACTCTCCCGGGATATTTTATTTGAACATTAAAACAACTTTGTGAAAATCTCCAGAGCTCCACTTGACAGCTGAGGAAATGGAGGTCTAAAGAGGTCATGGACTCTTCTCCACCATCATAGCCCAACCTCCAGCCTGGCTTTGGGAAGTTCAATGTTCAATGTTCTTTACATGAAAGAAGCATAGGTATTCTGGAGATGAGGATAAGACAGTAAAACAAGCAAAAAATTCTTCCTGGAGATAAAATTTGTAAGTAAAACATGGATATCAATATGAGATGCTAGTGTTGGAACCACACCAAACGTTTGCCTGCTGGAGAAATAAACTCAAGGAAGAAACAAGCCCGTCCAGATGGTGACTACTGAAAAGGCTTTGTGAATAAAAGCATTTTGGCAGGGGTGGGGAAAATTTGAATAGGTGGAAGTTTCTGGGTGATGGAGCAAGAGGTGTATGTTCACATAGCTGAGAAAGAACAGAAAGAGAGAGCCACACTTGTATGAGTAGCATAGATTGCATCACACAATAAACGGGAGCCATGAAGGGATCATAAATGACCAAGGGGCATTGTATTGGTAGCAATGAGCATGGCTCATACAGTGGAAGGACTCAGAAGTGGAGAGAGTAGCAGAGAGGTGATGCATTAATAAGAGCATAGTTAGGATGTTTTAGAGTACAGTGGTAGCAAGGAAAACACAGGGGTGCTATAAATCCCACGAACCATATTTTTTAATAATCAGAACAAAATAATTATTGATTCAGCTATGATATTTCACATAACTTTCAGAAACAAATCACTTTTTAAAACAATCTCCTCTCAACCTCACTGCCAATTTGAATGATGCAAATTTTACTAAAGCAAAGAGTTCATTCAATTTCACATAAGTTTAACGTAAAGGACCCCTTATTTCATCCCTTCATCTTCTACCCAAGAAGAAATCTCAGAAGTAAAATATGATAAACCCTGTTTGCATAAATACCTGTGCAGGTAGTTATGAACTCATGGCAGACTAATCCCAGTCCGTGAAGTCAGAGGGTGTCAAGCATCACCTTTCCCTGGACCCACACCAGCTTCTTGAGATAGAGGTGGAGATGGGGTAAGAGCAGACAGAGAACCCCCAGAGTGGAGCAGAGCAGTGGAGAGTGGTGCTATGGTGAGAGTGGGTTCTAGCCTAGGTTAATGTATCTGGAAGAGAGCCCTGGAAGGCAGCGTTAGATGCGACGATGAGGATGGCCTCCTGTGATGGCATTAGTAATGTTATTTTTAAAATGGAAATCTAAACCTGCAACTTGGTTCGTCACACTCTGTGTGTGACGAACAGAGGGGAGCAGAGGGACTGGTGAATGTGTGCTTTTGACAAGGGTGTGACCACATCAAGGACCTCAATGCCTCAGCCCCATGGGAAGGGCAAAGCTTTCCCCAGGTGAGGCAAGGACGGATGGCAAAGCCTTCCTCTAATTCATGTGCAGATGTTGACAGTGTGTGCAAAAATATCTACCACAGCCTTCTCTCCCTGGATGTTTATGACCTCTGCTCCCCTATAGAGACAGCTCCTGCAGATACTAGCCAACCCACCTCCTTGTTCAGCTGCGTTAATACCCATGCTGCCTGTTTATCTGCATGTAATAACCTACCTCCATGTTCAACTGTGTGCTCCCTGCTTCCCGTTCAACCATGTATAATAAACACATGGAGCTTCTGGTGTGCTGTGGCTTCTCCATCTGGGAGCCCAGCCCACCTGGTCCCAGCTTTTCTTTATCTGTGTGTCTGTTATTTCTTCATTCTCTCATAGACCCTCAGGTCAGTTTCTGAAGAGGTGCAAGGATTTGTATTGCCTTTGACGTTTCATAATGCATCAAGAGGCCCCCAGTAATAGACGGTGCATGCTCTTGGACTTCAAGTCTCCACAACCACAAACTAAATAAATCTCTATTCTTTATAATGTAAGTGTTCTCCAGTGTGGTGTAATAGTAACAGAAAATGGAATAAGACAGATGAGGAACCTAGGTCCTAAAACTTGGCTGCACAGCCTTCTGGCAGCCAAGGTGCTTGTTACCTTCGTTCCAGCAACCATTGTTTTATGCTGTCCCAAAGTAAGGAGGCTAATGCCTAAGCTCTCCACTTTCTTTGGCACGGCCAGTAGGCTTGTAGTCATGATCATACTGAGACTATATCTATAGCTTCCATTTTTTTTGTAATTTTAATTAATTTGGGATTTGAATTAAGGCCAATTTCCCCCTAAGATTTCAACAGCTTGGCTGTACTCTTCACTGGCTCTTTGGCATGTGAGCACCAAACACACACACTAGCCACCTCACTCGACTTTGGCATGTGGGTATTACACACGCAATCAGACACTTCACACACTGTCCTAACAGCTGCTTGCCAGTCAGTGAAGTCACATCATCCTGTGACGGGGATGTGTGAAATAAACTGCCTGGCAGGAGGTGGGCAGAGGCATGCGCCATGCAGTGAATGTGAGCAGAATCTCCCTCCCAGGCTTTGCTATTTAGTTAGAGGCGAGAACAAGCTTCACTGGGTGCAGAATCCTGTTGAGGAAAAAGCTCTGTCTGTTGATTGTCATTAAATGTGATAACAACCACATGATACTGTCACCCCTGGATTTACACTGGTTGGACAAGGCAGACTACCTGCTGTTATCAAAATCTGATGGAACACCTTCCTTATACCATTGAAATGTCTGCAGCAATTCCGGAAGCAGAACTCCCTAGGCAACGACACCAGAGTCAGAGTCTTGGGAGCTGTGAGGGCTGTGGACAAGATTGGTCCTTGTCGAAATATCCAGACATCACACATCTCCCTTAGCCACTTTGTTATGGTGTTTCATGCCAAGTTCCTGCTACTGAAGCCAACAAGCTGCCCAGCCCATTGGCTCTACCACTGCATATGTGTACAGCTGTCACTCCATCAGAATGGCATCTGTCCCAGACACAGGTGACACAGAAACGATGACTAAAGACAAATCCTTGAGCACTAAATGATATTTCATGGGGATTCATGACCTGATGAAAAGAAGGACTTTTGAAGGGATGCTGAGTTGGTACCAAATGCACGTATGTGATGCTTAATTGTGTACACTGTTTCACATGATGTCATCACACTACCCAAGAGGACTTCTGTGTCCCCAATAAGTATGCTTCTGTTCCAAACCAACAATGCAAACAGGGGACCTGAGTGTTTAAGTAAGAAATGCTCCATGTTTATATGAACAGCCATTGGTAATTGATGGCTGCAGAGTGAGGGAAAGTCAGTTTTCTTCAAGGATGTTGGCCCTGAGGGACTGCCCATTCTCTACTAGATGGCCCTGCACCCATGCAGACATGGGCAGCACTATGTGGACTCAGTGTGTTTTAAAAAAGAGCATATGGGGTTTGGAAGGAAATGTGATGAGGGAATGGGGGAATAACTGGAGGGAAGAGAATGAGGGTGGATTTGATCGAACATGTTATATGCATATATAAAGTAATCAAATAACTAAAAATTAATAAAAATGAAGAATAAAGAAAGAGGAAATGGGAAGAAAACCACAGGACACTGAAGAGCTGGAGACTGGGAGACAATTAGCTGGACCAGGAAAAGGGAGTGTGACAGACTCCACACACAAGTGAGCTGGCAGCCCTAACTAATTAGCAACAATTAATTTTATGGTAGGAGCAAGAACACATGTATTATGTTCTAAAAACGCTTAATAGATGTCACCATAAATCACTCTCATCTCTCCCCTGAAACTCAACTTAAAGGCTGGCTGACTCTGAATCTTCTGGAGTTAACAAAGTAGATCAGCTACGGCTTGGTTCTTGTTATCAGTGAAATAGCCTTTGGTCCCCCACCACTTGGCCAGCCATTAATCTCTGTGGTTTTATCTCAGGTCAGCCACATCAGGCTCGGGTGCACCCTGGACTGTATTTGATGAAGGAGGGCCCCGGAGATCTGTGCCAGGTAGGTCATAGGGTCTATTGCACCATTCTGAATGTGGTATCCTGTGTATCTGGAATGAACTGCTAGGCTGAGATAGAGGACAATGTCCTTCACGTACACCTCCTCCTATCAACTGGCAGTGCCTGTGTAGAATGTCTCAGGATTTAGTGGTTGGGGATTGATTAGGGATGCCTGCTGGGCACTGGGATGAATGAAGGACAGTATTGTCTGTTTGCTTGTTTTTCTTTCTGCTGATGAGTCTTCTTCAGTTCCTTAGGCAGCATCTTAGTTCTGTCTAAGTAGAGCCCACATGAAGCTTAGCCATGTCCTGTGGGCCCCATCCTGGAATCACTCCACCTTCTCCCCCACTTCCCAGGCTTTCAGTGAGATGTAACTTTTGTGAGGTCAGAGTCACTGTAACTAGGATTAGCTATGAGCTCAGTCCTTCCCTTTGCCACTACTCACCAGTTAGACCAGCATTCACTGGAATAAAGAGAGACCTGACTACATCATTGACTGCAGACTAAGAGATTTCAAATGACAGACTTGGGCCTAGTGACTTTCTAAGGGCAATTTCTGGACCTGCTTATCTTTCACCTCCTTCCATTAGCCCGCTGCTGTAAATCCAACCACCTCCTTCACCACCATATCTGGACACATCTCCACATAAGCAGGACACATCTCCACTGATCTGGAATAAACATAATGCCAATTAAAAAATACATACATAGCAAGTGTTCTACTAATTATCTGTGAAACTAACTGCCATGGGTGCACAGCATCCGGATGGTGAAGTACGCAGACTTTACTCAGTGTTCCCACTACATACAAGAAGCTCGCTAAGCAGGATGCATTGTCTGCATGACAAGACTGAAAGGTGAAAAGAGAGGCAGAATAGCTGGATCCCCAGGATGTGAGGCAGAGTCCCCTGGGTTTCTCTTTGCTCCAGGAGCTGAAGAAGCAAGAAACCTAAGATACAATGAGAATAGAGAGTCAACCTCAGGGCAAGCCAGGCTTGTTCTTTCAAAGTCACAACAAAGGGGTGGCCTACCAAAGCAGGAAACTTTCAGACAATAACTCTCCACTAAGCTAGCATCATAGGAAAACCATGTCCCCTCGCCCCTACCAGTGAGAGCTGGATGGCATGCCTAGTCTTCTATTCACAGGTCATGATAAGGAAAACAGCTCTGGCTCCAGGTGGTCAGAGAACATCAAAGGCAAGAGCCAATGGCAAGGTGCTCATCTCTGATTCCTGGTGGTCAGAGAACGCCAAAGTAGAGAACCAAGGCCTCTCTAGCCCCAGAGAGTAACAAGCACCTCTTACCCCCATAGTGACCACAGACACGATGTAAGAAGCCTGGACTCCCATCTTCATCCTCTTCCCTCATGGAATAACAACAGAGGAAGCCTAGTGGAGGGTCATCCTAGATTCACCACCACTTGTGACAGTGAGACCACCTGTTCTCCCCTACACTGCATTGTCAGGGAAGCTACTGAGAGAGAAACAACAGGGCATCCCCTTGTTGGGAGGGGCATCTGAAGTGACCTGCTGGGGACCCGCAATTGCTATGTAAACCCAGCACAGTGAAGAGACGACCCTTCGGTGACAAGACTGAAGAGAGAACTTGGGTTTCCACCCAACCTGAAGTTCCAAGATGCTGCCACCTCTCTTCTAGAGTGACTTGAGAGAAGCCAGAGAGAAAACAAGGAAACCTGGAGCCTTCCTCAAAAGCCCCAAATACCCAGATCCAATCAATGAAAAAAAAAAAAAAAAAAGCTCTCATGCAATGAAGGCCCATGGCAACCTCAAACTAAACTGTAAAAGCCAGCAGATGCCAAGCCAGAATGGCAGCTGTGTCAAGGCAGTGTAACAAGGGTCTGGAGGCAGCCAGAATGACCAACAGTCATCATATTTGAAATTAATAAACAGAACTACAGAATGGCAGAGAGAGAAGGGGGAATCAATAAAATAAAATTAAAAAACAATCTGAATAATAAAAAGAAACTAGACTGAAAAGAAACCTTATGGAACTGTTGTATCCTTATAACAGTGATGTCAATGTATCCTTAGGGGCAGAAGAAAAAGAACAATGGCTGAAAAAGTAGCTGAAGTCACAACTGTCAAAGCTTCACCTATCAGCAAAACATGCAAGCATGAAAATGTGAGGTATAAACTCCAAATAAGATAAAAGTCAAAGGAGTAGGCACTACAAAAACTATGATCAAAATTCTGAAATATAAACATATACACAAAAGCTGAACAGTGTGGATATGGTTGGTGAGTAAAGTGTTTGTCACATAGGTGTGAGGACCTGTGCCTGAACGTGCAAATCCGTGCAAGAGCTGGATGCACAGCATGAACATCTGGGAAGATGGGAGGCAGAGTCAGGAGAATCCTTGGAAACCCATGAACTAGCTACCGTGGTCTTCACAGTGGCAAACAGGACAAGACCCTATTTCAAACAAGGTGAAAGGCAAGGACCAACACTCAAGGTTGTCCTCTGACTTCCACATGGACACTATGGAGTAGGTGTCTACATTGTGCACATGCACATGCACATACACATACATTCTCTCTCTCTCTCTCTCTCTCAAAGAATGGATATACTTTAGCAATAAAAAAACTATGTAAATGACATCATTTGTCTCATAAGAAACCATGGAGACCAGAATAGGGCAACACAATATCATTTTAGTGATGAAAGAAAAGAACTATTCTGATTGCCTTATTTAGTTTTTTTATGCCTACAAGCACTTTCTTGTATGTATATATGGGCACCATGTGTGTACAGCATCAATACAGGCCAGGAAATAATATTGGATCCCATGGAACTGGAGGTGTGTATGTGCTGAGAACCAAACCCAGGTCTTCTGCAAGAGCAAGCAGCTCCTAACTATTGAGCCATACCTCCACCTCCAGAAAAGCTCTGCTAACCCAGAATCTTCTGTTCAATAGGAGCACCCCTCAGAAACAAAGCAAGAAGGAAAATAGTACAGCACATTTTCCTTCTTAAATTTTCTGGTTATGTTGGCAGCTGAAGCAAGAAGTATACATTGTTGGCTGGGGTTTTAAATGTATGTAGAATAAATATTTAAGACAATTACACTATAATTGGAAAAAAGAAAACAAATGAAGTAAAGTTTCCACATTTCATTTAAACTAGTAAAATGTCAGCGTTAGTATACAGTGATGCTGTGTGTATATTAGACACCTAAAACAGCAAGTTTAAAAAAAAAAGCTCTGCAAAATATCAGCTGAAAAACATCTGTGGATTTCTCATGCAATTTTTTGTGTCCTAGAAATCCAGAGAAGAAAATAAGCAAAAAAAAAAAAAAAAAAAAAAAAAAAAAAAAACCACAAAAGAGAATAAACAGAAAACAAAAGTAAAATGGCAGTCTAACATATCAACAGTTATCTTAAGTAGAATGATTTAAACACATCACTTAAAAGGTACAATTTGACAAGTTAAGAAAATAACCCAACTGCATGCTAACCACAAACTAACTTCAAACACAGCAGTAAGTCAGAAAGAGAAAGGTGGAAGATTTACCACTAACATAATAATCAGACAGTAAACAAAGATTTATTATTTATTATTATTAGAGATAGAGAGATATTAAAAGTGATAAGTGAGTGAATTCACCAAAGGGCATAACAAAACTAAATGTGAATGTCAATAAAAGATCTGATAATGAGTAAGGGGAAAGTGGTAATGGAAATCACATCTCATAGTTGAAACTGAAGCCTTCCATACCTGCCTCTCAGTGATTGATGAAGAAATTAAAGATACAGAAGAAATGGGAAATCTGACTGCATGTGTAAGAATTACAGAAATTGATTGACATTTATCAGAGTACTGCCCTCACAACAGCAGAGCACACATTCTTCCTATGTGCTTACAGAACATATACAAAGGCCATACCCTGAGCCATAAGGCAAGTGACAGCAAATTTAAGTAAACTGAGTACACAGAGTGTCTTCTCTGACTACAGTGAAAACAGAAATAATAGAATGATAGCGGGCAAGTTGTTAAATGTGTGGAAATTAGAATACTATTTAAAAGACTCCATGGACCAGTGGAGGGGGTGCTCACAAAGCCCCACCCCTAGCTGGGGAGCTTGACAACTGATAGCTGCTGGAGGAGGGAGAATTAGTTTTCTTTGGGTATGGCCCTGATAGTACATCCATGTTCCTTCAGATGCCCCTACATCCATTCACATACTAGCAGCACTAAATGGACAGAGTGGTGTAAAGCATGCTGTTGGGAGTGTGAGGTGGTAGAGGGTATAGGGGGACTTGGAGAGAAGAGTGTGGGTGGGTTTGCTCAAAACACTTGTATAATCACTTATAAAATCCTCAAACAATAATTTTTAAAAGGAAAGATAAAAACATTAAAAATATATTTCAGAAAATGAAAACATAGAACATTTATGAGGCACATACAAAGTAACAGTAAGAAGAAAACTGACCCACTAAATCTTGAGAAGAAAATCTCTCCTGCACTTCAGTCTGCCTAGCTTCCACTTCAGATGGGTGAGGGCACACTGGGCCTGGGACAATGGACCCACCTTTCCTCTCTTCATCTGGCACCTAGTGCTGACTAGTAAAGGCTCACTGACCTCTTGACCCCCCTGCTGTATTTCCATAGTTTTCCTAGTTCCTGGTTCAGATAGAAGCAATCCCCAGACCATCATCCCAAGTCCACACTCTCAAAAACTAATCCCACATGTAAAATGTCAACGTAAAAACAGAAACAGAGTGAAGACCCAAGACAATATGTCTCCTCCAAAGATTAATAATCCCATAGTAATAAAAATGACCTGGAAGAACATCAAGACAAAGGATTCAAAATGATTATAACCATATTCAAACAAGTCAAAGAGGACAAAAAACAAAAATACAAAACATCTGAGTGAAATGTGGAAGTCAATATCAGATGTGAAAATTGAGTTCAATAAAAAGATAGAACTGATGAAGAAAAACAAAATTTGAATGATTCTGAAAATGAAAAACTCAATAGGCCAAATAAAAATCTCAGTGGAAAACTTTACAAATAGAAAGGATAACATGGAAAACAGAGGGTCAGGACTAGAAGACAAAGTATAGGAAATGTATTACTCAGTAAAGGTCATTGAGAAATTTATTAAAAGCCATAAAGAGAATATGGGAAAGCTTTAGGACACTCCAAAGGACCTAGTTTTCAAATTAAGGGCATAGAAGACTACCATACTGATGGCATAGAATATATTGTCAATGAAATCATAGAAAAATTCCAACAGCTAGAGAAAGAGATGCTTATCCAAGTGCAAGAGGCATACAAAATTCTAAATAGAAATGACCAAAACATAAACTCTCCATAACATAGCATAGTTAAAACATTAAAAACATAGAATAAAGAAAGGGTATTGAAGGCTGCAAGAGAGAAAGGACAAGTCACTCTGAGAGGCAGGCCCATCAAAATGACACCTGGCCATTTGACAGAGACTTTAAAGTCAGATGGCCTGAAAAAATATATTCTGAGTTCTATAAGATCATAACTATCTACTGAGACTATTATACCCAGCAAAACTATTCATTAGGATCAAAGACAAAATAAAAACCTTTCACAGTTTCTCCAAAACTGATCACATTTTAGGACACAAAGCAAGTCTCAACAGATATAATTAAAGTAACCATGCATCCTATTGGATCACAGAGGGATAAATCTAGATATGAAAAGCAATATAAACTATAGAAATGACAAAAGCTCATGAAAACTAGACAAGCATTTCCAGTAAAATCAGGAACAAGACAAGGGTGTCTACTATCCCCACTCCTGTCCTGTACAGTTCTTGAAGTCTTAGCTAGAGGAAAACACAAGGAGATAAAGGGGGATACAAATAGAAAAGGAAGAATTCAAAGTATCTTTATTTGAAGATTATATGATTCTATGTATAAAAGACCCTAAGACCCCACCAGAAAACTTCTATAGCTGATAAACACATTCTGCAATGTAATAGCATATAGTACAAATAACCAGTAGTTTATTATATTCCAAAAACAAATATGATGAGAAAGAAATCAGTAAAACAACCTTCTTCATATTTGCCTCAGAGAACCTTCAAATAAATTTAACCAAGAAAATGAAAAACTACAATGAAAACTACAATAAACTAAAGAAAGAAATTGAAAAACATAAAAGACCTCCTGTGCTCATGGGCTGGTAGATTTAATATTGTGAAAATGTCCACCTTAACAAATGTAATCTATGTATTGAATGTAATCCTCACACAAATTCCAGTGCAAGAGAATTTGCAAAATAATCCCAAATATATGTGGAACCACAAAAGACCCAGTAGAGCAAAATTAATCCAGAACAATAAAAACTCTGATTTGAAGTGACACCACAGAGCAGTAGTAATAAAGACAACATAGTACAGTGTAAAAAGAGACACATTAGTCAATGGAATAGAACTGAAGACTCAGATATAACTCAACAGTTTACAGACACCTGAGTTTTTTTTATAAAGAAGCCAATATTAGACATTGGAGAAAAGACAGCATCTTCAACAAAGGGTGCTAGTCAGACCAGATAGCTTCATGAAGAAGAATGAAACTAGATGCTTATCTCTTACCCTGCACAATACTCAACTCCAAATATATCAGGGACCTTGACATTGACTCAATAGCCTGAATCTGATGGAGGAGAAAGCAGGAATTGCTTATTAACTTACTGTGACAGGAAAGAACTTTCTGAACTGGACCCCAATAGTGCAGATATTAAGACCAACAATTAGTAAATGTAACCTCATGAAACTAAAGAGCTTTTGTATACCAGAGGATGCCATCATTCAAGTGATAAAACAGCCTATTGAATGGGAAAAAAATCTTTACCAGCTATATATCTAACAGAAAGCTGGTATCTAGAACATGCAAAGATTTAAAAGCTAAACTCCAATAAAGCAAATAATCCAATTTAAAAATGGGGCAGGGAATTAAACAGAGAGTTCTCAAAAGATGGAATATAAATGCCTGAGAATTTTTTTTTAATGTTCAACATCCTCAACCATCAGAGAAATGCAAATTAAAACCATCTTAAGATTTCATCTTACCCCATTTGGAATGCCTAAGACTAAGAACACGAACAAAAGCAAATGTTGGTGTGGATGTGGGGAAGGGAAATAGTTGTTCCCTGCTAGTGGGAGTGTAAACTGGTACAGTCACCATGGAAATCAATGTGGAGGTTCCTTGCTCACGAAGCTAGCTAGAACTAACGGGACCACATGACCCAGCTGTAACACTCCTGGGCACATGCCCATAGGACTCTGCGTCCACTGCAGAGACACCTGCTCCTCCCTGTTCACTGCCACTCGACTCACAATGGGCCCCACATGGAAACAGCCTGTGTGTTATCAACTGAAGTATGGATAATGAAAATATGATCCACATACACAGTGGAATATGATTCAGCTGTAAAGAAAAATGATGTTATGAAATTATCAGGCAAAAGAATAGCTCCATCATTCGGACCCAGTGAGACAAACACTATGTGTTCTCTCTCATATGTGGATACCATACTGAATCTTTACACACGTGAGTTTAAATTGGAGTATCCACAGAAGTCAGGAAACTAGTAAGAGGCCACTGGAGGATTTCAAGCGAGAAGATAGAGCACAAAATGAAGAGGAAAGGGGGAGTAATGGAACAGGAAGGGTTAAATGGGGTGGACAATGGAAGGTCCAGGTAGAGGAGAGAGTATGGGGAGGGATAATTAACACCAAAGACTTCAAAATTCTGTATAAAACCTACTACTGTAGAAGCTTCCTAAAATACAGAGACATATATAAAAATAATTTAAATGGAGTCACTCTATAATGGAGGACAATTTCCCCCCAGATACCATACATTATTCATGAGAAGCCCAGAGCCAGATATAGGTTACTTCTTTTCAAGTTGGTGGTTAGTGGGTTACCATCGGCTCCCAGATGTTCCGGGCCATGACCATCGCTCTTGTTTATACCCCCACCAGAACTTGATGGTAAGCAGGCTCTGCTGCTGAAGACGCCACATGCTTGAGCCACTGAACATGGAGAAATCAAGCTAATGCTGACCTGGAAGCTTCGTCTTTACTGGCCAGCTTTCCCAGTCCTGGAGGCGTTATACATGCTGCCATGGGGGCAAAATTCACAGCCTTACCCAGTTGTGAACTCTTCTGGCTACAGTAACACTGGCCTGGAAGGTATGCTCACAGTTGCAATAGCAGACAAATATTATGGGAATAACCAACTACCTTCTGGCTTGATTTAAAACCTATTCCACACAACTCACGTCTGGTACTGTGAATTGAGTCAAAATTTTATGGCTGGATAGATCCTAGGCCCTAGCGGGAGAGCCTGCTAAACAGACATAGTAAGAAACTGCCCTCTAAGTTCTTATCTTTGTTCCCACTGAGTAGTACATCTCTCAACCCCCAGCAGAGAGGCTTGTGTGTGTTGTACATGACAGTTAACACAGACCTACAAACAGTCATAGAGCAGAGAGTAAGAAACTATAGAGTATTCAGCTCTAAAGGGGGCACCTATGTCCTGCCCCTCCCCTGAAGGGAGAGGGGTGAAAGATTGTAAAAGTCAGAGGCAAAGGATGCCTCCGGGGAAACAGTATTTGCTGGACATGACAAGGCCTTCACACCCATGAACTCACGGAGGCTGTGAATTCATAGACAAACCTACGGCAGATCAAGCCCACCAAAACCCCAGCGTGGACGCAAGAGAGGCTCACAAATGTCCACTTCTAACAGAGGAGCTGTTGGTAGCCAATGACAGCTGGGAAGGGAGAGTCAGTTTTCTTCAGGGATGTGGCTCCTGAGAGGCTACCCATGCTCCAGTAGATGGCATGTACAGGTAACACTAAGTGGACTTGGAGAGCTTTTAAAAAGACCAAGAGACATGAGGAAGAACTAGTGGTCACGGGGTTAAGAGAGAAGATGACGGAGGAAAAGTTAAGGGAGGGAGGGCTGGGCTTGATCAGAACACATTACACATATGTATGAAATTCTTAAGCGACAATAAGAAGCAAGACCTTAAAGTCCCACCACAGAAACGAGAAACTGACCTATGTTGACTCCCTGAGAAAGCAAAGGAAAGAGGGGTCCGTAGTAACTTAGAGATGCTCACAGTAACGAGGACAATAATGAGGCAGGGCTTTCAAACAGTGGTGCTCAGACAATTAGATAAATGCATGCAAAGATGTAAACTGTGCCCTAAGTGTCATATCTTATGCAAAAAAAAAATTGTCAAAAAGATAAATTATACCTTAAATAGGAGGTATAACCCATAGAGATAATCTTCATGGCCCAGGGCCAGATACAGAATTTCTAGTCATCAAGCATAATATATAAAAGGGAAAAAATAATTAACTGGACTTCATTGTGATTAAAAAGCCTTTATTCCACAAACATACTCTAGGGGAGAGAAAAGACAAACTCCATGCTGGGAGGAAGTCTGTGTAAGCCACGTCTGACAAGGGACTGGTGCACAGAATCCGAGAGCTCTCCCAAGGCGAAGCTTGAAAACAACAATCCAACTAAAATGGACAAAGTTAGATTAGAAGAAATAAAGGAGAAAGCACGCCGCTGTGTGCCTATCAGACAGAGAACTAGAGACGACACCAAGTGCTGACGCCCACCATGATGCATTACTGCCCTAAGTGTCAGATCTATGGCCACTCAGAGACAGTCTTGGAAATTTCTCAATACACCAACACACAGCAAAAAAAAACACAAACTCAAAACATACAACCACCCAACGCCCCTACAGCCCAACAACTGCAAAGCGCTGGATACTTTTCCCAGAGGAATGAAACTTACCTGCCCACAGTGTGCACAAATATTCACTTTATCCAGAACAGTTCTGTGATTTTAAACCTCATGTTACCTCCACTTGACAGAGAATCACCATGGAAATACACTCCTTGGTGAGTCTATGAGGGAGTTTCTAGAAAGGTTTATTTGATATGGCACAAGCCACCCCTAGTGTGGGTAGCACTCTCCCAGGATATGTTGGTGTCCTGGACTGAATGAAAAGTTTAAAAATGAGCTGAGCCCTCCCATCCTGCTGTCTCCTGACTGCATATGCAATGTCACTGAGCCTCACACTTCTGGCCTTCCTGCCAGGGTGGACTGAACCTTCAAACTGTGAGCCAAGCAGCCCTCCCTTCCCTAGGTCGCTTCCGTCAGGTGTGTTCCCACAACAGTGAGAGAAGTATCTAACACAAGCCCCAGAGAGGAAACGACCTGTTTCCAGTAGCTGAAAAACTAAATAAGCTGTGATAGCCCTGTTCTGTGCACTGCCCCTCAGCATAAATAGAAACAAACAATTGATGCATAAATCCACCAAGTGAATTTTTTTTTAAATGTAAAGCTACATCCTGCAAGACTCCTTATAAATAACATCCTTGAAAGACCAAAGTTGTGGAAATAGGGCAGAGATTAGTGGCTGCTAAGGGGCTGTGGACAGATGTGGGACGCTTGGGAAGGAAAGTGAGTGAGGCTGTAAAGGGACAAGGAGGAGGATCTCCGGGTAGGACCAGTCTGCGCTTTGGTGTTTTGGTGTGAATGTTCTGTGTGACACTGTGATATAGATATGTAAGGTGTTGCCACCGAGTGAAAATGGGTAAAAAGCCATGGCATCCTGCAGTATTGTTGCTTGCAAGTCCAGATAAGTCTATAATTATCTCAAGTAAAGATATATAACTTTAAGAACACACCTATTCTGCCAGCACTGGGGAGCTGAGGAAGGAGGGGCATTAAATTCAACACAAATCTTATTTGAGCAAAATAAAACACAGTAAGAGATGTGAGCATGGCACCAGAAATATCCATAATACGGGCAAAGGACATTATTCGCTTGGAAGGAGCACCATGCCACCGAATACTACCACTCATTATTGACAATTATGGATTTTCCCACCTGCATCATAAATGAGCTCCCCCAGGGCTTGGCTCATGTATTATTTATCTATAAATCTCCTACAGTGCCTAGCAAGCACCCTGCTATGTAATGAGTGCCGCATAAATGTTTGTTGACTTAATGTTTTATCAGCGATACATGGGTATGTGTGTCATACACTGTTAAAACACTGCTTGCTGCAAACGAGGAAAACATTAAAGAAATGAGTCACCCAGTGAATTAATGCCATTCTTTAAAAAGCAATTAAAACCCTTTGTTTTTAAACCAGTGTTCTGTGGACTTGCTTGTTTTCTTCTCCCTCTCTTATTTTGTGATTAAAAGAGTAATAGGTGCCCGTGGTAGAAAAGTTTTAAGAATTTAGGGAGACACAGAGGACGCTGTCTATTTTAGCCGCTGCCAGAGTCATTTCTCTGATGTGGCCTGATTCCGGAGCACCTCGTCTTAGTTTTCCTGTCCACAGAGCCACTGGTTCACCCGGACAGCTTGAGACTGTCAAGGGCAGCTGTAGGAGCTAGCAATGCTTCCCACATACCCCTACAGTGAAAAAGGGACACCAGCCCTTCACAATGTGGAGTCCACTTTTCTTTCCTGGTGGCCAGTGAAAAAGTAAGTACAGTTTTCTGTCTCTGGCATCTTATGAGACATTGTTGTCTCACCAGCATAGACACAGCTTAGCATCTCCCTCACAGGAAAGGTGTCTGAGGACATCTCCAGTATGCAACCCCTGCTCTGGCCACATAAACCACAGAGAAGGAAGGACCGACATCCAGAGGGTGTGGGTGAAAATTCCGGAGCTGTAGACTTGGGAGAAGTCTCAGCTGTGCTGAGAACAGAGCAAAGGTAGGTGGCACAGGACAAGTCCCAGGCCACAACCATCTCATACTCGAATCAAGTCTATATTCTAGGAAGACCAGAAGAGGAAAACAAATACCACTCTTTAAAAAAAAATGCCATTTCTCCAAAGACACCCAGACATCCTGACCATTATTACCACCCACCATGTATTCTCTCTATTTCTTTGTTTTGGCTGTGGTTTTTAGCCACCAACCTCAGCAGAACCCAATGAAGCTTCTAAGTTTTCTGTTATGTAGCTACAAAAACATATGTACTGTTTTCTATCTCACATTTTGAAGAAGAAGTAAACCAACCTCCACACCTCCATTGTCACTGTTGATGTCAAGTGATTAAACAATTAGACTGTCCCTCTGGAACTGTCCCATTGCTTTGGGAAGAACTGTCCCATTAAAAGCACCACATGCTTCTCAGGTAAGCTTCCCTGGAGCTGGGCTCACAGGTTCCCAAATTTCATGCAGTACCTGTCTGCATCTTTGCATCAGGAATTAAAGAGATTTACCCTCCATGAATGAAGTTGTAAATGTCAAATTAAACCTGTATCAATATTAATGGGAGATGATATTAAAATACATTTTTGCAGCTTGGGAGATATTTGTTTCAATGCAACAAACACTGAGTCCATATTTACTTCAAAACTGCCATAAATACCCTTAACCTCATTTTAGTTTATACACATGGTTTGATTTCCCTAAATGCATGGTTCATTGCTGAGTTACACAATTGGTCAAAGTTTTCTATTTTAAACATTAAAAAAAAAAACTACCTCTGCGCGCGCACGCGCGCGCGCGCGCGTGTGTGTGTGTGTGTGTGTGTGTGTGTGTGTGTGTGTTAGTGCATATGTATATGTGTGTGCACATGCACACATAGTGTTCACAGAGGCCAGAAGAGGACACTGGAGTCCCTGGAGCCATAGTTACAGGAGCTTGTGAGCATTTGGGTGCTGGCACTAAGTAATCTTAACCACTGAGCTATCTCTCCAGTCTTAAGGGTTTTTTGTTTGTTTTTCTTTCTTTCTTTTAAAATGAACATCCTTTAAAATTACTTTCACAAAAGGAAAAAGGAAAAAAAATTAAACAATAAAAATTTCCCGAAAACTTTTAAGCAGCGGGGTGGGGGTTGGGCGGTAAGCACAGTTCCGCAGGAGTGATGAGCAACTGTCTATAGAGATTCGAGAGAGTCTAGGAACGAAACAGTTCCATCCAATAGAAAACG
Source organism: Peromyscus leucopus (assembly GCF_004664715.2). Lineage (NCBI taxonomy): Eukaryota > Metazoa > Chordata > Mammalia > Rodentia > Cricetidae > Peromyscus > Peromyscus leucopus. Next base: position 4,828,677 of record NC_051067.1, read on the forward strand.
GCTGCCATGCATCTTCAGCCGCGTTGCCAACCCCAGAATCCCTCCAGGCTGGAAGTTTTGTGACTTTTATACGGACTCATCATTACCTCCCAAACCCAGAGATTGGAGGGGACGTGAGGGATGAGGAATGTGTCAAGGCGCCAGTGTTGATGGGAAACACACTATGTCTAACCAGGGTTATTGGTGGGAGTAAGAAGCAGCCAGAAGGACCAAATCAAGGCTTTTCGGTCACTATCTCTCTGTCCTGCCAAACCTGCTGCAGTGGGAGCTTTACCGCAGGCTGCATGGTCACACCTCCTCACTCCAGTCGCCTGCCACTGGAGCTAATGAACCGCCTCCAGCATCCTGAGCGGACGGTCCCACTCCATGGGTCCATTGCTGCTGACTCTGCTCCACACCCTCAGAACCTCGGGTACTGTCACCTGCTCCTTCAAGTTGCTATTATTTTGGAGGTTTGGTGAGATCAGTTCTCTTGTATCCCTTCTCTTCTTGCTGATCTGGAACTCTAAATGTCCCCAAACCTGGAACTCTGAGACCATTGATCTTTTTCTGTCTACACACTCTCCCTTGCTACAGTCACACATCTCTCTCCATCAGCAACTCTGCCCCATAGCTCTTCCAAGCTTACTTTCCCATCTCAGTGTCCTTTGATGCAAAGCCCTGCACCCCTGTGCCTCTTTGTCCTTCCTGGGCCTGGTTCTGTTCCTCTCCGTCTGACTATCTCAATGTTCACTCACACACCCAGATTAAAACCAAAACAAAATGTAGTAGGCTTTTCTCTCATATGCAGATTCTGGATTTAGATAGATGATTGACAGACAGATAGGTTAGATGATAGAAAGAGAGATAGACAGACAGATATGTCACATTTACATATGACAAGAGAGTAGAAAGGTGAATATTTGTGGGGAGGAAGGGAGGACAGAGGAGGGTGGGGATGGGCAGTTAAAGCTAAGATTCAAAGACATATATGTATAAAAATATCATACTGAAATCTATTTTTGTATGTTAATTAAAAACTTAATTACAAAGGTAATTTTTATCTCTCCTTGTTCTCTCAATATACCTGCAGCCTATGAAGCAAGTCTAAGATTCCATCTCTGGGGTTCTCTGGTGTCTGCCTGTCCTCCCTCCATCCTCTGCCCTCACCCTGCCAACAGTCCTGAGAGTCCTCCCTCCATCCTCTGCCCTCACCCTGCCCACAGTCCTGAGAGTGCTCCCTCCATCCCTGGCCTTCACCCTGCCCACAGTCCTGAGAGTGCTCCCTCCATCCATCCCCTGTTCTCACCCTGCCCATAGTCCTGAGAGTCCTCCCTCCATCCATCCTCTGCCCTCACCCTGCCCACAGTCCTGAGAGTGCTCCCTCCATCCCTGGCCCTCACCCTGCCCACAGTCCTGAGAGTGCTCCCTCCATCCATCCCCTGTTCTCACCCTGCCCATAGTCCTGAGAGTCCTCCCTCCATCCATCCTCTGCCCTCACCCTGTCCACAGTCCTGAGAGTGCTCCCTCCATCCCTGGCCCTCACCCTGCCCACAGTCCTGAGAGTCCTCCCTCCATCCCTGGCCCTCACCCTGCCCACAGTCCTGAGAGTGCTCCCTCCATCCCTGGCCCTCACCCTGCCCATAGTCCTGAGAGTGCTCCCTCCATCCCTGGCCCTCACCCTGCCCACAGTCCTGAGAGTGCTCCCTCCATCCCTGGCCCTCACCCTGCCCACAGTCCTGAGAGTGCTCCCTCCATCCCTGGCCCTCACCCTGCCCACAGTCCTGAGAGTGCTCCTCTTTTTTAAGCACACCAAGCGAACAGTCTCCAATCTGTGCTGTCCCCACCTCCCCAACACTTCTAGGGTAATCACTCTCAGGCATCACACTGATGACAGCATCCCCTGATCTTGACTGGAGCCAAAATTAAAATGCACTTTTCACAGCATAAGCATGGCTCCTAGGTACCTGTGGGCCAGGAATGAACGACGATTTCATAAAGCTAATTTACTCTCAGGGCGGTGATGTACATATACTTTTAAAAATTCAAACCAATTTAGTTTTATCTTAATTTTCAGAATAAAAATAAGAGTGTGATTCTTTAGAAACTTATTTTTTTTCCTTATCTCCTATAACTGTTCTATCTCCTATCCTCTAGTCCAGACAAGACAGATGTCCCCAGATGTCTTCGCTCTTCTTACTCCCCCACCCCCCACCCCCACATAAAGGGGGACAATCATGCCACCTGGAGAAGCTGCTTTCCACCTGGCATCTCCACCACCTTCTTTAGCCTTTCCGAAGAACTCTGACACACACTCTTCTCCAGTTCCCTCTTGCCTTTTACATTCTGGATAATGGTGGATGTACCCCGTAGATCCATGTATTGGAGAGAGATATCCCCCATACCTGCATATCCCATCTTGAAGTTTGGCGTTTGATATTAACTTGGGTGGAGTGGTCAACCAAAGCTCAAGCACTTTCCTTTTTAAAAGTCTCAACCTGACTTTTAAAACGATGATTGTTGTGAGAAGGTAAAATATGTGGTTGGCGGACAGCTATGGTGAGTGCCAGGCACAGCAGGAGCAGGAAAACATGAGGTTGAGTCCAGGGAAGGCCGTGAGCTGGAAGCCACACTTGAGAAAGCACAGTCTTACAGAGAACCTACCTGACTGAAATTCAAAGATACTTATAAGATTAAAAGTTAAGGCTAGTGGGAGTTGTCTACAGAGTCCATTAATAAACCTTTCACACTCTACTGTACCCATTCCTAGAGGCACTCATTAAAGACACTGGGTGCCTTCTGCCCAAGGTCAGGCAAGAAGTCAGGTTATCGATGTGGGTTGGAATTCATGACCTCTCCCCTCAGATCATCATGTACATAACAATTGGGCCTGGAGGATTTATAAGAACTTCTGAGGAGAAAAGGGGGGCCAGAGAAGCAGGCTTTAGAAGGGGGACGCTCCTGTCACTTCCGTATAAACCACCTGGTGGCCTCGGCATCTGAGGGTCTTTTCTTCCTTCTTTGGCATTATAGGTGATCCTTCCCACTCACTAATGTTCAGTGTCCTGAAACATGACAACTGTTAAATTAAGATGCTCTGGGAAGGGATTTCTTCCTGCTTTGTCTCCACTGAAGTATCTCCTCATCCAACACAAAGTCCATTTCCCCCCGGCCTGGTGACTGTCTGCAATCCACGGCAGTGTAGGGAGGAGGGGTGAAAGGAAAGAGGAGGAGAAGAGAGACAAGAAGAAGGGAAAGAGGCAACAGAGGCCATGGGGAGGGAGAGAGGGAGGAACTGTCCGTCTTGTCTGGCCTCCTGTCCCCGATGAAACCTCAGCACACTCAGGTGAAGGATTCTGAGTCCACTTTTACTGGGAGTCAGCAGACACTTTCAGTCAAGATGATCATGACGTGGGGACTGGGAACAAGACCATGGTAAAACCGTGGGGAAAGACCAGCTTATGCTGCTGCCCAAGGCTGGCTCCTCTGATTGTCCCCTTGTGGCCACCACAGCAGACCTGCACACCAGCTGCCTCCAAGCAAAGTTTTTCCTGAGGCTTTGCTGGCATCTCATTGGTCACTACTGTCCAATCAACTTTCTGCAGTGACATTTTGTAGCCACTTCAAAGGAGAAACTGAAATTTTAGTTTTAATGGATTTTAACCACTTTAAATTAAAAAATCTCATGTAAAGATATTTCAGCTGTCCAATATGGTAGAATTGGAAATTCCTTCCCCTCAAAGTTCCACACTAACTAAAAACATTTTTTTAAAACTCAATCAAGTATTCAACTTGTAATTAATCTCTCCTTTAGGAAATACTGCCTCTCTTTGTAATTTTATTTTGGGTCAGTTGTAAACAGCTTATATACAGTCCATAATCACAACTGGTCCTTAACCCTGACACCTCCCTGGTAGTTTTCTGAGCCAATCCTCTGCACCTCAGAAGCTTCCATGCCCTCCTGGGGTTTGGAGAGAGGGCCATTGTTAATCCCATTATGGGAAAAGCTGGCAACTTGCATCTGGATTCATGAACACACATGTTTTTAAGGGATGTGCATGAGCTCCCCAAAGCCTCTGCAGACCGGCTTTGGAACAGCTGCAGCACCGTCATTGCTGGGTGGCTGAGGTGTTGAAGCCATCCTGCCACTACCCAGAGCACTCTTGGCTGTTCCAAGCAGCTTCCAAGTTAATCATGGAAACCTCAAAGATAGCCTTTCTTTACTATCCTCAGCCCCACAGCCATCTCAGAAACAATATCCTTCAACCTCACTCCCACTGTGTTGAGTCAGACCAGTCCAACGTGTGGCCAAGCATAGCTCCAAGCACACCCCACATGACCTCATAAACTCACAGGAAACTTCAAAAGATTCTTTATTCTGTAAATTTTTTAAACTTGATTTCTAGGTTCTCAAGTGTGTGCTTTGTAGAAGACAATGTTGAAACATCAGGTCAAAGGTTTGACACTCCTGTGACAGAGGGTAAAGGCTTTGAACTGGTTCCAGGTCTTCTAGGTGAAGGGGTGGATTGCTCGATCTCTGAGATCCTAACCAGAACTGAGGTTTCTAATATATCACTCCGACAGACCCTCATTGGCCTTCAAAGACATAGCAACCCAGATAGGAACAAGAGCCAGGGAAAGGGGCGTGGCTGCTGTGGAGGGAGGTGCTCTCCAAACTTTCCAGAGAGAGAGGAAAACTGAGAGTTATCTTCTTGACAATATGTGAGATAAATGGAACTATGAGTGATCAGGCCTGAGAACCATCACTGCCCCTCATCCTCCAGATTTGGGAGCTGAACTTAATCAAAACGAGCACACTGATATTATGTCACACTTCGTGTCACTGGGTCCAAGTGTCTTGCTAAAGTAAGTACTTACACAGGAAGAACAAAAAACTCCACAAAACAAAAATAATAACAAACAACTTCTATCAGCAACATCTGAATAACTTGTACTGGTCCAGCTCTGGTCACTCACTCTGCTTTTCCAAACAGATCTACCTTATGAGTGTTGTAGCCAGACATGGGCAGCCATGTAGCATCAAGGCTACATACAGAAAATCACTGACAGCTCGCACAATAGAGACATGCTTATAAAAACTGGGACGGCAGCTTGGACTGCTACAAAGCACCCAGGGGAAGGGAGGGAGGTAGAAATGGAGGTGTGGAGGAGGAGGAAAAGGCAGTGGGCAGAGAGCAAAGCCCCTCCCTTCTAGAGCTTCCATTCCTTCAAGCTGTGGGGACACAGGGTACTGAGTGGATCACTACTGTGCACAGTGCACGCGCTCACCCTCTTGAGGAGTCATCTGCAACATTTTAAGTAAGTGCATGGCTGCACTAGGAGGAACAGCCACATGCATAACCGAACTGGCCAGTGTCAGGAGGAGGAGGAGGAGAGACCGAGAAGGAGGAGAAAGAGAGGAGGGGGAAATGGGGTTTATTTCCTAACGATCTCATCGGAACAAAATAACTGAAGGGAGAGAGGAGGAGAAGGGGGTGAGATGAGAACAGAACTCATGGCGGGAAGCATGCAGGATGGGGACTTACTAACGGGGAGGAGAGAGACTCAAAGGAGGGCACCCTAACAATCATCTTAGAAAAATGCTACCCTGAAACTGAGACTTCACTACAGACCTCAGACACTCATCCACGTTTTGTCATCAGGTACCAGTTCCTCCAACACCTCCCCCCCAGCAACCAAAACCCTCTACTTCAGTCTACTGGAGCAGCAAGGCAGGAGAAAGGAGCCAGCCCTGGGAAGGCAGGCCTGGAAAGCCTCCTTCCCTCCCCTGCAGAACTCCCCAAAGATTGGAGGCTTTTATAACTGACTATAATTGAATACCATCAGGGGTTCAAGAGGCTTCCCTCCTTAACATTTAAAGAGACAAGCATCAGTTTAAAAGGCATAAACTTTACTGAGAAGCCGAGGAGGTTTCACAGAGGGGCCCGCCTTTCTGATTTCATGGTGTGTGTGTGCGTGTGTGTGTGTGTGTGTGTGTGTGTGTGTGTGTGTGTGTGTGTGTGTGTCTTCAGGCAAATGTGGAGAAAACTCCTTGCCACTCCCCCAGGATTGGATTATCTGCAACCAGAAGGAACTGCAGGAGGGGAGGGGAGCTGCTTGGGGCAGGATCCTTGCAGGGAAAGCAATTTGCAAAGCCTTCTATCTTCTGCTCTAAGATGAGTCTTCCAGATCCTTCAAGTTCCCCAAGCCTAGCTAGACAGGGGAAGTCTCTATCCAAACAGCTGCCTTAGAGGTAGGCCCTTTACAAAGCAGGTTTGAGAAGAACACACAACCCTAACCCCGTGTCCTGTGCTTTGCGTTTCTCTCAATATCCTGCCATCTTCCGCCTGCACTGCCCTCTCTTTGTCCTGAGAAAGGCGCCTTCTGTCTCAGACTGCCCTGTTATCTCAGGGTTAGATCCCCCCCCAAATTATTACTTGGATAAGTTTAAATCGTAGACATCTATATTTTCCTGTGATTTTATTCCAGCTGAGCCCAGTTGCTAATACTGTGTCATATCTGATGCCTGTCCACCCTCACCCCCCATCCCCGCCCCATCTATTAGGTGCTATCTAGAGCTAATTAGAGGAAAAGCCCTATGAATTGTATCCCTGATTCTGTGTGGCATTTTGAAATCATCATAGACAATTTTACGAATGATTGATCATTATCTGCTGTTTTGAGATACATATGGCCATTTATTAATTTGATGTCTGCCACCCTCATGTTTAAATATATTTTGTGATTTAGTTTGGGGAGATTGATATAGACGAACTGTTGCTTGGTTGATCATTTTATATGACTTCAATATTTCTACATGTGAAATTCCTGTCTCTTATTCTTGGCTAGCCTTGAGTATCAGAAAGTGCAGGCCAGATACTTGCAGGAGATTGGGGCTTGAATAAGGGAGTCTGCTCATCATTGGCGGAATAGAGTCTAACCAGCCCATGTAACGATGCAGAGCAGGAAACTGGGAAAGCTGCAGCGCCATAAACTAGGAAGTGCAGCTTTACCTTAGCACAGCAGCTGCTGTCCCATAACAGGCAAAGCTCAATAAGTGACCTGCGGGGGCCCTGAGCATGACTGCCCCGGTCTGGTTATCCACGCTGTGTCCCAGTAAATGAAGCACCTAAGAGGAGGAACAGAACCAGTGCAGGTTCTGGCTCCGGGGAGACATTTGCTGATGAGAACTACGCTAGACTCAGCACCATCACTCCACAGTCCAACCACGTGATGATGTCTCGGCACAGCACTTCGTTTGAGAGCCCTCCCGGGGCACATCTCTACTGTGCCCTCTCTCTTCATTCCTTGCTTCATGTAAAGCATCTATCTAGGAATGTGAGTGTCTTGTGTCCTGTCATCCAAGGAGCTTTGTGGGTTTGGAAAAAGATAACTGAAACTCCCATGTGCTGGAGGCAGGACGGCATCTGCCTGGCTGGCTGATAGCGGTCACCCTGCCCCTGCTACGTGCCTGCCGCCATTCTCCCCTTCAGGTCACACACTGCTTGAAACGATTTCATCCTTTGTCTCAAGGAACAATCAGACTGAAATCAATAATACAGAGTCCGACCGGCAGACACAAAGGCAGGCTGGACAGTAAACACCATATCTGCATCCGTGGCGACTGCACAGGCGTGCCCGTCTGCCCAGCTGTGTCACGCGCTGACCTGCACGTCCACAGTCATATTGTCAGTGAGACGCTTTTGCAGGCCAGTGGGGATACTAAAATAGGAAGGCAGCACTGGCAGCTTCCGAACTGCTGAGCAGTCAGGGATGGTGCTGCAGCCACTCTCCTGCAGGAATTCACACAAAGAGAAGCATTCTGTGCTTTGATTTGTAAAACGCATTAAAGAGAGTCAGCTGTCACACCCGGTATATCACAGGCACTGCAGGGTTCCATGCATGCGATGCTGCCAAGCTGGCAGAACGCCTGTACAGCTTGAAAAGCTTGGAATCATGACTGTGTTCCATGCAGGGTGAACGGAGGGATTGGGAGGACAGCTACAGAAGGGAGCTTCCAGGAAAGAGATGGGTGCTCCCAATCTTGATAGGTTTGGTTGTACAGGAAGATACCCTGGCCAAAGCTCATGGAACAGTCTATTTAAGGCTGGTGCATTTCCTTGCATGAAAATAAACCTAATCTCCACTGAGAAAAAGGAGGGGAAAACACATAAACACATGCGTGTGTGCGTGCGTGCGTGTGTGCGCATGCACACATACACACACGCACAGACAGAGACACAGAGAGAGAATGGGAAAGAAAGGGGTGATGGAGACGGAAAAGATAAAGAAAAACAAAGAAAATGGAGCAAGATGAAGGAAAAGAGAAAGAGAAGGGAGGGAGGGAGGGAGAGAGGGAAGGAGGGAGGGAGGACAACAGACAGTAAACCCTACACCTGTCTTCAGCTCATTGGAAATAGTTTAGAAGCATAGACTGGGGACCAAGAGGTGGTGCTTAGGATAGATTCCAGGTGAGTGCGCAGATGGTCACCGCTCAGTTCCAGTTCCTCCTGTGTTTGCATGTTCAAAACATGTTACTAAATAGGAAGAGTGGGAAATTCCATCCCCCTCCTGGAAGCTGGCTTCAGGGCTGGTGTTAATTTGGAGATCATTCCAGGTGGGAGCTCACACTGCAGACTGAAGCGATGAGAAGCCAAGCTAAGGCTGAAGGCTCCTCTCTGGCTGCCTTGGGCCTGTCTCTCCTGCAGAACCAAGCCTGTCCCATAGCAGGGCTCAATGAACTGTAAGCAAGAGAGATATCCTGTAGATGATTTGCAGACTTTGACCTGAAACAAGGGCAAATACATTCAGATATGTGATTTGTTTTCTGGCCGCTGCATGATTTCAAAGCAGTCTTCTTATGGTGGAAAACTCCTCCACCATCCGGGAAATGAACCAGACTGGGTCACAAACCAGCCTCCACTGCTCCCAGCTGATATCCATCTCCTATCACGAGGGCCGACGGGTACCTCTTTAAAAATAGTTTTAATGTGGCACACGGGAGTAAAGATTTATTTTTTTTTTATTTTTGAATATGATATATTGGCTGAGCCAAACAAATTAAGTTACAGCCTTGGACATCTTAAGAAAATAGTGTCCTTTTGTATTTCTGTTAATTTATAACGTTCAATTCTGTAGTCTAATGGATGAAAACACAGACACGAACATCAATAAAAATAGCTTTGGGATTCAGTCACCGGTATGCAGAGTGAGATAAATGCATAGGCTGGCTAGCCCTCAAAGTTGTATGTAACCCCCTCCTAGCCCAGCCTTTGAGTCCCAAGATGCAATCTGGTAACTGAAAGAAGAAAAGCCTGGAACTTACTTCCCAAGTGATGTTCATGGCAGAATTCATTTTATTTCACTGTTTTAAAGAATAAATACAGTTTTACACTAAAGTAAAGCAGATGTACTCTGGGGTAATGTACAAAAGCTCCACACTATAACTGACTGTCACTAGGGTGAGGGCTCATAAACCACACATCCCTGTTTGCATGTCCTTGTGTAATCCGCTCACTTGAAATCCACCTTGAGTCTTCCAGGATGTCTGTGTACAGAAGTTCCTGTGGGGGAGATCAAGGCCCTTGACTATCACAGCCAAATTCTGAGCCAGCAATCCTTATAAGCAAGAGAACATTGTAGGCTTTCCTAGTGCCCAGACCAGTAGGATCTATGTGCAAAGTTTCCAGGCCAATCCACAGCACTGTGAGAAATAATAAATTGTCCTTTGTTATTTGGGTTGTGTGGCATATGTTCATAAATTCTGTGAGTTTAGGAACATTTAACGTGAAAGGTGGCATCGTGGAACTATCCACTGACCTCTGTGTTACTCATAGTATTTCACTGATGACTAAGAAGCACCTGCCTGGGAGCATCGTTCACAAGAACTGTCCTTGTAAATGTATTCCAAGTTGTTACATGATTAAGATAAATTTCGTGTCACCCATAAGCATCTTTTAATCATGTCTATTGGTACCGAGCTATTGCTAATGAGAGCATATGAAGACATTATGAAAGCTAGACTTTCATTTATAACTGACATTCACATCTGCCTCATCTTATTCCAAACTCAAGGATGGGCACCATGATGATTAATATACATTGCTGGCTTGACTGGATTTATAATCCCACAGGGGCTGTAGCTCTGGGCATGATTGTAAGGATCTTTTCAGAAAGAATTACCAGAGAAGAGAATACCACCTTGAATGTGAGTAGCACCACAGGTTGAGGGACAGACTGAATGGAAAGGAGGGAAAAAGAAAATCGAGTGAGTCCAGTGTACCAAGTTCATTGAGAGATGAGCAGGCATGCCCATAATACTGTCACCAAAGTCTTGAGTGGCTCTGGCAAGAGGGACTGTATCCCTAGAACTGTGAGCCAAAGCAAATTCTCCCTTAAGTCGACTTTTGTAATGAGTTTGATCTCAGCGACAAGACCAGGCAGCAAACAATGCAGGATGCTCAGCACAGCAGCCGGCTGTCAGAAAAGCGCCAGACGACAGCCAGTGGTCTTTGATATCAGGTTTCAAAGTAGAAACTGAGGCCGACCAACATCAGATGACCCCTAGGCTTACAGAGCAGTAGAATCTGGGAGCCAGGGTTAAAACCCATGTCATTTAAGGCTCCTGTCTCCAAACTATCAATGACGGCATATACAGTTTTTCCTTAGAGCCGAATCCTACTTGCTATTGTTCCAATATGGTTCACCTCCACTTTGTGCTGAAAATTAATCCACGTTGTGAGTGGATGGAACTTAATCCAATCATGTTTAGAGGTGGGGCCCCTGGAGGCTAATCAGGATTAGATAGCCATTTGATACTCTGTGATAGAGTCCTGGTAGCTTGATAAGAGGAAGAGGGAGAGCAGCCTTGAGCACAAGCATACACAGGGCAGCGGGATCTCTCACTGAGTAACCCCAGCATCACCTCAGGCTTGTGCCAGCAAGACAGCCACAGCACCGGATGAGAGTGCCCGAGCACACAGAACTATGTGCCAAATGAACCACTCTGTAGAACTCCGAGTCTATGGTGTGAGGCTATGGGCAATTTAAAAATGAACCAAGGGGCAGATGTGGCAGTATACACATTTAATCCCAGCACTTGGGAGGCTGGTCTGGTCTACAAAGTGAATTCCAGGCCATCTGGGACAACATAATAAGAACCCGTATTTTAAAAAAATTATTATGGACTGTAGACATGGCTCAGTAGTTAAGAACATATATTAATCTTGCAGAAGTCCTAAAGTCAGGCCCCAGTGTCTCAGGCAAGCAGTCCACAACCACCTGTTACTACAGTTCCAAAACAATTCAGTGTCTCTGGCCTCTGGGTATCCACACTCATGTGCATATATATATATATACATATAATTAAAATAATAAAAGTAGATATTTTAAATGGACTAATATTCTGATGATGACAAAGAAAATTAGACCACTGTATAGACTATCAATAACGCATGAAAACAATGCCCAAGTTTACAATATACAAGTACTTTTGAGTTTTGCTAAAGCATCAGGAGTATTTGAGAATTATAGGAAGCAGGATGTTTCATTTGTTTGTTTGTTTTCTTATGTTGATGGGGAGAAATTCAGAACATTAGACATTCTGGACAAGTGTGTTGCCATTCAGCTGAATGTCTATCTGCTGCAGCCTGAAAGGTGTTTGTTTTGTTTTAATAGCTATGTTGCCAGCAGGCATGTCTGTGCATCACATGCATGAAGTTCCCATGGAGGCCCAAAGGGGGCATTACATCCTCTGGGACTAGAGTTACAGACGCTTGGGAACTGTCACGTGGGTGCTGGGAACTAAAACTGGGTCCTCTACAGGAGCAGCCGGTGCTCTTAACTGCTAAACCATTTCTCCAGCTAAACCCCACCCCAAAGAGTTTTTGTAACTGTTATAAAATACTTATGAGACAGAAAGGATACTGCTGGAGCTGGGACTGGGTTTATAGCTCAGTGGTAGAGCACTTGCCTGTCAAGTGTAAATGTTCCAAGATCATCATCCAACACGACAAATAACAAACAAAGCCAAAAATGTTGCATGAATGCTGTGCATCATGCTGGATGAGGAAAGTTCATCAATGAGGTGGTCAGCCAAAAGATGAAGGAATCAACCACAATAGCTTTTATAACCTGAGCCGTCCTATCCAGACTCAGTCCCTCTGCCGTTATAACTGAAGAGGCAGTCTAGGGTGAAGTCGACTTCACAGTGTGTGTGGATTAGGCCTTGCGTTTCCAAGGGTTGGTGTCTAGACATCTGGCTACCCGAGGTCCTCAGGTCTGAAGCAGAGGAACTTGAGTCCAGGTCTTCTCTTTGTCATTTTCTACTTGTCTGTGAGTCTGTCACGTGAACGTTGCATGTGTTACTTTTTCATGAGAAATTACTGGAAGGTGAAGTTTGGCTGAGATAGTGTTATGAAAATAACATGTTTAGGTCTGAAAATAGACGATAAATGACATGTTAGAAGTAAGAGCCTTGCCGGGCGGTGGTGGCGCACGCCTTTAATCCCAGCACTTGGGAGGCAGAGCCAGGCGGATCTTTGTGAGTTCGAGGCCAGCCTGGACTACCAAGTGAGCTCCAGGAAAGGCGCAAAGCTACGCAGAGAAACCCTGTCTCGAAAAACCAAAAAAAAAAAAAAAAAAAAAAAAAAAAGAAGTAAGAGCCTTTCTTTGTCTTTGTCTGTCTAGAACAGTTATAGTCTGTCAATTGCATCCCTAAGACACAAACCCATTTTTGAACCTAGCTGGCTTGTTTGTGTTCTTAATGACTGAAACGTAAGAAGCTTGGGTTTTTTTTCCCTTTCCGGTTCTACTCTGTGTCTTGTCAAGAAGCTGTGTGTCTTTTAAAAATGTTTTGTCATTTCTTCTAGCACTTACTTAAATTTTAATCAAATAAGGTAGAAAACAAGACCATGTGTCCCTTTTGTCCTCCATTTCTTCTAATGGAGAAAATTGGAACCCTCACTGACACTAACAAATAAGCTTTCTTTTGAGGAAAAAAAATGTAGGACACCCCCCCCCCCCATCCCCTTCCATTCCACACTTTAAGAACACATTTTCACCACGGGAGAAAGCCTTGCCTTCAGAATCAATCAGAGAACAGTCTTGGTGTTGGGGATGGCACTGTGGTTTGGGCCATAAACGCTTCCAAGAGCTGCTGTGTGGAAGGCTTGCTCATAAGCTGACAGTGTTGCTGAGGCTGGCTCTTTAACAGACCAGCCTGTTAAGAGGAAATTAGGTAAGCAGAGGTGAACCCTTATATAAAAACTCTGGGACCACAGCCCCTTCCTTTTTTTCTCTCTTCACATCCTGTCTTCAATGTGAGACAAGCAGTTTGGCACTATCATGCCTTTCCAGCCACGGTGCTAGGCCCCTCCCCTAGGCCCCTCCCCTAGGCCCCTCCCCTAGGCCCCTCCCCCCAGCACACATTTCACAGAGCCAGGTGACCACAGGCTGAAACCTGTAGAAAAATGAGCTTTTCCTCTTTTGAAGTTGATTTTCTCAGGCATTTTGCCCCACTGACAGAAAGCTGCAGAGAGCAGAGTAACTGTGTGTTGATGGTCAAGGTGGCCAACAGCATCTTGGCCACTCTCTGGACTTGAACTTACCACTACAAGAAGGATTCAGCACAATTTCCACTTCAGTTCCAGCGAGAGCTTTTTTTTCATGAGTCTGGATGCAAAATCATTTTGGAATACACATCCTTTGGCCCTAAGGTCTTAACCAGCTGTCATAAATGCTGCTAGAATATTTGTGTTTTCAATTCCCTGCATTAAGCAGGAAGATCCTTCCTCCAGGGGCTGCTTAAGTTCTCACTGTTCTCTGGGAGGTGAGTAAGTTTCAAGGCCTTGGGCCAGAGTCACATCACCAAGGGAGGGTGCTGGCTGATGAGAGATAACCTTAAGTCAACCCCTAAAAATTCCTTGACCCTGCAAACTGACCTACACTAAGTGCCTGGCTTGAGGGGCTGAGAGGAAAAGGAGCAGTATTCCACAGCTGATTATGAAATGCCAGCTTAGGCCTCTGCAAAAACCCTTGTGCTTCCTGAATGATGACAACATGTGAAACCAAATACAGAAAGTGCCACGAATCGTTGGTTCGTCCTGGTTGTGGTGACTGTTCATTTTGTTTCAGAGCACACTTTCCACCCAAGCAAAGCTTATTCTTGGAAAGGGAGTTCAAGCCCACGCCGAATCCTGCCTTTTGTTCCAACCCTGCTCTTGCTTTACCTTCTGTGTGTTCCAGTGAAAACCGATAGCTATTGCTTTTCATTAAGCCAGTCAAGAAAACTCAGTTCCCAGGTTTCACTGATTCATCAGCCTAATTACACCCATTCACTGCTCCTTTCATAAGGAGAATTCGAATTCCATCTCTGGAAGACACACACCACCCAAGATACATCTGTTTCCTGGCTCCTTCTGGCTCCTTTTTATCTTAGTCAGTGAAAAGTACCCAGAGGTCCAGGAAGCAAAGACTAAGCAAAATCTAGAAAGGAGAGCTATGTTGAGCTAGTGAGAAGGGTCAAGCCAAGGAGAAAAGCATTTAGAGCAAGGTAACATAACAGGAGACGGTGGGGTGAATGTGCGGAAAAAGATCTTATCGTTCAAAATATCTAGAGAAAGCATTCAGCATATGCACCCTAGAGACAGCCCTTGTGTGCTATTGAGCAGTGGAAGAGAAAAAAAATAAACAAGCAAAAATAGAATGTGAACTCCATGCCAAGGCAAGGGCTGGCCAAAGGAGTCTGAGGCACCAGGTCTGAGTGGCGACATCGAGCATGGCCAGGAGTCTCAGGTTTAGGTGATGGTTAATGAGTAGCTCTAACGTCCAAGGCCAGGCAGTGGCGGGTAGCAATTACATTCCCCAAACCACCAAATGTTGGGGACTAAGGAGGCGGGTCACTTGTTTCCTGAATTATGGAGACAAATTCCCCTGAGTTCATGGTCTAAACCTAACTTCGCTCTAAATTGAACCTTTGCTCTCAACGGAGAGCACAGGAACACAGCTCGTGCCTTGTGACCCGCTCCAGCCTTGGCTTCTCTCTGAAGCAATTTCTTTGTGTGGGAGCAAATATTTTCACAGAGTTCACAGGAAATTCTTTGCCATGGTCACCTATATCAATGGAAACATGCAGTCCACCTGAGAGAGCCAAAGTCTTATATTTAAGGCACATGTTTTTTTGAGTTCTCTGAAGTTCTTTCGGCTCTTTCGTGTGCCAGAGGAACCTTGACAAGGAAGCACATAGTTATTTAGGTCCGCAGTTGTGAAATCATGTTTGAACACCGATGCCAATAAATCTCACAGGAAAGTATTTCTCCTGGTTCTCCGGGTGCCAATGATTCCTAAACTAATCTGCATCTAGTTTCACATTAGGGCTTTCTTACGTGCGTCACATGATGTAGAAAGGGAGTCCCTTCTAGCCTGCTTCAAGTTCATTTCACACATGCTCGATTTACTTTGAGCCAAAGAACACCAGATGTGGTTCAGTTAAATCATCTTTCATGCAAAAAGTCAAGACTTCTGAAGTCATAGCAATTCTGCCAAACTTTGTTCTAACAGCTAGAGACCATGTCAGAAGATCTAGAAATATGTGTCTACCCCCAACTCTGTCCTAAGTGAGTCATTTGAACCCACTTTTAGGGGATTATCAGAAAATTAATTGCTGATTTTTGGATTGCCATGTAGCAAGTAATTAAATCTGACAAACCTCAATCATAAAGTAGAAGATGAAGCTGCTTGAAAGGGCTGCAGTGACCATCTCTACTCCAGAGAGTCATAAAGCACATGTTTACCTAGCCGAAATACCCCAGGTTAATCAACACATTGTTTCTTCCTACAGTCCTAGCCTAATTCAAGAATAAAGAGATGGACTCGTCCATTCAGTCCTCTTTTCTTGAACACATCTAGCACATAACTTACATGTTCTCTATTTAGCTTGGTGGCTTTATGATCACATTTGGAAAACAAGCATGGATACCAAGAAACACAAGTAATAGAGTGGTTGCAAACTACCTTGACTGTGCTAGTAGATACTGAATAAAGGAAGTACCTACAAATCACTCTTCCTGGCACTGTGTATGGTGTAATCAGTGTTCCATATATGTGGTAAATGGTGCCTAACAAATTGCTGATGCACCCTAAGCATTATGAGAAATCCATGGTTACACTAAATCTGAAAATTGTGTTTTTCCCCTGGCTGTAGAGTAAGATAAGGACTCTACAAGTGGCAGCTAAGATGGAAATACAGTTTTCACAAGACTCACAAATACAGCTACATGTTATGCTGGAGGAGACAGAGCCTCCGTCTAGACAAAATGCAAAATCTCCTGCTCAGAAAATGTGTATAATTAGGAAAATATGAAGAACAGCTAACCATTAGTATTGCGTGCACATCTACATCTAAAATCTTGTTGTTGTTGTTGTTGTTGTTGTTTAATCTTTAGTTGAAAGTTGTAGCTCACTCCCCTAGTTTTCAAATTTCACCTCTCCAATATTCAAAAAGAGCATTAGTATTTCTGTGAAGACACAGAATATCCAAACTCTCCCTTGAAGTTATTTTCTTTTCTACAGAGTGACATGCCAGGCTTGTAATTGGTGAGAGCAGGTTTTATTATACAAATAAGCAGACACTGTCTGGGGACAAAATTGAAAGGACTCTGATGGTTTTATTAATTTATTTGATTTACTTCTGGTTTCTCTTATCCAATCTTATTTATGTCAAAGTAAGTTGAACCAGAATTCATTATGTAGTGAAATGTAATTTGAACACTTTTTATTGGCACACAGTGATTCAATCATTTCTCTCCATAAGCCCCATTATCTCCTCTTACAGTATTCTACACAGATCAAATCACCGTAGAGGAAATTTCCAAAGAAACTGAAGAATTTGTGGGGAGGGAGGACTATGCTGGTGACCTTACACATGAAGCCGAACCCACACAACCACCAGCATGTGGCCCTTGCTATCGCATATCACGGGCACGTTCCCCTGCAGGAAATCAACTGTGTTGGTGAACTTGACTTTTCTGTGTTTCCTTTGTAATGTGACTGCATTAAACCATCTTGATTTAGAAATAGGTGACACAGTGAGCCTCATGTGACCATGTGAACATCTCTGCCTTTTGTCCAGGGTGCGCAGGCATCACATTATCTTGTTCCCTCAAAGACAAGTTTAGAAGTTACTGCATTTTAGAAACTTTATAAAGTGTTAGTGGGAAAAATAAACATGGGCATTCCATCTCATCTGTTACTTTTGGCCCCTTTTCTCAAATCAATTGCATTGTTAGTGCATAGAGGGCCCTGAACTCGTAAATAGTTCAAGTAATCCAAGTCCTTTTTCACGGTGATTGTTTAGAAGCAAGAGTCATTTGAAATACTACAGCTGTGCCTGGAGTGACAACTGTCTCCTAAAGAACAGGGACATCTTGTTCCTACATATTACATCCTCCTGATCATAAATTCTGTGTGCTAAACATCACCAGTGAAATAATTTCATGTGTGGAAACCTGGAGAATAACGCAGACCAAAGAGAACATAAAATATCAGCAAAGGAGAAGTCCGGTGAAAAGGTCTCTGCTAACAGAAGTACAAGCTCATCCCAGGGAACCTTCTGCTTGCCTCACCCAGTATCCCTGGCTTCCACCTTCTTTCTACATTGTGTGTGGTCTGAAAAATACATCCCTGGACCTGACAAACGTCTGAGCCATGGGGGGATTTGCAACAATGTAGGTTCTCTAGCCAATCAAAATTAATGAACATTGGTTCAAATACAAGGACTTGGTTCTTGGAAGGAATCTCCAGGTATGCATTCTCTCTCTCTCTCTCTCTCTCTCTCTCTCTCTCTCTCTCTCTCTCTCTCTCTCTCCCTCTCTCTCTCTCTCTCTCTCTCTCTCCCTCTCCCTCTCTCTCTCTCCAATAGGTACATTTATTGTGTTTTTTAAAAAGAAATAAGTTGGGTGAAACCTCCAGCAAAAAGGCACAATGTTGCTTTTGCCATCACCTCCCAATGAAATATGGTTGTCACCATGTGTCTCTCCATCAAAGTGACATCCCAGGACACCGGCCTTTATATTTGGAGTCTCCCACCATAAGCTCACATTGTCAAACTGTTTAGAATGCAATGACCTTTTACAGTAGGAAAAGAAATTGCTGATTTAAATTATAGATAAGACAAGTTTTCAGATAGATTACCAATCCTACAAGCTTATCAAGTTTTTCAATGTTCACTCCCTCAAATCCATGATTTGTGTGGTGGGAATCATGAATGAAGACTGCTTGAACAGGAAGGGGTGTGGGCTGGTACAGAACTGCATTGTGAATGAATTCTATAGGCACAATGACAAGATTCAAATCATGGGCCTTCAGCCTATTAACTGCAAACCTTTGGGCAACTTGTTTAAATTCTCTGTGACTTATTTTCTTCTATGCAGTTAAAGCAACAATACCCATTAAGTGGAGCCACAGTACAAATCAAATTAAAAAATATATGAAGTGCAATGTAGAAATGCTAGCATGTTTTGTATATTTGGTATGAAGTACAATGTAGAAACGCTAACATGTTTTTATATGTGGTATACATAAATGCACATTGTTTGTATGGTGCACATGTGTATATGTTCCTGTGGAGGCCAGAGGTCAACACTGGGTATCTTACTCAACCACCCTCCACCTTTCTTGGAGACAAGATCTCTCATGAACCTATCGCTCACCAGTTTGGCTGGACTGACTGGCCAGCAAGCCTAGGGGTCTTCCTGTCTCTCCTTCCCTAGTGCTGGGATTATAGGTGCATACCGCAGTAATAACTGGAGATTTATATGGGTGCTGGGGATCCAAACTCAGGTCCTCATGTCTGAGTGGCAAGCATTTTCTGAACTGAACCATCTCACCATCTCCCAGATGCTAGGATGTTTGAACTATATAATAAATATTAGTTATTATTATGCTGCTGACAAAATTAAATATCAGCTGACATTTAAAACTTGTAATTCTGTTAGTCAGTGCAAATCTTGAAGGAACCATCTGACAGACACTAGGGGCTTTTGCTTTTATGTGGAAACTTCTGATCTTCTTCCTGCTAACAGGCTCCCACAACCCCTCACACAGCCATCTCTTGTGGCCTGACATCAATTCCTCTTAATGATCATTTCTCAGAGGTCACGTACATATGAGTCTCTTTTCATATGGCAAGTCTATATGGTCTCTTCTATATTCTTTTTTTTCCCCCAAATTATTTTATAGTTATTCTTCACATCCTCATTCATTTGGGTTTCCTTCTAGAATCTTCTATGTCCCCCATCCCACCTATTCTCCAGATGGAAGAATACTTAGAACTTCAATGTGCAGCCTCTGAGAAATTGTTCTCTAGTATGCAAAACATATTTGAAACCCAGTTCACAGAATTAGACAGGAGAACCGTCAAATGCCAGTGGCTTGGGAGGTATAATAGAAAGAATAAGGAAAGATAACTTTAAACTCAGCTGTGAACAGGCATGGCCACAGCAGTGGTTTAATATGCAATTCCAGAGGGAAGCTGGTCTAGCCTCTGCTGCTGCTGGAATTATAGGCTACCCACGCCTGAAGCTCAGGGAGGTAAAGATGTCCCCCAACACTGTAGCAAGAAGAGAAGCTAGATGGATCACCTATGTATATATGTGTTGTTCCACGGCTGTAAACTTGCCTACCAGGTGCTGTCCTTGGAGGGGAATTGTCAAAGTCCTTGTCTGCTCACTGAGCAGCCCATGACTATGGACTTACAAAACTGTCAATCCGTCTTTATTTCAACATACAGTTTCAATTTTGCCAGTGAGCATTGCCACTGAATTACGGGTAAGACGCAACTTCCTGACTAGACATTCATCATCCAGCAGATGCATGACTCCAGCACTGAGTCTGATCCGATCCGTCCACAGCCCCTGCCCTCAGCCCCCGCCCTGTCCTCATCCTACTGTTTTGTTCTTAAAGGTCCTACAGAGTCGTACTAGTCAGAGATGTGTTTATTTCATTTCACTTGAAAAATTTTCCACACTGGCAAATGTATCTAGACACATACAAACACACAGCCCCCACCCCCAGGGGAGGGGAAGAACTCAGAAAATTCTCTTTGGAATCTTTCAGCCCTTTTCCTCTGAAGCCTCCTTTTAATCAGTCTCTGCATGTCTCTCTCCGACTGCACTTCCACAAAGCAGGGGCATCACCACATCTGCAGCTTTGTGCTGTGAATGAATAGGGGCCCAGGGGGTTGGGATTCTCCAGTCAACAATACTTATATTGTGTTTGTGTTTGTCTCAATGGACTTTGAACTGAAATTGAATAGTTCAGATTCCAATGCTGGCATTTTCTAAGTTATCAATATAAATAAGCGACTAAACTCTGAGTCATTAAACAATTATTCATTCTGGTTAACCTGGACACCAGGACTCACCTACATTTTCCAAGCCCAGAAACAACTTGTTAGTGATAGTTTGGGAGAAAACATGTTATTCTAACTATCCAAAGACAAATGCAAAGTAGAAGTCCCATGCAAGTGTCTGCACATGGACACATGTCACAGTAGAGTGCTCAGACTTTTAATCCCTTGGTGTCCCCTGGCTTTATGGAGTCCCTAGTTACACTCAGGAAATAATGTCACTTGTCAATGCCACTTGTGTTTTTAAAGAGACTCCCTAAAGGCTGACAAAATGGTGTATGCCTTTCAGTGAGGTAGTTGGGAATGTGAGAGAATGAGGGTCAGAGGGTCTTCCCAAGACCCACTGATGTGCCTTTCCAGACACTCAGAAGCCGGTCTGTCCACAGGCTCAGCCACTCGCTTCCCTTGGCCTGCAGGGGAAGCCTGGTCTGAACAGGGGCTGTGGGTGCTTGGCCATCACAGCATTGCCCAGAGAAACTCCATAGCCCGGGACGGCTCAATGTGCTCCTGCAAACATGATTCTTGAGGTGGATCTCAAGCTGATCCAGGAGGCACAGCATGCTAGTTGCAAAGGACTAAAGTCACTTTTGAAAAAAAAAATCAGAAGAAAAAATGGCAAAACTTTCAGAATGGGTTTTGCACAAAAATAAAAGGAGAGGGGGGAAAATTACATGATTTTAATTAGCAAAAAGCGAAAGTAAAGACTTGCTGTCTCGATACTATAGGACTTCTGGCAAAGACTCTAGTGCAGTGGTTCTCATCCTATGGGCTGCAACCCCTCTGAGGGTCCAACAACCTCTTCACAGGGGTTGCTGAAGACCATAGGAAAACACAGATATTCACATTACAATTGCTACAACAGTAGCAAGATTACAGTTATGAAGTAGCAACAAAAATAATTTTATGGTTGGGGTCACCACACCATGAGGAACTGTATTAAATAAAGGGTCATAGCATTGGGAAGGTTGAGAACCATGGCTCTAGTGAGACAGAAACCATCACGGCATGGCAGGAAGACTATGCCAACCCTTTTACAGTGGGGTCTTGAGGCCTGCCTACTAACTGGGCCCTTTCCTCTGGTGTCAGGTTGATTACCTGCCAAGGAGGCATCCCTCAGCCATCATGTCTGGAGGTGAGTGTCTTCCAGTATCTCTACGAGCTCACATGGGAGGTACAGCATTAATGCTGCAGTTCCTCTGGCAGAGTTAGAAACGTCTAGGATTTAATTTTGCACAGGATGGGCAAAGCCTGACTCCTGGAGTCCCAGGACAAAAACTCTCCCACACACGAGGGAGAACATTTGAGACCTTTTTCTCCCCTAATCTTTCTTTGATTTTTCTCATCTGTTGTATGGATTAAAAGATATATCCTGAGGCACTGAGTGATTATCTTTTTTTTAATGTGAAATATAATCTATTGAGCCTGGGAGAGGAAAGGTGTGTATATATTAGATACAGGTAGTTTAAAAGGAGAGAATACAGACATTACAAGAAGCTTATGGTCTGAAGGGGCAAGCAGGGTGAGTGTAGAGTAACCTGAAATTCAATGCTGCATCTTTAACCTAGCTGGTGCAAGGTTGAATCTAAGTCTCCAGATGTGCAGAAACAAGACAAGGTGTAATAGCTCTTAGAGAATTTCACTTACTGCTTTACTTGATCCCTTCCACAGATCATTCCCAAAATTCAGTGAAAAGTTTTTCTAACCCACCTTCCAAGTATTTTATCCTTTCCAAGAGGTCTTCTAATGCAGTGATATAAGTATGCACATCCACAGATACTGCAGTAAGCTGTGGAGGGCAGGCCATGCTGCAGATGCTAACACTGGCTGAGCAAAGGGGCATCAGGGAATCCTCTCCAAGGACTGAGCAAGGGAAGTGGGGTGAGTATGGAAGAACAATTAGATCAGGGACACAGGAAGGGAGAGAAGACTGACGGACAATCAGCTGAGCTGCTTGTGTATACAAAACAGAACTTTGCAGAAGACGGGTTTACATTAGATCCAGGCCAGAGGCGGAAGGGAGATTCTTAAATGTCTCCAGTCATTGAAGTAAATGGTTGCTCAATGCAGTGTTAAAGAATACAAGTGAATGCAAATGTCCAGTATGAAAACAATCAGACATTTCCAGGAAGATAGGATCAGACTGTGATCCTACTGTATCCTCCCCTTTCCCGCCAGCCCCATGGATGCCTTCAGTTAAAATTCTGATATTTGTACCCCAGACTTTTTCTTTTACATATCATCCTTTAAATGTGGCATGTAAATATTATTTCTCGAGTGCAGCAATTTTTGGCATCCTTCTAAATTTCATGCTTCAGGAGACAGTCTGCCCACCTCCCAGGGGTGGTTCTATCTGAAGGAAATTGAGGAGACTGAAAGAAATCTGGAGGGGCTATAGGGAACAACTCTGTCACCACTGGAGACAACTTTCAGGGGATTGTATAGGGTGCTTTTAGTAATCCCAACCGTGGACAAAAGCAGACACTGAAGACCACATATCTGACGCTCTTGTCTTTATTAGTATATGAGCTTGACTCTGAATGATCAACATTACAAATGCCAGTAAAACAGTTCTCATTTGCATAAGCATGTCAATATGAGAAAGCATTCCATGTTCCACTGATCACACACACATACATGTGGACCAGCATGAGTTTCTCAACAGAGTAAGACAGTACACGTGTTTTGAGTCCACTCTGTTGCATGAACTATGAGAGCTAGAAATAAAGTCAAGCAACATTCAGTCACGCCATTGTCCGACCCATACCCGCACCCATACCCACACCCAGACCCTGTCTCACCAGAACCTGTGGAGCCCCAGAGGACAGACCTACAAAATGGCAGGGGTTGCTCAAGAAGTACAGAGCTCTTCTTGCCCACAGTGAGGAGGCAACATTACTTAGATTTAGTGCTGTGACCAAAAGGGTCTCATGGAGGAGCATTAACCCATACTCTTCCACTCAAACCCCGCTCTCTCTTCAAATGTGGATACAGCATGGGAATAGCTTAACCAAATCTAGAAACCAACCCCGTTCCACACACTAAAGCTCTTCCTGATGCTAGGGTAAAAACTGCTGCAAAGGCCTCCTAAGGGACAGCATGAATTTTGTCAAAGTGAATAAAAGCAGCTCACCCTGGGATCTTAGCTTGAGGGACAATTCCAGTTTATCAACGACGAGACCCAAATGTCGTTAAGATCCACATTGACAAAAACTGAGGGGTAAAAAAATGAAGGAATAGCAGAGTGTGTGCAAACCAGAGAAGGGAAATTCAGGAAGTGGGAGATAACCTTATTCCCTTTGCTATTAGTCTTTGTCTCCCTCCCTGAAGTTCAGGAGTTTGGAATGCCAAGGTTTAGCCAGCTAGATCACCAACCTCTTTGTAACATGACATTTTCCTGTCTCAAAACCAGCATCTATCTCTGAAGGTCAGTGTAGGGTGCTAAGATATGAAAAGCCTTACAGGGAAGTAGGAGATTTTTGCTCTGCACCCACAACAAAGATTTTGAAAACAAATGCCCTGAATATGTCCCTGCTGACTGCCCTGGGAAACAAGGAACGGCCTTCTCAGTGAGGTGATATCCATTCACAGTTGTTTCTACAGCTCTCAGGTAATGGCATTGATGGAACTAGGAACCAGGAAGAAATAGGGCCAGTATCATCGTGAACGCTAAGACAGGGAGAGAGGAAGAAAGAGTAAGACAGGAAGTGAACTCCGGGTGGAGAAACCTGAGACCTGTCAGCTCTGCTGACCAAGGTTCTGAGTAGGAAGCAAGGCTCAGTTCTGCCCTGGACATACCACTTCTTCCCTTGCGAGTAGACCAGAGGCCAATCCAGAGTGAAGCATTGTGATGAGGGTGAAACATCAGACAGGAAAGTAGCAATTAACCTGAAAACCTATCACTCTGTAGCAAAACTGTCTAGCTGGCATCTTTGTAGTGACATCTTGTAATCTCCTCTCATAAAAATATTCTCTAATTTGAAGACTTGCTATTTTGTTAAAGTTACACAGCCTAAGACTGTGTCCTGATCTTTCTGTACCAACTACTCTACTGAGACATTAGGACTGTGTGGTGCTCAATCTAAATGCCATCATCATCTGACCTTGGGTTCTGTTTCAATGCATAGGGACAGTCAACATCATAGCCAAGTAAATGCACTAAACAAGAGCAACAGAATAACAAAAATATTGACATCTACCCACAGGTAGTAACTGATAGTCCAAGTGTAGGCTGATATCATTGGGTTTCTCCTAGGATCCTTTCCTACCTCTTTTTTCAAAACCACCACACAGATCCAATCTCTTGCACATCATGAGAACCTCTTGTTCTGAACTTATGGATTCTGATAGTGTCATTATGAAAATATCAATAGCAAAATACCCTTGTATGCCACACTATTGACTACAGGTCTTGCTGCAAGAACCCCAGTCTGAGAGCAGACTCCTGAAGCATCATAAGAGGAAACCTTTAGTGATGAAAGGAATGTGGAAATCTGGGCAGCTAGCTCCATTAAATTTAGGTAAGGTTGAACGATCAGAATGGACACCCCAGCCCACTGGAGGTCCTTTTTCAACTCAGGGATACTGAGGGGAAGAAAAGAAATCTTTCAGATACTGAAAATGTATTAGATGTAACCATCCTGGCCATTTAAAATTCTATAGACTCAGCCTGCAAGGGGCCAGCTGGCCACGTAGAGTTAGATGGAGAACAGGAGACCACAGTGCTCGCCAGCCTCAGCTGAGGAACAAAAATACTGAGAGTCAGAAATCACCTCCTGTTGACCCTGAACACAGGTTTTTAGTTTGCCTAGTCAGAACAAGAGTGCCTCTTGTTTCCAGGACTTCCTAGCCCACAACACTGTGCCCATCCCTTCTGTGACACTCAGCACATGAGAGAGCCACCTTCGCTTCCCTTGACTTTGAGATCTCTTTCAACCAGACCTGGTATGTCAGCCATGCCCAGCTCCCAGCTCTGCACCAACCTCAGAGTGTTGTCAAGCAACTTAGAAGCAGCAGATTAGAAAGAAATACACCCAGCTGCTTCTTCCAGACTTGCCAGGAAACCCACTTTATAGAAGTACTAACAATGCCCACCATGAATAAAGGCAGGAGCACACAAAGCTCGATAGCTAGGCTGCTCATGCGACCAGACATCCTCATGTACAAACATGCCAGTTATATCTGATGGGACTAGAGGTGACTGAAAACGGCATCTTTGTTTTTTGCATCTTTCAGGTTTTCTACTATATTTTTAATTTTTAATTCAAATTATCTTATTTTAGGACACTTAAAGGCAATTTGGGTGATTAAGACATAATTCTGTCCTACTAGAAAGAAAAATCACCAAGTTTGTACCAATTAGCATGACCAACTCACTGTGGCTTGCCTGAGCCTCTCCTGATTTAGAACTGACTGGTGCTATTGAAGGAACTGCATCAGTCCTGAGAGAGTCAGGATGGAAAGTCACCCAAATACTTAGACTCCTTTTCACTTTCTGATATATATGATCTTCTAATTATTTCATCCACACAAGAAGCCAAGTGCTTATAATCAACAAAACATATAGAATTTCCCCAGCAACAGATACAGCCGCAGAGAATGGGTCACACGAAGCATCGCACTGGGCTGCTGCCTCAGCCTCTGGAGGAAGCTCTCCAAATTAGAGACTAAACCCACATGCTAAAACTGTCTCTGTTCATGGTGATCTGAGCACATGAAGAATGACTTGTCTTCCCACACTTTTCTTGTCTTTGGGACATTGCAAAGTCTTTTCACCTATATAAGAAAGAAGTTACGGCCAAAAGACAACCAAAGAAATCAATAAAAGCAATATTGCAACCTCACTGAACATAAAGGGAGACAATTTGCCCCACAGGGAGTAAGGTGGGTACCAGTATGACACATGGTCCTAGTAGCAGACCAGCCGTGGTGGAAGAACCAGTAAGGCAGAGCCAACCGTATTTTACAAGGAGAAATTGTAGACTTTCAGGACAGTTGATAAAGGGTTGGGTCTCACAACCTCTAGTTGTGCCCCTGTACTTAAGGGAGACTCAGCTGTCCAGACCTTCTGGGTAGCAGGTGCTTCTTAGTAACATGGGGCAGGCTGCTGGTTTATACTTGTGTTTGCTAGGCTGATTCTGGTCCGTGATTGGCTGGCACATGCAAGAGATGCAGCTTGACTAGGCTCATGTTGTTGATGCAGATGCCCCAGCCAGGCTCGGTCTTGGTAAACAAATGCATCTGGGATACCCCAGAGCATCACTGATGATTTGGATATATCAGACTGACAATGCTCATGTGTTCAGGGTGCCAATGTGTTTATCTTGGCAGCTGATGATGCAGGAGCAAAATCAGGGTCTCCCAACCTAGATGCATAATCCCTATTGTTTTTGTTTCTCAGCTATCAAGTATAGGATTGGAATGTTTTCTCCAGAAGGCCTAAGTATCCTATAATTGGTGTTTTTTTCATTTTTTATAACAATGTCACCCATTGGTGAAATGCCAAAAACATGATTTTGCTTAGCTATGAATGTGCTTGAAAGTCATTCGCTAAGAAATCTTCATCAAGTGAAGTTTGTGATATGGCTTACACTTTAGATGTAATTATGCAGCATGTATTCATTTCCTTTCTTCTAGGGGATACAAGTTGCTTTTATTAAAGCATTATTTGATAGCTTCTTACCATTTCCTTTGGAGTTGAGAGTGAATTTAATATCAAATTGTTGTACTTAGCAATGGGGGTCCATGGCACCAAAGGGGACAGAGAATTATATTGGCACCTACAGAATGCAGCAGTGTGCCATGGCCACCCCCGCAGGATGAGTTGTCAACCCAGTGTGCCATAAACAAAGCAACTTCTAAGCATCCTAAAAGAACTGTGCTTTCCATCCTAGCCTTGTGCTGGACAAAACAGACTTAACTTCTGGTTAAAGTGCAGGCCATAGCCTCCCAGGGTGCAATACCAGTTCCCAAAGCAGCTTTTATCTGGCCAATTAAATGCTTAGAAGAAAATGTATTTTAAAAGAAAAAAATAGGCCAAAGATAGGAGTAAGCTCTAAATCAGTATCTACCTGTTTGTAATTCCTAGCCCTGACCACCAAAATGGACCACAGCACTGAAGTCTGACAGGGCATGTATAGCCCTCAGGACCATCGCTCTGATGTCATGAGCTTCTGGAGCCCTGAACAGAATTCAGAACTTTTGCTCATGAGTACTCAAAGCAGTTTTTCAAATGTGTTGAAAACCTCTGTAGTTTTTTGAAAACTCCCACTTGGCTTTGTTGGCAGGAGAATGACAAAGTGGACGCAGCAGTTAAGAGGGATAGGACTCAGACTCTCTGTGACTTTTCAACTACTGTTCAAACAACCGCTCTCTTCAGAGTACCCGATTTCCTGCACCATTGCTGGATAGTGAGCCTGTGCTTGTCTGTGCAATTGTCTAACAAGCATAGGACCCGTGGGGAAACATACCTGAAGAAACATGGGACACACAGAGTCTAGGGAGGTGATAAATGTCCATTTTGTTGAAAATAAAGTAAGCCTCCAAAACAAATAAATAAACTTCAAAAGTCTTGCTATGCATCTGCTCCTGGGAGTGGCTAGCCCTAGGTGTGCATACAGGGCATGTTCTTCAAGACAAATATTTGAGGGTATGTATGAGAGACAATCTCAATTAAATTTAGGCACAAGGCCTATGATCCTAGCTAAATTACAAGACTGCTCTGGAAAAAACAAACGAACATGATTTTAGGAACAACAGTAAGTCTATGGATAAAACATATCCCCACCCATCAGCTCAAGACATGATTTGGAAGTTTTTCTGTTAATATGCTTTGTTTCTGTTTTTTACTCAGATGGTGAGCTTCCACCACACCCTGCCAAAATCTTTCTCAACAGGCAAGGAGAAGATAACAGCACAGCTGCCCTTGGGCCGGGTTTGTAACCACCCCATGGTGTAAGACGCTGTGGTTTTCAGACACATCTACACAGACTAGTTGAATAAAGACCAACTCCAGACTTGATGTTGCTGAGCTCCTCAGCTCCATCTTGCCATCCAGCTCGATCGAGGAGATGGTCTATAGTCTAAGTGACACAGCACTTTGAGGGGTTAGTCATTAGAGCACTCTGCTTTGTCCTGGGAAGGCAACTTCTTGCTTGGCTAGTTATGGAAGCTAAGGAGTGACTTCAAGATGCTGTCTGGCCAGGATTTGCAGATAACCATAGAACTCTTCTCCTCCATCAGGCTTGGATTTAGCCTCCTTTGGTTCCTGCAGTGATGCAGGAGCCTCCAAATACCAAATTATTATCAGGCGGTCTTGGGGGAACCTCTGGGCCCTGCAATAAAGTAGACAGACTTTCTATTGGAAAGTGCTCAGGAGCAATTCAGCCCTGTACACATTGCTCTAAAAATCTTGCAAACCATCTCTGGATTTGGTGAATGAATATTACCACACAGCTCCTGCTAGTACAAAAGTATGTCAAAGGGCATGATTGCTCATTCCTCCTCATTGGAGCAATCCTATGCATCATTTAAAGACCCCTAATCTAATCCTGGTGTTTGTTTGTTGTTTAAAGCAAAGGTACGTTTGTACTAAAGCCGTATCACTTTAGTCAAGCTACTTCTAAGCATCGTCTACTAAATGAGGTATTTACAGCAGGGAATACTTGTGGTCTAATTCAGAGGGGCACTAGCAGTCCATGAGCTTGAACTGAATAGCACTAATACATTCTTACTTGCCCCAGGTAGCATTTGAAATCTTGAGCCATTCAAATAAAAGAATAAATGTCCACTACTCTCTACAAAGCCCATGCCCCAGTATGGCCTTTATTATGTCATGCCATTTTCCCACAATAGCCCATCTCTCCTACTCTACTGATTTGCCAGATTCCTGAAAATTGGATACAAAACCTTTCTGTAACCCAGCCTACGTCAGTGCTCATCACACTGTGTCGAATCATGTGCTGACCCAGTTGGGCTGTCTAATGAGTCTCACCACAGAGGTCAAGTCATCACTGCCACAAAACCTCTGGTTCCTACCATTGTGGAAGTACTACATCTAATCAACAGATACTTCATAACATATTGAAATGCACTTTCTAGAATGTTCTCTTACAATTCAGTGAAAAGAAACAGACGTCACTCTTGGTGAATAATATGTGCAGTCTAAAGTCAACGTCTTTGAATATAAAATACAGTTTCAGGAAAGACCAGTAGACATAGTAGTGTTCAGTCCAAGCCTGTGATGGGTTCAGAGAGATGGTGGTGATATACAGTTCAGTGACATTTGTTTTAAGGGCACAAGGGAAAGGCTAAGCTATATTCATAACCCTTGTAATGGTTTTTTTTGTCATCACCTTGCATCTTTTGGGAAGAACTCCTCTTGAGAGGTTATTAGAAGTTGGTTTGTTTAGGACATTCAATAAAAACCACCTATCTGAAACTAATCTCCCAGAATTTCATGGACTTAAAGCCAGATACACTTCTGCACATCCAATCTCTGTGTTTAAGCTTTGAAATAGTTTAATTGGGATGATTGTAATTTGTTTAGTCAAAGAAAAGATTTCATAAAGCTTATTTTTCTAAAATTGCCTAAATCTAGTTAAATTGCCTAGCACTTAGTTAAAAGTATATCCAATAAAAACAATATACATACAAGTTTGGTAGAAATTAAACCAATGAAAAAGGACTGTGATGGATTTGTTACAAATCCATTGGTAACTAATACATCAGCAATATATAGTCACATCTGGTCAACATCTGGTTGATGTCAAAAACCCACTATGTCCTGTCCTAGGTTATGGTTAGCGGCTGAAGTTGCTGCTTTCCCAAGGCTAGGACGGCAGACACACACCAATATGGGCGTACTCACACAGAGCACAGGACGGCACAGACTCGGGAGGTTAATGAACATACTGGAATGAAGTATGACATTGACATGGGTAGGGGTGGGATGAGAAGGGTAAAATCTTCATTCCCGTTTATTTGGCAAAGTATCCATGGAAGATATGTGATTTTTTTAAAATGTTTTTAAAAATCACCAAAGATAATGTCTGGGAAAAATTAGTTTCAGATTATGTAAGATAAGACATGTCTGAGGACACCAGGCCCAGAAGGGTTTTTAGGTGGAGGGCTCAGTGAGACATTGTAAGGAAGGACTAGCCAAAGAGATTTGGTGGTCTGGAGCCCAGGTCAGAGGCCAGAAGCTGAGGGGAAGTGAAGGGCTCCATTCCTCTCTTACAGTCCAAGTGTGGGTGACACAACATGACTGAGCCACAAAACCAAAAGGCCTTCAGAAATAATCAAACTATTTTCTGAAATCTCCATAGATTTTAAATACAAACATCCTCTTAGGACTTTGAGGAGAGACAGCCAGTGGTGTCACAAACCCTGCAGCCCTCCACCCGCTTCTTCCACACAGTCACTGTCCCTTTAAATAAAGGAATTTTTCTTTTAAAAAGTAATTGTTTTGAGAGCTGATCACTTGGTATTGGATAATCAGTTGGCGAGCTCTTCTCCGGGGAAGACTATTTCTCCCACAGTCAGCATTCCGCAGCTGCCTGTAGTGCTTCATGTAGGGTTGAAGCCTTGTGGCATCCCTCCATCCACGTTAACCTATCTATTACTGCTTTTGTTCATTGATTCTTATTGGACATATTGGACCAATGGTCTCTGCTTGATGATTCAGTCTTACTTCTCCGCCATTGAAAAGGAAAGCAAACTTTATGTTAATTTTAGTGAATCTCAGCTCTCCAGCCTGGGGCGGATAGAACTACACCACACAGCCTAGTCCTGATGCACAGTGATGTCAAGATCAGATATCCCTAGGCAGAACGATGGGAAAGACCCCAGATTCTCTTACCACAGCATCTTGCCTTTTCCTCCTATTTGATAGCCATGCAGATAGACATCTCAAGGATCTTGGTGATGCCAACCTCCACAAAGCATACCTAATTCTAAACAACATCTCCTCTTATCTCAGCCATACCACAGTTATTAGAATCAATAACACCATGACTTTGAACAACACTTAATGTTCAAGGATGTCACTAATCTTTAAGCATCTTTTCGTACTTGTCAGATAACAAATTCAGCTAACGTCTTGAGGAGGCCCTGTCTCACACATCACAAACTTATGGTAATGTTAACCCTAATATTTAGCTCCAACTCCAACCTTAAACATTCCTTGGGATAAATGTAAATGAATAAAAAGAAATGACAATTCTTTTCTTATATACAGAAAGATCTCATTGCTCAGCCCTCCCCCAGTGAGTTTTCAGCAAAGTATCCATCTCCAAACCTAACTTTATAATTGTCTTCCTTAGCCTCTGTAACAGTGCAGGAGAGCAGCACTTTAGGCGGGATATAGAGATATAGCTAGACAAGGACAGCCTCATCAATGCCAGGGAGCCCCTGGAACAGGGACGCCTGATGTCCTAGCCCTCAAGGTCTCTTATTCATACATGAGAGTAGGCTTGTATTCAAATGGAGAAAGCTTGTGTGTTCATTATACTTTGACTTTCTGCTGCTCTTAAGGTCTTTCCACATTTTATATCTATCTGGTCAGTGGCTCAGAAAATAGGAAAAGAGGCCCATGCTTGCCAGTAGAGGTTGATGAGCTAGCGTAATCATTAAAAGTAAACGTCTTCCTCCTTCTCATATACTTGTTGGTGTAACAGTTGTGACTCCACAAGGCCTCATGCTAGAAATCAGGATGAGAAAAGAATACAGAACTACCCCAAAATCAATACCACCTGTATGAAACGCAGAGCCTTGCTGACTGCCTAGAATGCATGCTTTAATTGCTTTCAATAAGCCAGATTTAAGTTACATCAATTGCCTGTCAACTATAAATTATGTGTATGCATTCTAATGACACTTCTGCTTTTTGTCTCCATCCTTCTCCAGATAAGCATGCTTGATTATAACTTCATGTTGACAAATGATTGTGGAAAATGGATTCCAAGAGAAGTCCGTATCTGCCCACAGTTCCCAGCCTAGCAGGAGGCAAACCCTGAGAATTCCCTAAGTAACCAATGAAAGAATCTAGCCTGTAGGCCAAAGAGTGCAAGAATCCTCAAATATTCCACTGCCCTCAGCCCCAGCCAGCCTTGTCAGAGGCCCTGATAAACAGAATCATCTAAGCAGCTATGCAGCAAATGGGTCAATAAGTATAAACAGCTGTACTTACATGTGTCTGGCTTGAGCTGGCTGTTGGTGATGCCAAAGTACTGGGGGTTTTCAATAACAGGAATCTTGGTCATTCCAATAATGACAGCATCAGGACCGCCCTCTGAAGAGGATGGAGTATTACTCCCATTGGAGATGTGGTGGAGGGGGCTGGCCGAGTCATCGTCGTTGCTGATGACGGAAGCCGGACCTGGAGTGGGAAGAAGCATAGGCATTCTGTAGTTTAACTACTTCAGTTGAACTTTAATTCACATACACTCCAAATTCATGACTGCAGTGGGTTTTGGTGTGCTCAGAGTGTTGCCATCATCACTACACCCCACTTTAAAGACATTTCTCTTACCCCAGTGAGTATTTATCTCCCATTTTCCCCATTCCCAGTTCCAGACATCCACAAATTTCCTTTTCCACTCTGATTTAACAAACCTTGGCATTCCCTGTAAGTGCAGCCGATGGAATTCATGACTTGCACTTGGCATCATGTTTTTAAATGAACTCTCAGGGCCATGAGCATTGATACTCGCTTTTCATTGTTGAGTGATCCTAAATTGTACAGACATGGCATGTGCTTTTATCTGTCCCTCTGCCCATCGAAGAGTTTGGCGCTCTGACTAACAAGAAGAATTCAGCTGTGAACACCTGTGCACACACTTTTGTGGGGATACATGCCTGCATATGCTTTTATCTGTCCTTCTGCCCAAGGAAGAGTTTGGGACTCTGACTAACAAGAATAATCCAGCTGTGAACACGTGTGCACACACTTGTGTGGGGACACATGCCTGCATGTGCTTTTATCTGTCCCTCTGCCCATCGAAGAGTTTGGGGCTCTGACTAACAAGAAGAATCCAGCTGTGAACACATGTGCACACACTTTTGTGGGGTCACATGCCTCCTTTGCTCTTGTGCGAGACTGGTAAATCCTAGGGAAGACCTGTGCTTAACATTGTGAGCATCTAAACTGATTTAAAAATTCATTTACAAAGTGGCTGCACAATGCTCTGTTAGTCAATTGCCACCAACATATGAGGGTTCTAATTTCATTTCCATATTCTGTAGCTGCACATGCAGCTCCCAGGACCTGGGGTTCTATGCACACCTTGAGAGCACCCTGTCAGGACCTGGGGTTCTTTGCATACCTTGAGAGCACCCTGTCAGGACCTGGGGTTCTTTGCATACCTTGAGAGCACTCTGTCAGGACCTGGGGTTCTGTGCACACCTTGAGAGCACCCTGTCAGGACCTGGGTTCTTTGCATACCTTGAGAGCACCCTGTCAGGACCTGGGGTTCTTTGCATACCTTGAGAGCACCCTGTCAGGACCTGGGGTTCTGTGCACACCTTGAGAGTACCCTGTCAGGACCTGGGGTTCTTTGCATACCTTGAGAGCACCCTGTCAGGACCTGGGGTTCTGTGCACACCTTGAGAGCACCCTGTCAGGACCTGGGGTTCTATGCACACCTTGAGAGCACCCTGTCAGGACCTGGGGTTCTGTGCACACATTGAGAGCACCCTGTCAGGACCTGGGGTTCTATGCACACATTGAGAGCACCCTGTCAGGACCTGGGGTTCTATGCACACATTGAGAGCACCCTGTCACTGAACTCCAGGCACAGATCTGGGACACCTGTTTATCTGGTGACTTAAAGTGATGTTGGGCATTTGGAGATCTGAGTTTCTTATCTTCATACTTTCACTTATTTCTTTGTGGCTCTACATATGCTTACCATTGGGGGTTGTTTGGAGAATGCCCAGTTGTTATTTTATGGGACTGGAGTGAGATTAGGGATATGAAAATGCATTACAAACTTAAATGTGCTTCATATACATTAATAGACAGTATGACATTATTGGGATCCCTTTATATTAGAGCAATAGCTTAATTATTTTAAAGATTTAATTTTTAATCCAAAACCTCAAAATATATGCCTTTATATTCACCCCACTACATTTTGTCCAATCAATATATCTACTGACTACTCAAGTCAACCAAAATTGGCAACCAAAATAGATTCAGAAAGATAAAAATGTGTGAGAAGACTCCAGAACATTGAGCATCACACGGCTAGGTACTTCACACGTGGAAATCCATGTCTTTTAGACATGGATCGCACAAAGAAGGCAGAAGAGGAAGAGCAAGAACCCAGCAAAGAAGGGCAGAGTGAAAGGACAGAGCCAGACGCCCAGGCAAGGCAAAGGCTTGCTAAAGAGGGATGGATGCCTGTGTTACACTTCCGCCCGAGGGAGTGTGTTTTCAACGCCACCCCTACCTCAACCCCCAGCATACTTCAGGACCTCTGTGCATTCTCCTCATCCTTAATTACTTCCATGTAAAGCAATTACAAAAACAAAGGTTGTTTTGTCGGATTCTGATACAGCTTGAATCCCTACTCAATAAAGCGATAATCCACCCACCAAACTCCAAGATCCATTTTCCCCTATGGGGATTATTGTAGTTTGTAGTGATAACAGTCGGACATTCCCCAGCTGGTTGTGTCTTAAACGAAGTGTGTAGGGGGGAATCCTACTGCTATTACCAGTATTTTGAAAAGCAGTCTCTCAATGGGAGTGCATTTAAGTTGGGTTTAATAATATACTCTGGCTGGATTCTGCAAACATGTCCTCGCACAGCCAACTTAGAAACCGCACAATGCTCAAAGCCAAGGCAAGCTCACTGGTTGTGCTCATCTCATGTCTTGCTCATCTGGGTTCGCCAACAGTGGAAATCCTGCCAAGAACAGCTGTAAGGACAAGTTCTTCCTAATAGTCCCAGCCATCTCTGTTCTGTGATCTGATTTCTGACAAGCCCAGATCACTCAGCTTCTAGCCAGTGATGGCAATGGAGATGTGCTATGCCTGGGTTTCTAGACCTTGTCAGTAAAGCTTTCCTGCCACTGACTCCCTTGCTAGGTCCCCGGAGCAGCTGTTCCCTTCTGTAAGGCTACCAGCTACCAAAGCTTGCTCCCTCAGGACCCTCAGGGGAGGTGTAGTCAAGGCTGCATATTTCTCAAAAGATCCCAGGCTCCACCTTGACCCCCACACATGGAGAAGTTGTCACCTTCAAATATTCCATGTGTTCTTACAAAACTCCTCCTGGAACCTCAACAGCAGTTAGAAACATAGTGGTGCCGGGCTGTGGTAGTGCATGCCTGTAATCCCAGCACTCTGGAGACAGAGCCAGGCAGATCTCTGTGAGTTTGAAGCCAGCCTGGTCTAAAGAGTGAGACCCAGGACAGACACCAAAACTACACAGAGAAACCCTGTCTCGAAAAACCAAAAAAAAAAAAGGAAACACATTGGCTTCATTTGGTTTTGTCTCTCGTTGTCCTCTGGCCCCAGTTAGGCTGTGAGAATCACAAGACTGCTGTGCTCTGAGTAGAAGAAAACGGAGATTTCTCCAGGACTCCAGCTCTAACTCACCTGCCAGCTGCACCCGGGAGCTCTCGTACACAGTATCCTCTAATTTGGGTCTGACCAAAGAACTCACTCTCTCCCCTTCTATGGCCACCAAAGCACACTCCTTGTTCCCTAACGCACTAGCTAAGGATCAGTCAGTCCCTCATATAACTTAGTGAAAAGGGATAAGGGCTGAGGACATGGTGACCGTGCACATGGAAGGGCCTGAATTCCATCCTGGCACTGGTAAAAAGTAAGACAATTTTTCAAAAGCCTTTTCACTTTGCAGAGAGTCACCGTTGACAAATGGAGCATCACAAACCTCTACAATTCATCAGAGGAATATTAATTCAACTGCTGTTCCCTTCATTAGTGATGTTCCAAAGCCGGGAAGATTGATATGGCTGGCAAGGTTGTGGGAATTAAGACCATTTTTCTATGAACATTTTAATATAATGGAACGTAGAGCACAGAAAGTTGGGGGGGGGGGGAGGCTCCCGGTGGGGACAATGAATGTCTATATAATTTGACAGGAGCCTGTCTGCACATTTCATGATTTGTGTCTTTGTGTGTCTGTGCACGCAGTTGAGCAGACATGTAAAAAAAAGAAGACAGAAGTCAGAGGTACACCATGGTGTGTTATAAGAAACTCATATGAGAACGTGAAACTCTAGTTAATATTAATACAAAGTTTGAATTGCTAGGAATGTACACAGCTGCTCTGTTTGGGGTAGTTAGTTCCAATAACAAGCTGATAAACAGGAAGTATACATGGAAACGCCTTAGCTCATTTTTATTTCAATATAAATTTCAAAATAAAAAGAGGTACAGAGAGACATAGCTTTCTTTCACCAGAGCTATCCGATAACATACCCTATATATTTGAATTTTTAGACGTTGCTAAGTCTAACCGAACGTATTTTCCAATGATTAAAATGGCCATCTGGGAAATAAGCTTCCTTCTCAATATCAACAATGCCTTCAGCGGAGGGAGGGAGGGATTACTACTTGTAAGCAACTGGATGTATTGACCATGCTTCCCTGTTTCCTACGGGCTGGTGTTTGGCCCCTAGGACCTGCTGCCTAGTCTCTAGACAGTGAATGCCTTGTCCACCAGTGCATCTTCCACGCACAGACCAACACAACCAAGACCTTGTGTGTCTTCTCACTCCAGGCCACCACCCACCTGACCTTTCACCCTAAGGCCAGATGCCACAGAACTCAGGAGAGCATGGAAGCCAGAGCCTGCTGATTTATGCAACTACATCTACCTCCCTGGTTCCTCCCCACGAAAACAATAAGAAAAGCTCTTGGCCTCATTGCACTGTGTTTCCTACCTCCTGACTGACTGGCCAGAGAGTCTCCGGGCAGCCACACACCATGGCATGACATTCCCTCTTGGAAGCTCTAAGTCAGGAACTCTCTTCACAGTGGTCATTTCTCCTAGCTGTTAGTATCACCTCACGTGATGAATATAACAAAAGTCTCTACTGGGCTATAGTTGGGACATTCTCAAGAACAGTCTATGCTGCCACTTAGGAGGGTACAACACACTTTTGAACATCTCTAAGGGCAAGCACACCTCTGTGGTTAAAGGTGTCTAGAATGTATTGAGGTGGGTACAGTGATTAGCTCCTTAGGGGAAGGAAGACACCATCCTCCAGTACTGCAGAGGGAGAATGCTCACCTTCCTTGCTTGGCACACACATCCCTGAAACATGAGGAACACTATGGACTACCCTGGAGTGGAAAACTCTCTGATGCCCCTGGAAAGGATGGGCTATTTCTGAAATGTGCCCTTTGGGAGCTTCCTAGTGCCCCATGATACTGGAGCTTGGTCCTCTGTCTACTTTCCCTCCAATTTGGTAAGAGGTTTTGCATCAGAATCTTTGAGGTTAGAGAAGGAGTGACCAAGCCTGAGCTTGGTCCCCTGGTCATTTTCAGATCACTGGACAGACACTGCTAGAGAACATTTAACTGGATAAGGTCCCACATCAGGGTTAAAAAGATAAAGGAAACAGACTTCAACCAGGCAGTGGTGGTGCACAACTTTAATCCCAGCACTTGGAAGGCAAAGGCAGTCAGATTTCTGTGAGTTCAAAGCTAGCCTGGTCTACAAAGTGAGTTCAAGAACAGCCAGGACTGTTGCACAGAGAAACCCTGTCTTAAATAAGTAAGTAAATAAATAGAGAGAGAGAGAGAGAGAGAGAGAGAGAGAGAGAGAGAGAGAGAGAGAGAGAGAAAGGGAGGGAGGGAGGGAGGGAGGGAGGGAGGGAGGGAGGGAGGGAAGAAGGAAGGAAGGAAGGAAACAGCCTTCCTTATATGGCTGGGCTAAACAAATGCAGGACAGACAGCTCAGAAATGGGTGGCTTTTTAAACACATCTGTACCCACTACTTCGGAATTTTACCTATATCCAACCTTGCTACAAAAAGGAACAGCAACCAAAAGAGTCTGCCCATGATGCTCAGATCTTGGAAATCTACAAGAATAATAGAAAACCGTCTTTTCGTGCCTTCCATGTAATTCCTATTCTTTGTCTTTG